>NC_082594.1:54340890-54651852 GCF_030936135.1 Gavia stellata | reverse complement strand
GGGAAGCACAGGAAGCCACCAGAACCTCACTCAAAACTGAACCTGTATAAAAACAAATGTCAGGACATTAATTTTGTTTTCTTACTGAGAGCTTTTGAAGTTCGTATAACAGTGTTATGCCTTTGGGAAGCAGAGGACTTCTTTCTGAGAACACCGACATCAGATTCCAGAGGGTAAGCAACAAACTTCAGTGTAGCCCCTATTTCTCATGGGCTGTATGGGGTAACTAAGAAGCACAGTTTGTGAAAACAAATCCCGTATTTATTGTTGTTGTTGTTGTTCAGAGTTGTAGAAGTTGTTCAGAGATGTATAATTATTTTATAATGCAATTCTGTACTTTATCCCATAATACTGATCACCAAATGTAGCAAGTTGAATGCCCGCAGTAGCTCTGTATAAGTAAGTACCTACGAAGAAGTGAGTGAAACTCTGAATTCCATAAACAGGTAATAGTTTTCCTTATATATGTATTTAAAACTTTTCTATATCTTTTGCTGTGTCACTCCCCCTGCATCTGGGCCCTGGCAGGGGTAGGGCAGGTCTCTCTCAGGGGCTTGGGGCAGCCTTGGCTGGTTGGAGCTGGTTACAGCCAGTTGGAGCCGGTTGGAGGCAGTTCCCCCTCCCCACGCTCATGTGACTGTCACTGCCTGGCCGGAGCTGCTGCTGACTCTGGGAGCACCACCAACCAGTCAGGGGCAACGGCCTGACAGTCCCCGGGGTGGGGGCAACAACATCCATTGTGTCACAGGGCGTGGGGCCCCCAGAAGGAGCCCGCAGTGCTAGCCCTGTGATGAGCAGTGCGGCCTTCAGCAGACTATTCACAAGCATCATTTGACATCAGTCTTGAGAAAAATAGGCTCTTTAGTTGATGCTTAATTATCTCATGAGGTTTTTTTGTCTGTGAGATGTTACTCATCAGAGAAGTATTCTGCCTTCAAGTTTTATGTGCATTTCTGTTGATTTGATTTTGGCGTGGTTTTCTGATGCCGTACTTTGATCTCCAGTATTTATAATATCTGTTTTCCCCTTCTGATACAAAACTGGAAGTTACTCCCCGTAATAGAGATAACAAAAATACAGTACTGGATACTAGATGTTATGCAAACATGCAAACATTTTCAATAAGGATGAGGTGAGATTTTTGGGGTTTTTTATATTCTTCTCCGATATTCTAATTTTTATTTTCATAAGCAGAATTTCAAACATCTTTAATTCATTGCCATTCATGGATGGTCTATATATTTCTTTAAATACAGCATTTAATAGATAATCTTATAGTACTCAATCACTAAAGTTTTCATATTATTTTGTAAGCTTTCTCAGACTCTGGTTGTTATTTTCAAATAATCCTTCTGTTAATCCCAGCAACATTTATTTCCTTATTTTTGCATATATGAAAATCCATTCATTCCTATTTTTTGGTTGGCAAGCTAAACAATATCTACATTTTATGTAAGACAAGACTCTGCCTTTTTACCTTTATCCCATAAAGTGAGAGTGAGATTCTCAAACCCTTCTGGGTTTGAAAGCGTTGCTGAGCATTGCATCAACCTCTGTTTCATCTCGGTAGGTAGGAGTCTGAGACCTGGATGGAGAATTTAAAATCTTTATATTGTAAGTGTGAAGAGTTAGACATCTCAAAATGTAACTCTCAGCACCCAGCATAATGTGGTAAGTGGGGTGATGCATTGTTTGGAGACTAGAGGTAATATTTTTGTATTAGGCAAAGTGATAAACTTAGAAAAAATGGAAAAAAGCTCAATACAAGTTGTGAACAATTCCTCCAGGGTTTTTTAAGTATGTGTCAAGTAGACCGTCTGTGATATAAAAGGTCATTAGTACCAGTCTCAGGTAGGCGATGTTACAGGGAAAAGAAGACAGAGAGAGATCATAAAAGTAGTTAATTTCCTAAAGGAAGGAACAGAGCTGAGGTGCATCACACCCCTTGGTGTAAAATACTTAATTCCTCAATAATCTGGCCCTAGATGACTTAGCCATTCATTTTGGGGAGCAGAGTCACGGTCTATTGAGAACTAAAGGTGAAATGTCTGCAGTTCACAGTATTGTGAGTCACGGTTTAGCTTGTGGTTTTCCTGTTGTTTCTTGAAGTAAATATCACAGGATAGAAACTGGTCTACCTACATTGGAATTTAGGCACTTTCTATTTTAAATCTCAGATAACACTATACACTCTTGATTTGGCCCAAATATTTCCTCGATGCACAATTTTTTGTACTTATGCATAATCATCATCTCTGCATTCAGAATAAGTTAGCTGGCAGGTCTCTTTTGAAAACCAAATGAAGATTATGTCATTCTTTGAAGAATGAGAAACTGTGGGTTTCCTTCTACAGGTTAAAAAGAAAAATATACCTGGTGAGTGGATTTAACCAACATATCATTTAATCTGGATTTATGCGGGAAGCTAAAATCCCTTTAGAATTTAATTACATCTTTGAATATTGTAGTTTCATATGCATAAAGTGTGGAAAGTATTTTACTTATGAAGATGCATTCACATTTGCTAGAATTAAACTTAAAAGTGCATGTTGACACACAATTCTGGTAAAGGAATTTTAAGAATATGTAAATGCAACAGTTACCACTTTGATGCAACTTCTTCCAATGTTCAGAGGGGAAAAAATCTGCTTATTCCAACATGTCTTGTATTTCCCCCTTGGCTCCTGGACACTTCTTTCCCTATGACTTTGAAAACTACATCCCTTTTTTACATCTCTTTTCACCTAGATCCAGTAATATCTCCACTCTGTCTTCTCCCCTACCCTTTACTCCTTTATCTTAAAAAAAAAAAAAAAAAAAAAAAAAAAAAGTCAGCCTTTTCCTTTGGGGATACAAATAAGGAGGGTGAACAGCAACAGAGAAGGATAACTGCTTTTTCTAATCCTTCTCCATAGTCTTTTCAAACAAGCCTGGAAGCAATTTTTTTCCTTTCCAGATGTGGAAAGAACTGCATGAACATTAAGGAGCACACCTCCATTTGGAACCTAAACTGTTGACATTTTATATGTATTTTGGGAACAGGCCAAGAGAGGTAAGATGGCCTAGAGGCATTAAAAAGAGCATACAATGTTATCTTGTCAAGCATATGAACCTTTAGAGAAATACTAGGAGACATACAATTCTGTGTAAGTCACCACTCTTTTTTCAGTGAGCTCTTGGACAGTGGCTCACTAGGAGACAGTACAGCTGCATCTTTGAGCCGTACTTCTCACAGCTGTGGACAAGGTTAGCAGAGCAACTCTGGGAACCCATCCAAACTTCAGTTCAGAAGTTCAGCAAAGTTCAGAAAAGAAAACTCTCAATTTCCTTTTTCTCCCATTATAAGGATACGGATACAGATTTGGAAAAATCAAAAGGCTTTACCTTGCCTAAATTTCTTTGCAGAAGGGAGACTCTCAAAGCTGGAGATTTGTCTTTGAATAAAAGTAAAAACAGAAAAAACTTTTCTTCCCCATACTTTCTTTTAATTACATCTGTATTGACTTTATTTTATTTGAGAACATGTAGCTTGAATCTCTTCTTGTCCCTTTGTATGCACCTAGCCTGCTCAGACAACATAACTGTAAAATCTATCAGTATAAAAATGCTTAAAATTTTATTTGTCTGGTCTAAAGTCTATAGGAGAGAGAGAGATATTAACATGTGGATCCTCTATTAAATTTACATCCCTAAATATTTTAATTATTAGCATTATTCTCAACTTCTATGTTTTGCAAATGCCTTCTTCCTCAACAATGCTGTCAGGTTTTTTCTGTTTCAATTCAGCCTGTGTAGAAGTGGGTATAGGGGAATGAAGTTCAAGCAGCTAGCAAAGGTTGCTTCAAGCAGATACCAAAGGCTTTCTCATCCCTGACTAGGAATAAATATGCAGCAATTCAAGGAACAAATCTGAGAAACTGATATTCAGCTTTTCAATTGCACAGAACTAAGCTTTGAGGTCCTTATATTTGTGGCTTTCTACTGCAGGACAGTAGATTCTGTATCTACTGCATCTTTGGTAGCACGATAGATGCTCCATCACAAATGCTTCTTTTCAGTTTCCATCTTGTACAGTATTTTGTGTAGGTACTCACTCAGCAGTGTACACTTTCAAAATTGAAGGAAACTTTTGCAGTGATTAGAATACTTACCTGTGAGTACAAGTCTTGACTCAGAATGTGCTTTTGCATTTTAGCCAATAGTTTTTTATATCTCATTTTACAGCAGACATGAAAGATATTATTCCAAAGTGTGTGACTTTTCACTTTGTCCTATGACATTTTAGCCTGTTTAGAGTCCTCAAGGTTGTCTAATTTTACTGTAGAGTTCATACCCTTACCCATATTGGTTTTTTGACAGCATTTTAAAACTTTCACTAAGTGCTGAATTTCTAGTTGTCAGGTCTACAAGGTTGCTTTTCTTTATGATCATTATAACTTCTTTTGTACTTTGTTCTGTTTGCCTGTCAGATCACAACTGCTTATTAAGGAGGAAAAGAGATGTTGTGATGAACTCACTGTGGTGAAGAATGAGAACAAAGAGGAGGAGAGAACACTTCTTGTTCAGTTCAGTGAGTTATTTAGTAACTCACTGAACTGAACTCACTATTTAGTTATTTTTTGCATAATATTTTGGAAAAGAAAAACATATTCATTTCATGCCTACACAGATGAAAAAAAAAATATTGTCATTCTTTCACTGCTTAACAAGGCAGAATTTTTTCCTGAGTTGTGTAAGGAATCTTTTTTATAGTCTTTTCACAAAGATGAAGTATAGCACCCAAAATACACCGGCTGAATGTGGCTCTACTCTGAACTGGTTTTTGGTCTTGAACACTTACCCAATCTACAACAGTGTTTCTTTGATGACTATGTTCAAAATTGCCCTTAAATTTAAGTATACCAAATAAAATACATTTGTACCTTCCAATTGAAGGCATTGAATCCTTTGTAGAAACCCAGAAGTCACAGACATTTTAAATTGAGTTAAAAATACAGTATAAGTATATGAAGCAAGTTGTATGTTAAAAAATTGTATTGTGAGGTCTATAAAAACTCATTAACATGTTTTCTGGGCAATGGTGATATCTTCTTTGAGATTGAGGAGCTGACTTTCAAAGATACAGATACTGGAATTCCTTTAATTAGCTTAGTGACCTCACATTTTGAAGCATAGTTACAGTTATGTACATTTCTCCTCTGAACTGTGAATCATGGGGTGCAGAGATTTCTAGGCTAGCAACAAATAAGCTAACTATGGAATCAGAAGTTCTAATTATCCTGTACAGCTAATTGTAGAGAAACAGGGTTAATTAGCCTGGACAGAGCACCTTTCCAATGCGAGCATGATGTCTCTGTTGACCCAGGTAAGTAGCTCTCTTTCACACTGTGGAACACTACTCCAGCTGTGGAAGGTTGCTCCATGGCTATGAGAAACAGCACTATATGCTGTGCAGTTCTCTTGTAAGTACAAAAATAATTGTAGGTAACTCCCTAAATGCATTTGTAACATAATGCAAAAATAAAATACATTCATTGAACTTATAATATTTTTTGTATTTGAATCCTTACCTGACTAACAATGTTATTTCTACAGCAGACAAGTTCTTCCACCTTTGCCTGTATTTCCCAATTATTATTATTATTGTTACTGGCTGAAATGTTTTACTGAAGGCCAGATAGATGTAATTATTTCTTTTGCCTAGAAAGTCAGATCCCTTAGCAAAGAAATACATGGAAAACATGTTTCAACTGGTGAGCTATGCCTGGTAATGTTTTATCCCATTTTCCATGTAATTTATGTTTTTAATGAAACTTTAATTTGTACTTTCTTCTAAATCTTTGCATTTAGAAAGTGAAGCTTAGCACTTACTACATCATACAGGTTAACAACTTTGTATCTCACTTTTGGCTTGTGATTAGAAAGTTATGGTCAGTAAATTATCAAGGCACAGATGGTCTCTTCCCTTGAAATGCAAAGATCACCTAAGGACATATTTCACCTTTTTATTACCTGGCTTTTTGAGCAAGACCAATACTACAATATCCACCCTGAAAAATGCCCCTTCTTCACTGCTGTGAGACTGCTTACTTCTGGACTTCTGGAGTTTCCTAAGAAGATAAATTTATGGTGATTACATTACTCCAAGCACAGGTAAAACTAACCAACAAGTTGCTCATTATAGCCAAACTTGATGGAACACATAGCTTATTCTTTTCCATTGTTTAAGCTGATTAATTGCAATTTTATTTTATTGAGAAAAAAAAATGTTTTCCTTTTTCCCACTTTATTGACGTCCCCTTTTTCCTCATTATCAAAAAAAGCACAGGAAGAAGTGAAAGATCATGTCCTAAAAGGTAACCTTGTACCAAAATTCATGAAAAATAATTAAAAAATAAATAGACTAATGCAAGATCTTTAAAATTTTAAAATAACTATTTTTTTCCAAAAATACACTAAAATTCATGAAGACAAAAGAGCTCAAATATATTTTTATTACAAAGTCTTATCAGTCAGTGACAAATTTATTTTTTATTAATAAGTTCCAGTTTTGATTAGAACCTGATCATATGAAATATTGGTATCAATCATTATCAAAATATGATAGTTAAAATCTCCATTCAATGGAAAATTAATCAAAATATATACAAATAAATATTATTAAAATGTTTAAACACTTATTTATGGCAATAGCAATTTAATTATTCAATTAAAATTTAATTGGCTTCTTGAATAGGAATAGTTTGGAGCTAAGACTGGGGTTAAACCACAACATATGCATATAAATTGATACTAGGTAAAAAGATCAAATAAAGAATAATGAGTTTATCTGACAAGCATTTAATAGATGGTAACATTTCATAAAATTCTAGAGGCACTTAAGGTACAGAAAAACCTTTTCTATTCAAAATAAGCTTGCACTTAAGTATTTGCTGCATCCCTTTAAAAGCTTAACAGTAAATGGAACCACATATAATGTGTTTGGGATCTTAATGTACAATGAAAATTTATATTTCCCTAACAAAGTCCTAAATTATAATGATATCTCAAAATTAATTATTTCAGGCTTCTCTCAGGAAGTACAGAACACCTTCTTATGTCTTTCTGGAAGTGCAGAACCTTCTTCCCTCTGCTTCTTACTTCTGACATGTTATGGACAGTGGACAGTAGAAGCAGCAATAGAACTGTCATGCCTATGTGCTCTGCAGTGCTATTCTGCAGTTTTGGCACTTTTATCACCCAGTCTACAGCTTGTAGGCACAAGTGCATGTGGGAGGAAGAGAGCTATACTTGGTTCTCATCTGGACATTCAGTGAGCTGGGAAACGCAGTCTTGGACTAATGCTGTGTAGTGCACTCAATGACAAATGAATCGTATAAACTCACTATTTGAATAGCAAATAACACTGATCACTTACATAACCATTTTCTTCTTTATTTGATCTTCATATGTTTTGGAAGAAAACCACAGCATGCATTTTCAATTCTATTGCTGGAACCAAAGTTGAAAAAGAGGAAGCAACACATCAATTTATTAAAGCAGTATGCTTTAAAATAGAAGAGAACTTCTAGGGATTGTTTTGTTAAATTCAGTAAACTAGACTATTGTAACATATTTTAATATATTATTAATTTCAAAGCATATCAGATTTTAATGTATAGCTCTTGATACTTTAAGCCTTATATTTATTTATAAAAGAACAGGAAAAAAACAGCCATTCATCCTCACAACCAAAAAAAATATTATATATCTACTGTTCTGTTAAAGAAAGCAAAAAATCCAAATATATCTGTATTTTTTAAAGTTTGTAATACTGTTACTTTGTACACTGCTATCTAGATAGGTGACCATGTATTCATACACTTAATCTCCTAAAAATTGAGATTATTCCACATGAGTATCCATATATGAAGATGCTGAAGAGTTGCACACTTGGCATCACAGACAATTTCTCACTCTGGGTCAATCAGTCCTCTTATGGAAGAGATGATTAAACATTTTGAACAGGAGAATTAAAGTTCAGCTCTGGATGTGCAATGTTGCACATGATAAATGCTCTGTAAGCCAACCGTCCCACTTGCATTGTGGAATTCCTTGATAGATATGGTAGGCTGAGTATTTCATCCTTAATTCAACAGTGTTCTGAATGTTCAAGGTTTGTTACAGCCACACAGTGCTTCACTGAAGCCACAAGTTTCTCTACAATGCCCTAATTGTGTGGAATAAATGACAGTGCTGGAGCTCTATTTTGGATGCCATGTCCTCTTGTCTCGTTCAGTTTCATGAAATGTTTTTCCATCCAACATATAACTTTAACCACTGTTTCTGATCCTTTAAATCAGAAAAGGAGTACTGAAGTATAAGAAATAACTAAATTAAAACTGTTCCTTTAGGGAAAAAAAAAGAATTTTTTTTTTTTTTTTTATGAAAGATCTGTCTCCTTATGTTGTGGATGAAAGGACTTGAAGTTTTCCCCTCTTGCACATCAAATCAAATTGTGCTTCAAATGAAGAATAGAAATATACAAAAAAAAAAAAAAAAAAGGAAGAAAGACCACATTGGTGATATTTGGAAAAGTTGCAGAGATAGATAGAAATAATGATGGGTATGATGGATCAATAAGCACAAGAGGAAGAGCAGTTAGCATTGGAAATTACTAAATTAAATTGAATTTGTATAGAAATTACAAGCTAATATATCTTGGAGGAAATATAAGGAAAATATACTTATCAAGGAATATGAGAACTGGTGCTGTTAAAAGCAACTGGTCTAACTTCAGAGAACAACAGAACTGCTTGTCATGTACATATATTTCATATATTTTCAATGAAATGAAAAGAAAGTGTATCTTAAATTAAAAAAAATAAATCTTTGGGGAGTTCACCTAAGTCTGAATTTTTCAGCAAAAGGTTTTCACTGAAAAAAAAAAATTCCCACAGAAAATGGATACACGTTGTGAAATACATATTAGAAAATAAATGTTTTATAAACTGATTTCCAAGGCTTGATTCTGATTGATGTCAATGAGAACATGCCATGAATTAGTTTTGGTATGGTTTGGCTTGGGTTCAAGATAAAGACTATGAGACTGGGCACTGCACTGGAGCCTTTGTTTAAAATATGTTGAAATCAGTACACTTTTTAATTGAGTAGGGACTACAGAGATACATTCTTTCTATAACTGCCTTCCCCCCTTTTTTCATCCCTGAAAACATTTAAAACAGAAATTAAAAGACAAAACAAAAAAAAAACAATGGCAGAAGTAGTAACAGACTAGAGATTGCTCCACTCTGATGGTGCAGAATTTGTCCCACAGGCATATCCGGAGCTGTTCTATGCCCACTCCCACTTCATTTCCAGCAGAATAATTATGTTCAGGGTCCTGTTTAGTCCAGTGCTTCTATTCCACCCACCCATCCATTTATCACCTGTTGTGACTGGAAAGATATTGTTCAATGTTGTAACCCCTCAGAATGTGCTATCTGTTTTATGCTTCCCAAGATGTTTGCAGTGCTCTTATGAATGAATTTTATTACTGTTATTATATAACCAATGCGGAGCCATACAAGGTAATCAAACAAGCTCCAAACTGAGAGGTCAAGGCTCATTACTTTGGGCACAATACTATGCTGACAAAGTATATGGTTTTCAGGCTCAGAACTAACATTTTTTAAAGGTACTGTACCTTGTAGAAGTAAGTAAGAAGACTTCTACTGTCTTGTTTGTTATTAAAAAAAATAATAAAATCCATGCTAGATGTTCATAATCATCTTCTTGTCCTTCATGTGTGTGAAAGTGGCTTTCGGGAGAATTTGCTCCAATGTCTCCCTGGGACTGAGGTGTAGTTGTCCAGCCTGTAGTTCCATAAATCCTCCAATTTGCCTTTCCTGAAGATGGGTTTGAGGTTTCCCTTCTTCCAGTCATTTGGAACCTTCCCCACTCACCATGATCTTTTGAAGATGATAAAGAACAGCCTCCCAATGACATCCTTCAGATCCCCAAGCACCCTGGAATGTGTCCCATCTAGTCTCATGGAAGTATGTACATCATATTAGCTTAAATGCTCCTTAGCTTTTTCTTTCTCTACTGTGGGTACCACTTCACTCCCACCAACTCTGCTAGTATACTTGGTCTTCTGGGAGACCTGAGGGTAAACCTTACCAGGAAAAACAGATGCAAATAAAAATTAAGTAACTCAGCCTTTTCTGTGTTCTTTGTCAGTAGATCCTCTGCCCCACTGAGCATGTGGGTTCAAATTTTCCTTAGCATTTTTTATTCTGCTGATAATACTCATGGCAGCCTTTCCTGTTGCCCTTCACATTCCTCCCTAGTTTCAGCTTTGGCTTTCCCTAATCCATCCCTGTACACACAGCCAGTGTTTCTATATTCCTGCTTGGCAGCTTGTCCAAGTTTCCACCTTCTGTGTATGTCTTTTTTCTTTTGGGGAATTATCACACATACTTGCGTAAGCACGCACACACACACACACGAAATTGCCCAGCAAACAGCACCTGTTAAGATAGAAACATAAGTGTAAACACTGTGTGTGAATGAAATGTCTAAAAGAGTGGTTGCCAGAAAAAATGATACTGCTCATTAGCTGGATTAAGCAGGGAATGACTAGGGAATGAGCGAGAGACTTGGGAAAACAAAGAAGCAAACAGTCAACTGGAAATGAAAAATACAAGAAGCATGAGTGTTTGCGACAGCGAGGAGAGATGGTGAAGAGGAAGCAGCAGCCGTCACATGAGGTCTGTCCCTGTTGGCAGCATCCCCAGGCCACCCCGACCCCTGCCCAGGCTGGGAAGCACAGCCTCCCCATGAGGCACCAGAAGCTGCCCACACCCAGCAGTGGGCTGGCAGTGCTGGGGCTGCAGAGGACACCTTCTGGGGTAACTACTTGCTGTTGTGTGGACAGACTACTAAGATTGTAGGGAATGTCAGAATTACACATAGACCTGGCACACCCATGACTGCAACAGGAAGGGTGTGCTCCCAGGGGAACCTGCACTCCCAGGGGAGGGGCAATGTGACAGTGGTTACCTAGCCGGTTGGAAGGGGTGGGTATATCCATATGCAACTGTGCAAATGTGTCAGTGTGGATATGGGATTAGAATTTCATGGGATCAGCTACAGAAGGTATCTGCTGTATTAGTTCTGAACTACATATCATTAATAGATCAATAAACTACCTCTATCCTGTGAACTGAGCAGATTTCCTCTGGCACAGAGCTCAGCTGTGCTAAGCATCCTTGTACGTTCCCTGCACATCCATGCTATCCCAGTGCGATGTTCCCTTGGCTTTCCCCTCAATACAGTAGAACATTTTTTTTTTTACTTTGAGAAGGATTTCCTTGAAGATCAACCAACTGCCCTGGGCCTCTTTACTCTCTCCTGTTAGATCCTGCCAAGGAGATCCCTGAATAAACTGAAATTGCTGTCTCTTGTCATGAAAATACATTTACTGAATGATGAGAATAGTGAATTAAAATAGAATATCATTTTGATATGAGAAGAAAAAGGAGCTTATTACGAAGCATTCTGCCAAAGTAGAGACTTTGAATACAAATTTGATTTGGCATCTGGGAACTCAATTACAGCAAATAAAAGAATAACCCTTTAAATTAAGCATCTCTAAATAAGTATTTAATTTCTGCTTAATGAGGTAGTGAGAGACGGAGGTGAAAGAATACATGCATAAAATTGAAGATTTAGCTATTCTATTGAGAAATAAATAGGGAGGGACACAGGAACAAAACCTAGATGTTGATTTTTTAATCTACTTTGTCTGTGTCCTAAAGGGACACACGTTTGCAGACGACACCAAGTTGGGAGGGAGTGTTGATCTGCTGGAGGGTAGGAAGGCTCTGCAGAGGGATCTGGACAGGCTGGATGGATGGGCCGAGGCCAACTGTATGAGGTTCAACAAGGCCAAGTGCCGGGTCCTGCACTTTGGCCACAACAACCCCAGGCAACACTACAGGCTTGGGGACGAGTGGCTGGAAAGCTGCCCCGCAGAAAAGGACCTGGGGGTGTTGCTTGACAGCCGGCTGAATATGAGCCAGCAGTGTGCCCAGGTGGCCAAGAAGGCCAACGGCATCCTGGCCTGTATCAGAAATAGTGTGGCCAGCAGGAGTAAAGAAGTGATCATGCCCCTGTACTGGATGCTGGTGAGGCCGCACCTCAAATCCTGTGTTCAGTTTTGGGCCCCTCCCTACAAGAAGGACATTGAGGTGCTGGAGCATGTCCAGAGGAGGGTGAGGAAGCCGGTGAGGGGTCTGGAGCACAAGTCTTATGAGGCGCGGCTGAGGGAACTGGGGTTGTTTAGCCTGGAGAAGAGGAGGCTGAGGGGAGACCTTATCGCTCTCTACAACTACCTGAAAGGAGGTTGCAGAGAGGTGGGTGTTGGACTCTTCTCCCAAGTGACTAGTGACAGGACTAGAGGAAATGGCCTCAAGTTGCGCCAGGGGAGGTTCAGGCTGGATATTAGGAAAAAGTTCTTTACTGAGAGAGTAGTGAAACATTGGAATAGACTGCCCAGGGAGGTGGTGGAGTCACCCTCCCTGGAGGTATTCAAGGAGCGTGTGGATATGGCATTGTGGGATGTAGCTTGATGGGCATGGTGCTGTGTGGTGTTGGGTGGGTTGGTTTTTGGTGTGTTGTGTGTGGGTTTTTTTGTTTGTTTTTGGGGTGGGTTTTTTTTTTATTTAAGGTTGGACTTGATGATCTTACAGGTCTTTTCCAACCTTAGTGATTCTGTGATTCTGTGATTCTGTGATTCTGGGGAGGGTTTCAGAATACTTGAGGGCATTAATGTCCAGCTTACTCACACAAAAAGGAGAAGAAATATGGAAAAGAAGGAAACTAAACATGAATGTGGATTATTAAAGAATTTATTTGATGCAAATAAAAGTTTTGTGATCCTGGACTCTCTAAAATTGGAAAAGAGAGCCTGGCAGATAGAAATGAAAAGAGCTATATTCATTACCAGTGCAAATACCCATGGAAAAAATTGTTCTGTCTTTCTTAATACTTTCAAGGTGTGTACCTGAAGACCAATTTCAGATTCATGAAAAAATATGAAGCCATTAATATTCTGTTAAATGTCATACTTCAGATTGGGCACTAACTTTCACAAAGGAGACCACATTAAGTCAACTTTCTGTTGTCCTGGATAGGATATTCCAAAGGATGCCCATCCATATAGACATTGTCATGTTCAGTATCATGACACTGATATCATGCCTTCACCATGAAAGAAAGTAGAGTATGAAAGGGTAGGTTATGAAACTAGCATACCAGTTACTTATCAATAACTCCTAATGTGCAAGCTCTTGACCCATTGTACAGTCTAAGGATCATGCCTGCTGTTTACAAACAGAGAGGGTCTGGTGGGAGAAGTGAAGGTCAGGCTCAGCAACCATGAAATGATTGAGTTCTCAATTCTTGGCTAAGTAAGGAGGGGGGCTCAGCAATACCCCTACGATGGACTTCCGGAGGGCAGACTTCGGCCTGTTCAGGACACTGGTTGAGAGGGTCCCTTGGGAGACAGTCCTGAAGGGCAAAGGGGTCCAGGAATGCTGGACCTTTTCAAGAAGGAAATCTTAAAGGTACAGGATCAGGCAGTCCCCATGTGCCGTAAGATGAGCTGGCAGGGAAGACAACCAGTCTGGCTGAACAAGGAGCTTTTGCTGGGACTCAGAAAAAAAAGGAGAGTTTATCACCTTTGGAAGAAGGGGTAGGCAACTGAAGAAGAGTACAAGGACCTCGTTAGGTCATGCAGAGAGGGAATTAGAAAGGCAAAAGCCCAGTTAGAGCTGCGGTCGTAAGGGATAAGAAAAAATGCTTCTATAAATACATTAACAACAAAAAGAGAGCCAAGGAGAATCTCCATCCTTTACTAGATGCGGGGGGGAACATCATCACGGAGCATGAGGAAAAGGCTGAGGTACTTAATGCCTTCTTTGCCTCAGTCTTTAATAGCCACACCAGGTATCCTCAGGGTATTCAGCTCCCTGAGCTGAAGAGACAAAGATGGAGAGCAAAATAAACTCCCCATGATCCAGGAGGAAGCAGTTAATGACCTGCTATGCCACCTGGTCACTCACAAGTCTATGGGGTCTGATGGCATCCACCCAAGGGTGCTGAGGGAGATGGCGGAGGAGCTTGCCAAGCCACTCTCCATTATTTATCAACAGTCCTGGTTAACGGGGAGGTCCTGGATGACTGAATGCTTGCCAACATGACGCCCAACTGCAAGAAGGGCTGGAAGGAGGATCCGGGGAACTACAGGCCTGTCAGCCTGACCTCAGTGCCGGGGAAGATTATGGAGAGGTTGATCTTGAGGGTGCTCACAGGACATGTGCAGGACAACCAAGGGATCAGGCCCAGCCAGCAAGGGTTCATGAAGGGCAGGTCCTGCTTGACCAACCTGATCTCCTTCTATGACCAGGTGACCCGCCTAATGGATGAGGGAAAGGCTGCCGATGTTGTCTACCTGGACTTCAGGAAAGCCTTCGACACTGTCTCCCACAGTATTCTCCTGGAGAAGCTGGCGACTCGTGGCTTAGATAGGTGTACTCTTTGCTGGGTAAAAAACTGGCTCGATGGCCGAGCCCAGAGAGTTGTGGTGAATGGAGTCAAATCCAGTTGGCGGTCGGTCACAAGCAGAGTCCCCCAGGGCTCAGTTTTGGGACCAGTCTTGTTTAATGTATTTATCGATGATCTGGATGAGGGGATTGAGTGCTCCCTCAGCAAGTTTGCAGACGACACCAAGTTGGGCAGGAGTGTTGATCTGCTTGAGGGTAGGAAGGCTCTGCAGAGGGATCTGGACAGGCTGGATGGATGGGCCGAGGCCAACTGTATGAGGTTCAACAAGGCCAAGTGCCGGGTCCTGCACTTTGGCCACAACAACCCCATGCAATGCTACAGGCTTGGGGACGAGTGGCTGGAAAGCTCCCCTGCAGAAAAGGACCTGGGGGTGTTGCTTGACAGCCGGCTGAATATGAGCCAGCAGTGTGCCCAGGTGGCCAAGAAGGCCAACAGCATCCTGGCCTGTATCAGAAATAGTGTGGCCAGCAGGAGTAAAGAAGTGATCATGCCCCTGTACTGGATGCTGGTGAGGCCGCACCTCAAATCCTGTGTTCAGTTTTGGGCCCCTCCCTACAAGAAGGACATTGAGGTGCTGGAGCATGTCCAGAGAAGGGTGAGGAAGCCGGTGAGGGGTCTGGAGCACAAGTCTTATGAGGCGCGGCTGAGGGAACTGGGGTTGTTCAGCCTGGAGAAGAGGAGGCTGAGGGAAGACCTTATCGCTCTCTACAATTACCTGAAAGGAGGTTGCAGAGAGGTGGGTGTTGGACTCTTCTCCCAAGTGACGAGTGACAGGACAAGAGGAAAAGGCCTCAAGTTATGCCAGGGGAGGTTCAGGCTGGATATTAGGATAAATTTCTTTACTGAGAGTATGGTGAAACACTGGAATAAGCTGCCCAGGGAGGTGGTGGAGTCACCATCCCTGGAGGTGTTCAAGGAATGTGTGGATGAGGCATTGTGGGACATGGTTTATTTGTCACGGTGGTGTTAATTGATGGTTGACTTGATGATCTTACAGGTCTTTTCCAACCGTAGTGATTCTGTGATTCTGTGATTCTGTGACTGTTTGCATTTACAGATTTATCATTTTGGCAACTCTCTCTGTGACAGTATCCTTGCAGTAGGACCATATTTATGTGAGGAATAGGTTCTGGTTTTACTTATTTAGTTGTTAATCCACTTTAAGGAGAAAAATTCCTTTTTTTCTGCTCTTATTTCAGCTGCAGTGGCTTATTTCAGTTTACTTAAAACTGATTTTTGTGTCAAATCTTATTTTAAGTGAAACATGATTTTCTGTATTTAGTTTTTCATTCATTTTATTAATTATATTTATTGTTGAATCTCTGATAAATCCTTTTTGAGACTGTGAGATTCAGTGGACTTCAGTGCACAGCAGGCAGGATTTCTCCTGTCTAGTCTGTTAGAGCTGACTTTGGCAGACTCTAAGGGACAGGGGGCTCCTCCTTTCCCACCCCAATGGAAGTTGCTGCTTCTGTGTCCTCAGGTCTAGATATCAGCAAGGTTGAGCATGTATTCCCAAAAGATGCGTCCACACACACAGACGTGCACACGTATACAGTAAACAGCTGCCCACATAGACGAATGCAGACAGAGGGCAGCATCTTCACCAGCACCTACAGAAATATTGCCAAAATATCTTCATCTCTGGCTGATCAGGATCAAAGGCCACTAGTGGAATATACACATCCACACATGCAAAAAGGAACTCTCCCATAGCTGGTCTTAAGCAGACTATGTATCCTAGAGCTGGCCCCAGTCCCTAGTCTCCTCCAGTTGTTGGCCCCTAGACACATGGTACCTTCAGGCTCACTGTCCTGCACCAGTGGCTGGCACTGCAGCCTCTACTCCTACTCAAGGGCTAGAGTGGCTCAGAGGTTACTAGTGTTCACACACACACGTGCATGCACGCTCAGAACAGGAGTGAACCCTCACAGAAGGTAATTTAAAAAACGATTTAATAAGAATATAGGGAAGACTACAGTGATCAAGCTAAGAGTTTACCTAAGTAAGAATACTGCCCAGCAGCTGGCTTACACAGTTGGTCTCCTTTATCCCCTTTTCCCTGTATTTTTTCATACTTGTTCCATTCTGATCCACCTTGACTTCTCCTTTTGGTCCTTCCCTAAACTTTTCATAAGTCTCATGAAGTCTCACAATTCCCTTAAAACATCCCATAATGTTCTACATAGTCCCAAAATTTTCTTCACCCTGCTTCCCATAATAAAACACACACCCCTCTAGGCAATAACGCTCATTAGTTTTCATGGTGTTCTTGGTAATGATTCTCTTTCACTGGGTCACTTTTGTGAGTTTCACACCAGAGACTACAGTCTAATTGTCCAATTGTTCTTCTTGGGTGGTCTTAGAAACAGCCATTCAGTGTGCTCCTTTCTACTGACTAGGTTATAGGGTTCCCTCTGCCCATCATTTCTCCTTTTATCCTTGATGGGTCTTTGTGTTTGGTGTGATTAGTCAAACAACCAGAAAAATACAGAACTAATTGGGGTTTTTTGTTTGGTTTGTTTTATAATATGAAAAAAGAGACTTAGAGACTTTAATTACACTAGATGTTAATGTACAGTCTATTTGAACCTCCATGAAGAATACCTAAACATAAGTGCCTAGAGCTGTATTACATACATACTTAAATAAGTGGTCTGATTTTCAGATGTGTTAACAGTCATAACATTTCTGGGAGCTCATGACTTTTGAAAGACAAATCACTTAGTCAAGGCCATAAATTTAGGCAAATTCAGACTTGTTACACTTACTGCTTAATAAATTAAGTACCTTCAAATGGACTTAAAACATTTTTAATGCAAGAAATATTTATTTTGAAATATAAGTTAGCATCAAATGAAATTCTTGTGATGACTCTTTCAATGACAGTTTGTCTTGGTTTCTCCATCACTAAATTCTTCACAAAGCACTAAGGTTTTTTCACCATGTAATTTTTGGCTTCTAACTTGCATTAGTATTTACAAAAGGGTCCATCTGCTATGTAACAATGGCAATAAGTCTGTATTACTCCCTAAAATCTCAGCTGCATAATGCCAGAAGGACTTTTTTTTCTGTTAAAGCTTGATGAACTTCTTCATCCATTCCCTGGAATATGACAGAGGTACATACCTGAAAACTGTTTAAATAGTTTAGGTCCTCAGGTGATGAGATTTAAAGATGACTCAGAATGTTATTGTTGATGTACAGTCAACAGCAATAACAGTTCCCCTTGGTGACCTATATATTTTCAAATACTCTGAAACTACTTAAGAAATTTCTCTCAGTGAAATGCTGAGGAACTTGTCATAAATTCTTATGAAATAGACCAATGGAAATGGAAATAAAAATGTGAACTTAATGTCATTCTTGTCTGTTTTTCATACAGAAGGAGAAAAATATTTTTTGCATCTGTTTGGGATGGGGAAGAGCACAACAGCAGAATCAGTATTGCACTGTTCTGAATGTATATTCAAGAAAAAATATAATAAAAATGAGATTTATTTTTCTTGGACAATATCTTTGGATGTCAGTGTAGTAAAGTTCCCACACTGGACCTTTTGGAACAGATAAGCTTAGATGACTATCCATATGAAAAAAAAAAACAATAAAGTCATCAAAAAACTTTCATGAGATACATCACTGTTCACTATTCATTTGGAAAATTACCATTTTTCCTCTATGTAAGGTTATGTAGACTCTCTGCTGATAAATAGGTTTCATTTTCAGACACACATGGGGGATATAATCAAATAAGCTACATTCGAGCAAATAACGTACCTCAACATTCAAGTTGAAGGTAGTGAAATTGTTTTTTAAAGATGATTCAGTCTCCTCTAAATAATTTAACAATCAACTTTGTTTTGTTCTATTGACTCATTCAAACCTGCAGGAGAAAATAGTACCTAGACAAAGAAAAATAATTCACGCTCTGTGCCAGGGTTCTAACACTTTCACCTGAAGAAAAATTGGTAACTCAGATATTGCATTGTATTTTAAGATTAGTGTGTAGGTAATATAGATACATTTTGACTTGAAATTTAACCACTGATTTTTGGATGTATCATAAAAGGCTGTGATGACAGGCTGCAAGATGCCTCTGTCCTTCATATTTCAGAAAGTATGCCTGCAGCAGTCCTCCAGCAAAGTGAAGTCTCACTGTCTGTGTTCCAGAGAGTTCATCATTTTTTAAGTTTGTGGTGGATTACACAAGTTTCCATCACAAGAAAAGAACCCATTTTTTTTCTGAAAAAAACTATGAGGAGTGTTTTGCTGGTTAGCATTCAGCCTGTTTATAATAAATTTCATCAACAATATAATGTGCTAGCAACATCTAGACAAAGTCCCTCAAACTTACAGATCGCTACGTTTCTCAGAGCCAAAATTACTCTGGACTTTACCACCCTGACTGCAAGGTCCTAAAAGTGCTCAACAACTATTATGTTTGTTGCTGCTGAATTCTAGCAACACTCAAAACACACATGCTTAAGTATGTCCAGGCTGAGAAAATTTGTTAGCTAATAATACCACATGGGCATTTTTGCATTCACAAATGGACATACAGTATTCAGTATGCACATACAACAAGTATGTGTTAACTGCAGTCCTCCAGCTTGTAGCAAAGTACCATTGCGAAACTTGTTTTTACAATGTACAACTGGAAAACGAACAGTCTATTCTCCAACAACAAACAAAATACGAAATCATACAATAAAATTGAAAAATAAAGGTGTTGCTTTCACTTTGCACATTAAAATGAGGATTTTTATGCTTGTTAATCCAGAAAGGCCTCCAAAATAAACGCAAAATCATTCACAGAAATATATCCAAGCAGCTCATTGTTATTCCCTATTGATTATTCTTCTAGCTTAAATATTAGCATTAGCAAAGTAAGAAATAAAACAAACTCATCAAATTCAAACAAAAAACTCGCTGGATTTAAGCGGAGTTATAGCTGCATATGCCTCCTGAGAATTCAATTCCATGTGATAAAGATGCCAAATGTCTCTGCAAGTATGAACACAGAATACAGCAGACATTTCAAATGAAACTGCCTGGGGCTTAAAAATATGGCCAGAATTATTGCCTCCATCCCACTGTTAGTCCTGTAAATTCTAAAAAATTAAATAAGCTAATGTAGAAACCTCAGTTAAACATATATTTCTTTTTTATAAGAATCAGTTGGAGTTTTCTTCTAATTTTTTTGCTGCTTCTTCTGAAAATAGATATCAGTATGCTACTCTGATTTAGGAGTGTTAATTTGTTAATAACAATGACATTTCTAAGTTTGGATTAATTTTGTTGTCTTTTCTTCTCACAGTATCATCCTCACAAAATCTTAAAAATACATCAGTTAATCCTCAGATAAAGTAAGTACCCTTTGAGAGATAAGGACTTCTATTTTATCTGTACTACTTAAATTAGATGAACTGATTTTCAGAAAAGAGGAGAGAGATAAATTTAACTGTTGTAGCTTTCTACAATGATGATGTTCAAAATGAATCTGAGACAGTGAGAGAAATATTTCTAAGCTGTTTCAATAATTACTTTTTAAGCTTTGATAAGAATGACTTCTGAAAACAAGGAGTTTAAATTTAACTCTCTGACCTGTTTCCATGATGATCGAAGATATTACTTATTTAATACTGTTACCCATTTTTGTTAAACTATGAGTTTTCTTCACGAATCTTCTCTGGAGATACTGGTATCCTTCTCTGGAGATATTCAAAACTCGCCTGGACACATTCCTGTGCAATCTGCTCTAGGTGAACCTGCTCTGGCAGGGATGTTGGACTAGACGGTCTCCTGAGGTCCCTTCCAACCTCTATCACTCTGTGATTCTGTGATTCTGTGATCTTGCTCTCTATTCATCTTCATGGCAGGCAACACAACTCACTAATTGTCTAGAACAGTAGGGGTTAGATGCTTACTAACCAAGTGAATTATCCAGTATAATAATAACTACTGTTGTCTGCTTAAAAATAGTACAGTGAACAGGTGTAGAATGTAAGAGCACTATAAGTAATAATAATAATTTCTAATAATGCTTATATACAGGAAGCCCAGTCGTTATTACCTAACATATGTAGGTGAACTGATTGAACATTCAGATATTATAACACTAACTGCAACATCTTTAGAGCTTTTACATAATGGGAAAAGGAAATTTATCAGATAGGTGTTAGTGAAACTCTGTCACTCAATCAAGTTCCCGCTAAAGTAATGATATTTTGAAGTAGTAGTTAGAGACTTCCACAGCAGTTTTAATAAGTGTTTTGTTCTTCTGAAAATTCAGGATCTCTGAGGCACAAAGTTACTTTGAAATGTCTGATAGTCTCTCCTGAATCCTCCATTGTTACTTTTCAAGAAATAAAGAAGCTCTGGCTAAATGTACATTTGTTTTTATTTTAGTAGCCAAGCCACATGTGAGGCCAAATTAATCCCATCAAGTATCTACCTTTTTTATGTCCTGAAGGACAAGCAGATCAAGACTGGAAATTATGGGGGAAGAGGGTATGCCCTGTACACAAGAGGGCATTATTCTCCTGGTTATACAGACGGATCTTGACTTGGCCATATCTCTGTCTATGTGTCTGTGATGTGTGGCAATAAGCAAATGAAGATCAATGTCTTTCCTGGGAATTCCCCTATATTTCACAGAATCACAGAATCACAGAATCACTAAGGTTGGAAAAGACCTGTAAGATCATCAAGTCCAACCTAAAAAAAAAAAAAAAACAAAAAAAACCCCACCACACAACAACAAACCACAACACACCAAAAACCAACCCACCCAACACCACACAGCACCATGCCCATCAAGCTACATCCCACAATGCCACATCCACACGCTCCTTGAATACCTCCAGGGAGGGTGACTCTACCACCTCCCTGGGCAGCCTATTCCAATGTTTCACTACTCTCTCAGTAAAGAACTTTTTCCTAATATCCAGCCTGAACCTCCCTTGGCGCAACTTGAGGCCATTTCCTCTAGTCCTGTCACTAGTCACTTGGGAGAAGAGACCAACACCCACCTCTCTGCAACCCCCTTTCAGGTAGTTGTAGAGAGCGATAAGGCTGCCTGCATGGTTACAATGAACATATGGAGTAGGGTCTTGGTAGTACTTCCAGGTTCTTGTCACTCCAAAGGCAACTCAGGAGGAAATGACTCATAGCTCATGTCTCTGAGGAAAGCTACCATTTTGAAAAGTACAGATGATATATCAGGTTAAAGAGGAGATGGTATGTGCTTCTACGCTTGTTTTGTGTTTTAACAAAAAATAGATTTTGGGCTCATCCTGGTCTTATCATACTTGGTGGAATTATGCTGCATTTACAGTGAATAGTGAATTTAGTCAGATCTACAGCAGAATGTATTCTCCTATCAAGTTTTCCTGAACGAGCAGGTTTCTTGCTGGGAATACCCAAAAATAAATAAATAAAAAAATCTCAAAAGGATACTATGAACATACTAATGTCTTTACAATAAATTTGTAAGTCCCATTAGACATTTAATCAGCACTGACATCCACCTTAGAGAATATAAGTATTCTCTAAAAATCTAAAACTTGATAAAGGTTGTTTAGTATAGCTCTTATAAAACTTTTGTAAAACATCCTAAGATCTTACAGGTCTTTTTTTCTTTTTTTTTTTTTTAATAAATATATATCCAGATAGTTAGGTATTACGAACCTAGGCATTTGGATACTGTTAAATGAACATTACCTCAGCAAATTTCAATTGGTAGAATCTGATTTCTGACAACTTTCCCAAAGACTATTTCTAATCCTGTTGCTATGGAAATATTTTTGGACTGCTAAACATGCTATAAGGAACATATAAAGTATCACTTTTTTGGCTGAAATATGAAGAGTATACTATCCACTATCATGTATTATTCCAAACCAATGTCATTAGAGTAATCTATGTTGGTAGGTTTCTAAAAATATTTGTCCAAAAATATTTTCTATTTATAAAAGCTCAGAAATGTACCACAATGCTATCTGAGAAGAAGCAGAAAAGCTTGGATATATCTGTTTGCAATAAATATGGCAAACTCCGGGCAAGAAATGTAAGAGCTTTCTGGCATAAGAAAAATTTTGCTTTAAATTATCATAACTGTTTTACTTTGTGCACCAGACTTCATCACTGACAGTGACAGTGTCTACAGATGTTAGAGTCCTGAACTGATTTAAGGACATGGGATTTAAAAGGCAGGCACTCTGAAATACTTACTGACAAACAACTTTCCCAATAACCTCATTTAATAAACTGATGACATCAATTATATAACACCTAACCTCATTAGCTTCCTATGTAAATGTCTTTACACTGGGGTTTGAGAAGTTTGAATTGAAAAGTTTGTATATTCGAATTTTGGAAAGTTTGTTGGTATTTGAAAACAGCACCATCTTAGCTTCCTCCTGTTTGACTATTGTAAACTTACTCTGAAATAAGATCACTTATACAGTAAGATACCTGATGGTTATTCCACATTATAGTCCAAATGAATGTATCAAAAAAAGCTGTAATAAATGGCTTTAAACTTGATTATTACCTCTGGGTTATTATTTGTGTTTTAATGTCTGTTTTATTTTCCTTCTGCTGCCATTGATTTTTTTATCAAATAAAACAGTCTTAGATATAGAGTTTAAGAGAGTATTTAACATGATCCAAGGACCCTCTTTCTGAGCTTTATTTTTTTTTCTATCATCTTCAAGGTTTCTGCACCTTATTTAAACAATGTTCACTAGAATGTGCCACTGTTGTCTACATAAGTGGAGTTCCTTTCAAATATTAGGAAATAAAATAGGTAATAAAATAACCTTGGGTGTATTGATACAACAAATGTATTCAGAGGCAACCTATGCACTTGACCCCAACAACCCACATGGTTGAGTGACAAACCAAATATGTGATCTTACAACAGGATTTTAATGTATTTAGGATGGTGTTATGAGCCAGTAGCACCAGAACTGGAAGTAAAGCCTGGCAGACAAGCAGTTTGGCTGAAGTGAATGAGCACAGATATGCTCTTGCTGGAACTCTGACAATGAGGCTGCATGTGGCTGTGCTTTGCTGCTGCTTTTTGCTTCTAATCCATTTTGTCTATGGCAACAGCAAGACTAATGCCCATTTCATAAATAAAAGTAGACGGAGAAAAAATACCATGGAGTAAGAAATTCAAATCTAGCTTCACTGAAGCTGGAGCAATAGCCTTATGAACAACCATTTTCTATGCTAATATTAGTATCACGTAAATGAAAACCTGTATGCATTATAACTTTATGGCACAACCTAATAAAATCAGCCATGTCCAAATCAAGGAATGGATCACTGTCCCTCCCTCCATCTTTAGAAAAGCAGTTAAAACCTCTAAGACCTCTTGTAGAAATAACACAGACTAAATAACATGACTCAGATCATCCAGATGCAGCCTCTGAGCGTTGTGAAAGAACCGTGTGCCCATATAATCCCAGCCAAGACAATTTCCTGCTTAACCAGTTTTAAAGGGAGAATGTAATTATTAATCAGACATGTGGCAAGAATTCAAAGTGGTGGCTGAAACGGGGGGGCAATTGTGTGTGGTGTCCCTTTGTGCTGATCTTTTTCTCTGAGTCCCAAAGACGATGCAACAAAACATTCTGGCTTCTGGTTTATTGGCTTTAGCTGCCAAGTTCAATTGCAAATACCTCCGCAGTAGATACATACAGCTGTATGTGCATCATCACTGATCCGTCTGAGCCAATGAGATATTCAATTTGTTTATAGGGAAAAATAATCCGTTAGAATGAAAAGTTTGCTAGCCTGCAATATTATACTTAACTTTAATGTGAAAAGGAACAAGAAAACACCTTTCACTTGCTTCTCTCATTATAGATTAATAACAAAGTACAATCCTGCATTTTCCCTGCTGTTGAAACAATTTTAATTAAAACACAAGAGCAAAGAAATATCTGCTAAGGAGGTGTTATTTTGATAGAAAGTCACATGTTTTTTCTATGCTGTCCTTACCTTTTTCCATCTCCTTTCTGCCCATGCGGAGATATTTTTATTCTAAAGATAAATTGATTTTATCTTTAGATTTATCTGTTGATTTTTTATATATATTTTTTGAGGTAAGACTATTAATTACCTTGTTAAAATTCTGAAAATGTTAGATAGGTTTTAATTTGTTCATTTATTATATTTAGAGTATTTCTCTTTAAAAAAATTCATGTACTCTTTGTGAGAAAGATATCTCAGCATGCCCAGAAATCATTCTGGCTTCTGGCTGATAAATTCAAAGAAATATCTGTCTAAAATTTTAGTTATTGGTTTTGCTATCTGGCCTAACTGTCTTTCTCCAGACTTGGAGAACTAGCAGATTGAACTAGGCAAATGACAAACTTGTTTCATGCCCACACTTAAATCTTCCTACAGATACTACAGGTTTTCCGGAAAAACCCATTGACTGTCTCAGTGGAATATTGAGCCTGTGTTTATGGACATCAAAACAGGAACTATGGAGTCCTTTATGTATTCTTTCATGGGGTCAAGTGCTTTAATAGTGCTAAAGGTATTTGCAGTTTTAGTCTGCCTTTTTGCTTACAGCCCTGAAGCTGTGGTGGTAGCATTTAGGCCAAGTGCTCTTATCCTCTCTGCCTTGCAATGGTGCATTTTGAAACACTGTTATTCTGTTTTCCCTGAGAAAGTGATTTTTTTTTTTTTTTTGGCATGCAAATCACCCTGTTTCCCTTCTATTTCTTAACCCTGATGCTTTTTAGCTTTAGTGTATAATCCTGTACTAAAGTGTCCCCCACTCCTGTCTACCTGGTAGCTTCTAGACTGTTGACTCCCTATTACAAGAAGGTAGATAATAAGTGGGTAACAGTTATTTTTATATCCAACAAATATTATCCAAATAACAAACATTCACAAAGCTTAGCAGTCAGTATGCAATCCTTGCACCTAATTAAGCCTATGCAATCAGTGCCAACAGTATCATCAAAGAAAGACCGCCAACGGTATCATCAAAGAAAGACCACCAACAGGAAGTTTGAGTGGGTATCAATGAACGGTATAGTTCTTCTGAGGAAAAAAAGGAGTGTGGTCGTGGTTGTTGACATGATTGTGAGACCCCCTGCTGCACTGGAGAGGATACCTGGGAGAGAACACTCACCTGGGGACCTACACTTCTTTTCTTCCTGGCTGTCTCTGGGGACAGTTTTCCCTTTTCCTCTCGCTCTGTCTCTCTTGTCCCTGCTTCTTTCCCTAGGGTAACCTTGAAGGCAATGCACACCATCAGCTTCAGATCCAAAGAATAAAGCTTTCTGCATGTCAGCCCATTTCAACTTTTTTTGTGCAACATTATAAAAACCTCCGCATCAGCTGTGTATTCAAGTAGTTTTTATTACAAATGACCTATTAATTAAGCTAAGTTTTCCAAGTGAAAAATAATTTGGGGCAGAGTTTCCCAATTAAACAAATGTGGTTAGGATTAATATGAAAATCACTCATTTGTATTACTATCCAGACAGTGAATAGGCACTCAGCATAATAGAACAGATAATAAAGATACATGACAGTAATTTGTGAATTTATGTCTCTGCCTTCCAATACGGTCATACAACAATAAATGGTATCCGTGTAAACCATGGATCACTCTTCCATAAAATAGTTACTCCCAATTGCATTAATTAATCTGTGGAAATGCAGTAACTAAAGTTACTGCTGAACTAGCAACACTGATATTTGACTCAGAGAGACCATGTGATCCAAAGCATTTCTGAATAGAGTACACAGATGTCTCTTCTGTGGGGGAAACTGCTTTTGATTTTCTTCCCTTTTGAATAAAGGCTTTGAAACCTGCCCTTTGTGCTCTATCTTTTAGTGAACAATGATAACAACCTATTGATTACCATTATTAAAAGGGGCTATAAAGATTAGAAACTGTCTTTTTCTCTTTGTTTTGAAACCATGCTCATGCCAGGATTCATTTCATGTCAGAACTCTCTGGAAAAATAAAAAACACATTTAAAGTAAATAGGATCTGACTTCTTTGAGCAAGGGCTAGATTTATATATTTTAGTTCTCAAATTTAGTCTTCTATTATCCACAAAAAATCCCAAACCAAACAACACCCCACCCACAAAAGAAAAAAAAAAACAAAAAAAAACATAAAACCACCCTGAAAAACACAGGTAATCAGATTTATTATTGAAAACAGCCTTTGACATTTGAAGTGTGTGGATTTTAAAATGCAATGTTCAAAAGTGCATGATGGAGCTTGACATAGGATTAAGATTTCCTAACATGAGTCCCATATTTGCATCTAACGTTTAGTGCTGAATTCATCTATGCTGTGTGGATCACCTCATACTTAGGTGTTTAGTTAGTCTAATGTGGTTATGTAGGCTCTCTGTATCATTAATGGAGGAATATTGTGCATTTCAGTGCTAAATTCTTACCTGTTCATTTTACTTTGACAAAGTTTCTAAGCCTGAAGCAGGATCCACTCTCCGACTAAATGTAAATATTTTCCTCCTCTACAAATCAAAGACTTTTTTTTTTTTATCTTTCAGATCCTGTAAAAACATTTTTGTAACAAACTAAACACATTTATTTCACATTTCTGTGGGGGTATAGAAGGTTATCAATTAAAAAAAAAAAAAAGATCTTCATTCTTAACAAAAGGAAGAGGAAAGGGAAAGGGGGAGAGAGGTAGAGATGTCATTACATCATAGTGATTTTCTGTATTGCACTTTATTTCATATGTGCCAAAGCCTATCTTCTGAAGAGGGGCAAATTTATGGTTTTAAAAATACCATTGCAATTTTTTCTGACAAGTATGTCAAGAGCATTTTTTGCTATAGTGAATAGCTCCCATGGATAAAATGCTGGAGGTTTTTCAGTGGCCATTTTAGGATTAGGGCTTTATTTTTAAAAATGGTCAATATTCTCAGATTAAAATGAAGTGTATAGGATGTAAAAAATAAATCTTGGATGTGTCTGCTTGATCACTTAAAAAACTTAGTATCTGAATATTTGCTTACGCAAAGATACTCTGGCTAGATAAAATGCTGGATTTCTTCCCTCTGAAAGAGACATTTCTTTGTCTTTTGGACTAGGCAAGATGTTAGGTTAGGTATTTTATGCATGTTTCCTTCTGTTATCCATCTCAGAATCTTGCAAGAGACTCTATAACAAATCTTACAATGGTTTTCTATGTGGTAAAGAAAAGTCTTTATGATTTTTCTTTTTTTTTTTTTTTTAATCGCAGGCATTTTTATCAGAAACAGTGTGGAATCAGAAGAGGAAAATGAATCAGACCTGTTATTTATCTGAGACACAAAAGCAGTTGCAGACATATAAAATTAGAATTTTGAATCAGCTTTTACTTCAGCTACAGAACTGAAATCATGTGGAGTTGAAACAGGTGGCTGAGAAATGACCATGTTCCATCCCATGGAGCATTATTGTACAACTAAAACATCTATGCTCAAGACTGTTAGATTTTTTATAGTGTATTTCTGCACTTTACTTTCTTCATTGTTGTTCAGATATTATACAATAAGTACTTGGTCTGCAAAGAAATAAGGCACTTAAATCCTGATTAATTGTCCCTGCAGGCAGTTCCATATGAAATGAAGATTAGATGTTAAATAGCAAACACCTTTCTTTACTCAGCTTTGGTTATACTCAAAGCGCCTTCATTTTCATTATTAAGTTTAGGCAGCTAAGGACTATCTAAACTCTGTTGGTAAGCCTGACTGAAGATTAAGTGCCTTCCTACAGTTGCATAGTTAAGCCTTGAAGAGAGAAGGGCTTATGATTTGCTCTGTAATCTATTGTATGTGACTCCCACTCATATGCCAGTTACGGCTGTCAGTCTTGGGCACTTAATTCTCCCCCAGCATAACAGTAGCCTAGGTAAGTAACTTGGGACTGTGGGTTCTTGCAAATTGCAAGACTCCTAAAAATCAGATATTGCTGTGCACTGTAAGCTTCAACTCAGCATCCACCATGCTTCCTGTGTTCTTTTGTAGATGTACACCTCAGTTGCTCACAGTTTGTAAACAACATGTTCAAATCTCAGATACTTCTAATCTCCTTGTAATTATTGCAGGTGACTTTTTTTGCAGCACTGGGATTGCTGCCATGAGTGTAATAGGAAATCTGAGGTAACCCATTTTCCTGCTTTATGCCTCATGCTTTCCATCTCTAAAAATGCAGAAATTGGATATGACCTATTCTGTTAGGGGCTCTGTTGTAAATGAAATCTCCAAGTGGAAAGTGATTATTATTTCTTTTGTAATATGCAATAACGTATTTCCTATCTGCACAGATCTTTCATTCAGATTCTATGCAACAGAGCATCTGTGTTACATGGTGCGGTTGCACTTGAGCTGGTTTAGTGCTAGCAAATAAAAAAGAACCTGAAGCCAAATGACATTGATTAGCTCACGTCCACTGCTTAAGGCTAGTGTTCCTTACAGGTTTGTCTCAGAGGCAACCAGTTGCAGGTAGTGACCTAACAATTAATTAGTGTAGAAAATTAGAAGACAGTGAGTTCCTAGTCCTTCTTCATTTATCAGTGTAGATCTACATGAGATCCCTGAAGTAGGTCCTTAGGTGGTATGTCTAAGCCCAGTGCTCTGGAATCAACTGATATTATTTTGAATTTCAACCCCGTCTACAGCTTGATGATTAAAACATTTTTTAGCCAAGAAAAGCAGGTTTGAATCTTCCAAGGAAGTGTAACAAATAGAATCTGAGTGTCTCATAAATACATAAAAAGAAGACAGCTCCATTATCACAATGCTTTTTAAAGTAATCTAGGTGTTCCATCAGGACTGCTTTCTGGGCTATGGAGATTTTCCAACACACGTATCCCTGAATTAATGGCTTAATTTAAGACATGCTGAATGGTCTGAGTGTTAGTGGCTTACTTCCTGCACAACTGCTGGTTGCTTTAGTGCCCTTCTTGAGGATCTCACTGTATGACTATCATCTCACACAATACCCTGCTTTTCACATATGCTTGTGCAAACTACATGCAGGCTAAAGATGACACAGATACCATGTTACACAGCTAGGCCTTGGTCAGTTAGCTCTGAGGTAATACCACCTGGACACAGCTATACTGCTTCCAGTCTGTGTGTCAGTGGTTTTGCTCTCTGTAAACGTATCAGCTCATTTCAAGCTAGCTCAGAGCTATCTGATACGTTATCAGGCAGTATAGCATAAATGCGTCCTTAGGCATTTCACACATTTTACTGAAGTAATTCTAAGTGATCAGTGTAAGCTCTTACACGCAAATCAAATTCAGGTATCAAAGAAACAAATCTGCATCTTAGCTGATTTCTATCAAAATAATGATTTTCATTTATCCTCTGTCATCTAACAGCTGCCTTTAAAACATATCTGCCACAATTATGCTGATCATCCTTATCAATATATATCTATATGTGCAAAATGTAAAGGTGGAGAAAACATATGAGCAGCAAAAAAAAAGGAAGACACAAAGCAATCTTCTGATAGTGTTCACTTTAGAGTGGCAACATTAAGAGAACCTACTAAAAAAAAGAAGAGTAGTCAGAAAGGTTTGTATTGAAGAATGAAATAAACATTGCAAAAGGTCAGTCATAATTAGACAACTGAAGAAATGTCAGTAGCACTTGAAGGAACTGACTAGAATCCCTTTTCCAACACTATGAAAAATACAAATGTTGATCTATACAAAGTGAAGTCTTGCTACATCATAGTATAATTGTAATTTATCATGGGGTTGTAAGTCGTAACCCATTTTAAATCTGGGATTTACATACATTTAATTGCTTTAGACTTTACTCTAATTTACTCAAATAAAGGTATGCTAAAGTTCCCTTATATTTTAAAGTGAGCATATGGATTTGTGTTTATCATTAAAACTCTGTAATTAAACCAGGAATACTTCATTATTTCATTAATCTGATATTTTAACAGAAAGAATTGAAGACACTTAGATTAATTTATCATCTCATTACAGTTTTTCCTTTGAGCTGCTTTATATAATTTGAAACAACACTTGCTGAGGGAAAAAAAAGTCAAGAAACGGGTCAAATTACATGTGCTTTTCCAAATATACTTTTCCCTTTTCCTTAAGCAATGCAGGAACTGCTGGAGTGGCTTTCAGATACATACAATGTTTCAGATGCATGTTTAAACATTTTTAGTGGCAAGCAAAATGAGACTTTAATATAAAAAGATGTTCTTAAAATTAATATACTACAACAGAAAATGGAAGTAAAGAAAATGAGAGTCAATGTTTCAGCTACAGCTGAACACCTAGAAGTTTTGAACTAAGACACTTCCCAATGGACATTCAGGAAGATCAAACAAACATTGTCAGCTATGAGCCAATTTCATTATTCTCACATAAAGAAGCTGCTGGCAAGGTTTGAGTTATACACATGAGCATTCTGGGGACTGTTGGTCCCACAGAGAAGAAAACCAACAACAAGAACAATAACAACAACAACATTGGAATACTTTTAATTACAGAAAGTGTTTCCTATCTTGCTGGAGATGACGAGACATCTAGAGGAGCTTTCTGTTCAGTCAGACCTCGATTGATAGGGCCAACTCAGGCAGGTCTGTGAGCTTTTATAGAAAACTGAGAGACAGTCTTTACAGCTGAGTTTAGTCTTATTCCCATCACATCACATTTAAGAGACAACTTCTTCTAGCCAGTGCTTTGTAGAGATTATTTTGAGGAAAATCAATTTCGTTGAAAAAATAAGGACCTATTGAAGAGGGTCTTAATTCAGTTGTCTAAGTGTAAGCATCTAATGTCATCTTAGATGCTGTTGAATATCCAGATTGTTATTTTGCTGTAAAATTTTCAGGTAAACTATGATATTTCAAATGAATTTATCGGCATGCATGTGAATAATAGTTTTCTAAGTACTGTGTGAGCATAGACACCTAATTCACATGTAGATATCTCTATTTAGGGTTGTGGGTTTTTTTCTGAGATGGTAGAGTTTCTATGCCATCTTATGCAAGAGAGTGGTACCTTTTCTATGAGAATGCAGAAAGAGTATGTTTGTCTGATGTAGAGTTTTTCAATAAATGTTCCCAGATTATTAGGGTGTAGGCTGAGACATGGCATGGCATGGAAAGAGAATCGCATAGGCTAATTGCCCTGTAATTTTGGGATAGGTGTTTTCAGGCTTAGTGCATTTCACTCAGTGGCATGTTTATAAAATTTTATATCTCATATCATCCCCAAAGCCTTTTTTGAGTTAGAATTTTATCTTGCTATTATGAAAACAATGTAAACATAAGTAAAGAGAATTTGGTAGGGTAATACTTTCATACTGCTTATGTGTATAAGACCTTGTACTTTTCTTAATCTGTGTTTTCTAGAAATAATTTTAAAACATAAATTTTTGGCATTTTATTTAATTACCAACCTGCCATGAGACCATAACTCTTATTCCAAGATAGATAATTAGAATTGATGGGCCACCAATGCCATTATATACTTTTTCCCTGATTTCTTGGTGTGACTTAGATGTATTGTTCACTAATATTAGTCAAGTAATGTAACTTACAACATTATACCCAATAACATAGTATTGCAAACTGTGTTATGTATGACATAAAAAGTATAGAGAAAGATTTTGTATGCTCTAGGGAAAATAAATAAATAAAGACAAGTGACCCATGTAAATGAGCAGAGATTAATACATGTGCAAACTTCTGTCAGGAAGTTGTGAGAAAATCTTTCTTTTCTGTACTCATTCTAATGTAGATACTTTATTTTAAGGAAATGAAGTAAATTATCAAAACCTACTAGGTTCCAAACTTTTCATTACATCAGTAGTAAAAATACAATGGCTCAAAAATATTTTAAGTATTATCTCTCTCAGGTTAATTTTACCTGCTTAAATTTTTCTTTGAAATATTTTTAAAACAGAAAGAAACACTGTGTGGAATATTCCATTTAAACTGATGAATGGTCAATAGGAATTATCTTTTTTTTTTTCCTTTCTTTTCCCTGCTCAGCCCTCAGTTCTTTTCGCTTATTTAACTTTTAAGAGCTGCAAATACATTAGAAAATATTTATTACTTAGTTCCAAATCCAAACATTTATTTTGCAAAATGGGTATTCCATAAAATTCTGACATTAAACCAAATTTATTTTAAATTCAAAATCTTTATTATAGTTAAGAGAAATGACAATATTCCAAAATATACAAAACTTTTTGAGTTCTCTGAGGTTGCTTTAATTGATTATAGGTTTGGGTTATTTTCATCAAAGAAGGAAATTAAATTCCAGTTTATCTTTATAAACTGAAATAACACGGTAGAACTTTACACTATATAATCAACTTGACAATGTTTTGAGCAGGAATTTCATTCATTTGGTATATGAACAACATGAAATTTGTTCAAATAATAACACTTCATAAACCATTAAGATAACAGAATGCTTGATTCAGAAATATTTGCTTAGCATACTGATCGTAAAATATATAAATACACATATATATATACACATATAAAAGTGCAGGGACTAACTAGAAACTAATTTACCCTACAATCTGTATGGAAGGTACTTATAATATTTTCTTCAAATTGGTGTATAAAAGAGCTTTCACTAATTATATAATAAAGTCCACATACAAAAATGAGTACATGAAAAGATTATGTCAGTCAAGATCTTGGCTGCATAATATTCTCATTATAAGATTATAATATTCACATTCTGTATACCTTTGCAAGCCTTACTTACATTTTATTATCAGGACACAGGTGTAGTTCCAGCCACACTTCCATGAAGAAAAACTTTACCATGTTGTTTATGTTGTCTAAAGATTCACATTAGAAAAATATATATAATAAGTAAGTACCATTATTTTGCTTCTTGCTTCTTTTCTTTCTGAGACTATGAATCTTTGACATTCAACCACTTGGGTTCAAAATAAAAAAGGAGATGTTTCTAAAGCTAAACCTTCAGTCTGGTAGTTTGCTTGCTATCATGCACAGCTGGGACATGTGGAAGTGAACTCCCTTCAAGTAAATAGGACTTTTATATCAAACATATTTCGTGCAAAAATGCTGTAATCTGTCCATCTTACTCTGAAGATGCGCAATATTTCACAGTTTTAATAATAAAATAGTGATTCCTATTCAGTGACTTGGGGAAAAAAAAAAGAAAAAAAGAAAAGAGGAAACACCTACTCACATGATAAGATGCAAGGTTATGAATCTTATGTGCATGAAGGTACCTCCTTTGAAACTTTGACTGAGGCATCTAAGCTCTTTAAAACCCTAAGCTTCCTTCATGCATTGTAGAAATTATGCCTAATTTCAGAATCCATATTGTCGTGTGGGGTGAGATATATAAAACCTGTCTTGATCTATTTTCTGAAAAGTGTTTCATGGTATATAAATAAATGAATAAAAATATATAAGTATATAAATATATTTCATAGCATCATAGAATCAAAGAATGATTTGGGTTGGAAGAGACCTTAAAGAACATCTAGTTCCAACACCCTTGCCATGGGTAGGGACACCTTCCACTAGATCAGCTTGCTCAAAGCCTCATCCAGCCTGGCCTTGAATACTTCCAGTGATGGGGCATCCACACCTTCTCTGGGCAACCTGTTCCAGTGCCTCACCACTCTCATGGTGAAAAATTTCTTCCTAATATCTAATCTAAATCTACCTTCTTTGAGCTTAAAGGCATTACCCCTTGTCCTATCATCCTATCACTGCATGACCTTGTAAAAAGTCCCTCTCCAGCTTTCTTGTGGGCCCCCTTCAGGTACTGGAAGGCTGCTAGAATGTCTCCCCAGAGCCTTCTCTTCTCCAGGCTGAACAACCCTGACTCTCTCAGCCTGTCTTCATAAGAGAGGTTCTCCAGCCTTCTGATCAACTTCGTGGCCCTCCTCTGGACTTGCTGAACAGGTTCATGTCCTTCTCATGTTGGCGGCCCCAAAACTGGACATAGTACTCCAGGTGGGGTCTCACAAGAGTGGAGTAGAGGGGAGAATCACCTCCTTCAACTTGCTGGTCATGCTTCTTTTGATGCAGCCCAGGATATGTTTGGCTTTCTGGGCTGCAAGTGCACATTGTCAGGTCATGTTGAGCTTCTCGTCAACCAACACCCCCAAGTTCTTCTCCTCATGGCTGCTCTCAATCCATTCTATGCCCAGCTTGTATTTGTGCTTGGGATTGTCCTGTCCTATGTTCAGGACCTTGCACATGGCCTTGTTGAACTTCATGAGGTTCGCACAGGCCCACCTGTCAAGCCTGTCGAGGTCTCTTTGGATAGCATCCCTTCCCTCCAGCGTGTCGACCGCACCAAACAGCTTGGTGTTTTTGGCAAACTTGCTGAGTGTGCATTCAATCCCACTGTCCATGTCTCTGACAAAGATGTTAAGCAGTGCTGGTCCCAATACCGTCCCCTGAGGAACTCCACTCGTCACTGGTCTTCACTTGGACATTGAGACAATGACTGCAACTCTCTGAGCATGACCATCTGACCAATTCCTTATCCACTGAGTAGTCCATTTCCCTCTCATAGGAAGAGTGCTTAATTCTAACATAATTTTTGTTCTAATTAGTCATTTGTTACAGGATATTAAGTGAGTGCGGATAGAAGAATGAATAAAGGGAGCTGGTGGAAGAAAGGTCTGTATTTCATGAAAAAAAAGGCTCATTTGCTTATGATATAAAAGGACTCTACAAGACATATAACTAAATAGATTTGAAGTGTTTAAGACTAGTTATCCTAAGTGGCTTCAAGATAGTTCTAGCTTCTGTTAAACTCTTTTTTTCAGATCTCTGAATCTCTTGAGGAGGTTTATGGACAGCCTGGATACCAAATAGGAGGTGCCAACTCCATCACCCAGCAGGGGCTGGTTCCATGTCTCTGCTGCCCAAATTTCAGTATCTTGCGTTACAATCCATTTTCAGATTGGCTTATTGTCTGTATGCTGTGTAGTGTACTGTGTCTCTGAACTTTGTTATGAATTAAATATTAATGTTACAGACTAGAATATGAAATGAATTAATCGTATCACTATAAAGGAAAAGCAAACACAAAAGAGGGGAAAAAAAAAAATCCCGATTTCCTAAAAAGATCTTTTTTTTTCTCCAGAATTCCAATTAACATATTCCAGTAAACAAATTTTAAACATCTACGAAAGAGATGGTTGCTAAAATAATGATTGCAAAAAGACTGCCACTTTATTTGGCAAACCTCATTCACTTAAATATATCCCCTGAATTTGTTATGTAATTCTAAAGGGAAATGAATGTGATGAAGTCTTAAAAGAGTCTAATTTTTCCCAATATCCTGTAGCATTTTAATGCAACTTTCCTGTTTCTATCATTGGCAACTATAATTTTATCAACATGAAAAAGGGTTTGCTTTGATGATGTTAGGCTGAGGAACGGGAGTCTACTACACCCAAGGTTCTGACTGCTCAAGATCTTCTATGTCTGGGTGCAGAGAAGTTTGGATAAGGAAAGTTTCCATCTGCTTGTGCCAAAGAGCTAGGTAAGAGAGAATTATGGTTTTCAAAGTAGGAGAAAAGAGTTAATCAGATCTCACTTGAATTAGATAGTCTAAGTTATTATCTACTTCTGTCTTCTACAGCCTAAACATCTGTAAAATCCATTCAGATTTACAGAACAACCGGTAGAGAATAACCAAGGAGTTTATTTAAAAAAAAAAGAAGATAAAAACATTAAATCTGATTAATTTCCCCCACCACACACCAGTTCAGAACTTATGGTCCCTTTTTCAGAAGTTCTTAACCACAGAACTTCAAGATTTACTATATTTATAAAAATAATGAATGCTATCCATCAATAATTGCTTTCAAAGGTAAAAAACATATATAATTGAAAAAAAAATAAGAATAGCAGCAGCACTCAAACTGCATAAATTGCATAATTAATTAGAGTTTTGTGGCTAAGTTTATGCTGTATATTATTTTCATTCTGAATGCGTCAGATATTATTCATAATTCCCACTGGACTTCGTTAATAAGATTTAAAAGCTAGTGCTTATAAAAGACAAGGAACCATATCTTCCCTAAACCTCTAAGAAATCTGAAAAACATTTGAAAGTGCAAAAAATAACCTAGGCAAGAGTATTTTCTGAGTTTTTAAACAGTGTTTTACTTTACCTTTTTTGATGACATCTTAAAAATCAAGACCTCTTGTTTTTCCTTTCAAGTAGCAATCATACTTATGAATACTTCCCCTTAAATTTCTATAATAATATTTTAAACTAATAAAGATGAAGTTTGATGCATTTCTGTTTAAATGGTCTGTACAATATTAGGAAATAATATCTGCTTCACAAGCCTGTGATAATATTTTTTTAATCCTTACATTTTTTATTTCAAGTTCCAAATATTGCAGAAAAATAACATGATAAATTTTATTGTATTTACTGTCTAATCATTCCACATGATTTATTTCTGTTGGAAAATGAGCAAGACCTCATGTTGTGTCCTTGGAAGCATTGGCTCAAATTCACACCCAAAGTGAACTGAAACTGATATTAGAAATGCTTTATTTCCTTCCCAAGTAAATTTACTGCCAGCTTTGACTAAGTTGCCCAACATCCTGTATTGGGTTCGTGTGGCAAGGTTTTGGTAGCAGGGGGGCTACAGGGGTGGCTTCTGTGAGAAGATGCCAGAAGCTGCCCCCGTGTCTGACAGAGCCAGTGCCAGCCGGCTCCAAGACAGACCCACCGCTGGCCGAAGCTGAGCTAATCAGCCACATTGGTTGTGTCTCTGTGATAACATATTTAAGAAGAGGAAAAAAACCTGCTGTGCAACAGCAGCCAGGAGAGAGGAGTGAGAATATGTGCGAGAAACAACTCTGCAGACACCAAGGTCAGTGAAGAAGGAGGGGGAGGAGGTGCTCCAGGTGCTGGAGCAGAGATTCCCCTGCAGCCCGTGGTAAAGACCATGGTGAGGCAGGCTGTCCCCCTGCAGCCCATGGTGGTTAACAGTGGAGCAGATATCCATCCTGCGGCTCATGGACGACCCCGTGCTGGAGCAAGTGGATGCACCCTGAAACAAGCTGTGACCCCATGGAAAGCCCACGCTGGAGCAGGCTCCTGGCAGGACTTGTGACCCCATGGGGGACCCACACTGGAGCAGCCTGTTCCTGAAGGACTGCACCCCGTGGAAAGTACCCATGGTGGAGTAGTTCGTGAAGAACTGCAGCCCATTGGAGAAGTTCATGGAGGACTGTCTCCCATGGGAGGGACCCCACACTAGAGCAGGGGAGGAGCGTGAGGAGGAAGGAGCAGCAGAGACAACACGTGATGAACCCTCCCTTCAACCCCTGTTCCTCATCCTCCTGTGCTACATGGTGGGGAGGAGGTAGAGAAGTCGGGAGTGAAGTTCAGCCCAGGAAGAAGGGAGGTGTGGAGGGAATGTTTTTTTAAGAATTGGTTTTATTTCTCATTATCCTACTCTGATTTAATTGGCAATAAATTAAATTAATTTCCCCAAGTCGAGCCTGTTTTGCCCATGGTGGTAATTGGTGAGTGATCTCCCCGTTCTTATCTCAACCCACAACCCTTTCATGGTAAATTCTCCCCCCTGTCCTGCTGAGAAGGAGGAGTGATAGAGTGGCTTGATGAGCACCTGGCAGCTAGCCAAGGTCAACTCACAACACATCCCAAACTCTGTATCCTACCTCTGGAGTTTTGAATTCCAAGGCAACTATAATTCAATAAATCCATGGGCATACAGGTCTTGACAGTGTCGGTGAATGCAGGAGCTGGTCGCTAATCAGCTGAGCAAGGTCAGACTGTATTAAAGACTGAAGAACCAGGAGAGAAGTAAGAGGAGACACCATCAACATCAGTCTTCCCAACGAAGCACTTCAAGGCAAGCTGCAAATCCCAGCCCTTGCTGGGCAAGGACCGGCACTATTAGCCATAGGTCCATGGGGGTAGTGAGAGAGTGAGAATGACACAGAAAAGAGTAGGTATTAAGTGTGAGTGTATAATAATTTTAACTGCATTATTATACTAATAATAAATTTTTCATTTTATGTAAAATGTGTTTCCTGTTTGCCCATTACAAGATTTTGTGCATAACACATAGAATATACAACTAAAAGCTTAGAGGTTATTTTCCTGGTTTTAGACAAACTACATGAAAATCAATCCATTTTCAGTTAAAAAACTATACGGTTTATGATGGCAAAATTGCCAGGAGAATAATTGGCTGGATTAAGACTCAGAGTTTCTCTAATGTGTACTTTAATCCACTTATGGTTGATGTGGGTTGTAACAACAATCCACAAAGACTCACAAATCTTAATTATTGTTCATTTTTTTTGTTAGAAAAGCCTCTTGATTAAAAGTAGCTGAGCAGATGTATCAAAGAGATATTCTCAAAGCTCTCATTGATAAATGATTTTTCTCTGAGCTCAATGAAAAATGGTAGACATGTACAAAACCAGAAACTTAGTCAAAATAATGGATATTTAGAAAAACAATGTTTGCTACCAAGGATAATTCTTGTCAAACAGCATCCAACAACGCAAAATGAACTATTTAACATTATCTATAACATGCTATGTTTTTTAACTTAAAGATAGTGCTATAAAAATAGGATTGCTTTAATATGTCTTGCTATATTTTTTAATTTTTTTAAAATATAAGATAAATGTGCTCATATAAAGATAATTATTTATTTTATAGTATTAAATAGTTAGGGCTGAGTGTCCCTAAGTTTTGGATTCATATGATTCACAGTGAAAAGATTCACTTTCAGGAACAAATCCTGAAGTTTTTGAACACGCCTTTTTATTCCTACTAGGAAAGATGTAAAATTAATAAAGTAAGGAAATATATGATGAGTTTGTGGGTTCTAAACAGAAAAGGACAGCTATGCTTGACTGAATTTTAAGAAAATATTAACAAGGAACAAGCAGGAAAGTATAATGATTAGAAAGGCGAAGAGTATGTATTGGAACATATGACTATAATAACAATTGCATTATATGTTTTGATGCAAATCCTCAATTGTTTTACACACTAACACAGTAATACAGAAACTCTAATTACATTTGGTTTGTTGAACCTAATAACATAATTCAAGCATCATTTTTTACTGAGGCTAGAAGAATTCAAGTGTATTAGCAAAAAACCCCTTTGTATGTTAAATTGTAGTAGCACTCCCCTGAAGACTGCTTCTCATTTACAGCTGCTACATTCCACTCCCTCAAACTACTGATTTACTAGCTGTAATAAATTAGCTCTCATGCTGGCTTTAAGATATTGTTATCGGCAATTAATTTACAGTTCTAGTTCTAGTATTAAAGACATCTCAAATACTCATAACTGTACTGTTTTTTCCTGTTTTGTGGAATAATAACACACATTTATTTGGAATTTATACCAGTTTCTTTGGAAAATCTCTAAGGGTGTTGGTGCTGATGTCCTATAATGTGTACACTGACATAGTTTAAAATCATAGTTAAAATAATACATTAATATATTTAATAATTTCCATTATTTTACATTCTAAAAAAAAAGCTACTAGGAATAAGATTGAAATCTGTTGGGTTTTTTTTTTCTTTCATAGGATGAGTCATTGCAGTCTAAGACAGGTGTTTTGATAACCAGATTGCATTGCACTCTGGAGGTGATCCACTTCTGTCCGTTGATGATAAATAAAAATTCACTGCCTTTGACCAGACAGGTAACTTCAGATAACTGAAGTTTGCTCAAGTAATTTTTACAGTGTTACATAAAATGGGCAGTATTAACTGTTTCAACTGTTTTTATAAACTAACATGCATTTTCAGTCCACCTTGCTGTCCTTCTTTCATAATACAGCTAGAAGATGTGAGAGAGTACCTGAGATATATCAACTTTACAGTATGTGAAGATGTGGATCTGGAAGATTAATCCAGTGGATTAATCTTTTTTCTTTGACCTAATTAAGAAAACTGATCAGGATAAGTACAGAACTTCAGGGGCAGTAGGCATTTATCTCCTCTATGAATGTCATCTGCAATTGCTGTTACTCAAATACCTGCTTTCCCTGGAGAATTTTTCTTAGGGATACGAGTAGTTAAATTAGCTTAAGGGCTGTGGCCATTTGCCTCTAGCCTGTCCTTTGTTTGAGACATCTAAGCTCAGTGTGCTTTGACCTTTCATGACTAGACATGGACAAGAATTATTTCTTTAGTGTTATTTTAAGCTTTTCATCATAGAATCAGGAATTTAAAAACAAATTGCAACTACACTGAACTAATTTGTAGTTGAAGATATTTGAATATTATCTTTAACAAGTAATTAGGAAAATGTGTGAAAAAATAACTTTAATTTCAATAGTTTTGAGATATTTCTAGGCATAATCATGCTATTATTGAAGCAAAAGCTAAAACTCCCACTGACTTCAATGGGTTCAGGTTTACGTACACAGCAGGGGACAAGACTCAGTAACCCATGAGGTCCTTTTCATCCCTATGTTACTACAATAGGAGTAGAAATCTGCAACAAGCATGGTAATGTCAGAGTTGTAAGGCTTGAGAAGTTTGAAAGCTAAGACTTCCACATGAAAGATATTTTTTTTTGAGAAGTATAACTAATATAAACGAAGCTGTGGTTTTGAAATTAAGATTCTATTTGGTATAAACATTAATGACTACAAGATACCAAAATATCTGATACAGATTTGCATTTTATAATTATCTTGGCTTAAGATTATGATGGTTGTTTGAAGTCTTTTCTTACTATGAAAAAGGGCAGGATTTTAATTAGTTTTATTTCCAGCATTCAGCTGATGTGCATGGGTGACAAAGCCAAGTGTGAGACATGGAAATCATTGTAAAGTCTTTACTGCAGGATGAGTACATTTATTCACTGCAGAACAACTGGAAATCAGCTTGAATGCTCTGTAAGTGTAACTAACTAACTCAACCTCCTCTTTTGCATTTCATGTTCTTTTCCTCACTAACAACAGCAGCAGCTGCACTAGTCTAAATTCCCAGAATTATTATTATGATATATTTTTTTAAAATCCTGTTCTTGAACATTCAAATGCTCTAATTCTAGGAAGAGGTAATTGCATCAATTTTTCAGATTTGGTATCTTGACAGTTTACACAGCTTTGTGATTGCCTACCTGCCACCAGATTGAGAGCAAAAGATTAGTGATTACAGGCCAGGTTCAGATCTCAGTGCTGAATTTAAACCTTGTAATTACTGGGTAATTCAGAACACTGAAAATGGGTGTTTAGGTATTCTGCGCCAGTTAAAGAGTGATTAAGAGTACCTGATTAAGGGGTCTCTTTCCCCTTTATAGGGAGCCAACATACCTTACACAGCCATTCAGCTTTCTGTATGCAAACAGATGAATGATTATAGCTAGCAAATAGCAAACAGTGGTAACAGGACTATAGCTGGGTTCCCTCAGCCCTCGGGGTAATAAGCATCTGGCTCAATTCTCACCACTCCCACCATCTTAGCCATCTGCATCCACCTAAGATTCAGAAGACCTCACCTTTGTTGGAGAACAGATGCTGAACAGAAACAAAGCTTGCACCTTCTATATAGCAGCCAGTTTATTAGATTATTTACCCATAACATGGAAGACTTTGGTTCTTAGCTATTATCTCCTCCCAAAACAGAGTCAGATTGTCTTGTTCTCCATTCTCTACTACTGTCTTGAAAAGCTTCCTGTGCAGTGAACAATTAAAAAACCAAATAAATTTGACTATATTAATTCTGCTACATAAGATGGCCAGGCACTTCATCACAGTCATCCATGCTTTCATCTGACTTAATTTTGGACTGCTTCAGCTATATCTCCAGTGATCCAGTCTATAGCACATCTTAGCAGTATAGATGCAACCAAGAGATGACTCTACGTTACAGTGTTCAAATTCAGAGCAGAAGTACACTTTGTGCAGTGAATATCCTGATTGCCCCCACCTTTTCATTTGGATGAAGTGGTCTTGGAGCATCTGAATGAAATTACTTTAGACTGAAACTAAATTAAAAGAAACACACTGAATGCACTTAACTGCTGATAGGTACATTGTCCATAGACTAGAGCCAGTCCAGAAGGAAAACTCCCAAAATGTGAATAGCATGGACATTACACTTTTAGCACCATTCACTCTACAGGTAGATTCCTATTGCTTCTTCCTTTTCAAGTCCAGAGACTAACAACTATAATCCATGATGTTGGCTTCTGTGATCAGTTTAATGGGTCTTTTCTTTCAACATTTGGTGTGTGGGTTTGGAGAGATCTGAAAGTTGTAAATAAATAACAGATTTAGACAGAGTGAGGGACCTTCTCTGTATGCTTTTGAGGCATGACAGATCTTATTCAAATAAATGCTCATTGTAAGATGAAAAAATAGCTCTGTTTAGCTTCAGGATCAATGACAATATCCATTGAATTTAGGTATCTTTGAAACTGAGTGACAAATGAGAGTGAATGTTTTATATTGCACTTGGAGAACAGATACTCAAGTTCTGGCTAAGTGCCAGTACAGGTGTTCTTAATTTTGGCCAAAGTTAGATTAGACTAGTAGATTATGATCATGTTCCTCTTACTGAAGGGAGACTTGGATCCTGGAGTTAAATTTGTGGACTTTTTTTTCTCTGCATAACGTTTGCAAGTGAGTTTTATGATTTGGGGTTGGTTATGTTTTAAGGTTTCAAAACCAGCTGTGTTTTCCCAGATAAGTTTTATCATAATTTCTCATACTTTCAGACACCAGTATTTACTACTATACGTTTTCTGTGAGACTGTTTTTGTACTCAGAACACACAAACTAACTCCATCACAGAAAAGTTCAAATGATATTTTTTAGTGTATGTTGGACTCTGAATTCCTCTATATGAGATGTACTTTTTTATGAATAATTACTTTAACAAAATCCAGCAACACCATCTATCATAAAACTGGTGTTACAAAGATATCGCTTTTCTTTATAGACATACAATTTTTCAAGGCTGACTAGAAACTATCCATATAAATCTCATTCAGATTTATTACCATGGTATGGTTGAACCCTGTCTTTGAATACCCAACACAAAGACCTTATTTACCATCTTCTGAAAAAAAAACTATCTTTCATTCATATTTTGTTTTCAAGCATTAAAAAAAATCTATTTGCATATAAAGCCAGCTATCTTTCTAACTTTGGTAAGAAAAAAGACTCATTCCTATAGCATTCTCTGCGTCCATTTTTGTTTGTGCTATTTTTTAAGCTAAGAACTAATCCAATGACTTGTGATTTTTAATGGAAATACCCTTATTGACTTATATGGACTTTGAATCAAGACTTTAAATTACCATCTCATCTCAACTTAAAATGTTATATATTTTTAAATGCAATAGTTCCTGAATTATGATGAGTGTCTTTTCACTACAAAGAATGTACTCTATCAAGTGTTCATTAATTATGATTTCTTCTTACTAGTATTGATAATGAGCAATTTTTGAATTCCATATACATATTACTTAAGCCATCCACTGAGAGACTTGGAGAGACACCTGTCTTCTCCATCACTGTCTGCAGTCTCTTTGTATTTTCACAGCATTTTGCCATTCATATCCTGTATAGTGTTACTTGTTCTGAAAGAATGATAGCTGTTCTTTAAAGGTAAAAAATATGGTCCAGTCAGTATCTTCAAATGCAGTTGGCACAATCATACAGTGATTGATCTCCAAGAAATCTATTAGATGTTACACAAATGTAACGCATAAATAACAAAACATAAATAACAAAAATAGCACAAAAAAGATACATAGCACTTTTAAATGTGATGAAATTGATTAATATTAGTCTTACCTATGTATTTTTTGTGCTTTAGAAGCCTTGTTAAGATTAGACTAACCATACCCTTGAAGAGTTTATTATTTTCTTTAAACGGCATCAAACAATGACTACATTTGGTCTTTCTTTGCGTCTTAAGGCCTAAATTATGCTATATACAATGAAGTTGTCTTAGCCAAAGGTATGTGTTTGAGCTCTCATAACGGCTGAGATCGGGACAACACAGTCAATGTGGTCTAGACAGTTTCTCTGTCGATCAATCTAACGGTCATAATATGAAGCTGAATCACCTCTTTAATACTTGTTTCTCAAAAAATGAGCAGTATACAAAACAATAGAAAAGGATGGGACTGGGATTATGTTGCACAGATTTAGGCATCTAATGCTATTTCCAATGGTGTGCAGAGCATGTCTCCTCTCTCCCATATTTTGTTCCAGGTGGTTCGAATCACACTTAGAACTTTTTTTTCAGATATACCAGACCCCCAGGGTATTTTAAATACCAGTAGACACGTCACCTGAGATGAGCAATTTAGTCATTCCCTGGAAGTCTATTAAAATAATCCACCAAAAATGTTGGGTATTAAATAGTAAATTCCATCATGAGATTAAATCTTTGTGCTGGAAATGTGTATTTACATTGTCCCAAAAATATAACACTGACTACTACTTACTTAAAGACCTCCTTGCCAACAGCAGTTTTCTGCAAATGTGTTTAGAATATAATACTAGGTTTAAATAAATGATTGTCAGCTTGTTTCCTAATGACTGGATAACTAGCAATTTTTCATCTGACTAGTGAATTTCCATTTTTTTGTTTATTTTTTGAGCTTAATTCTTCAATTTGTGGATGGAGTTAATGATATGTAGTCTTCTGTGAGACAGTTTAGCATGTCTATGAAGTATTTATGTATTTTATTTTACCTAAAGAATATATTTTATACCAATATTTAAAGATCAATTAAAAGAGAGTTTCCAGCCAATCTGTGGAAGACAGAGACTGTGAGAAAAGAAAATGAGAATAAAAACTGGGAGAAAGTATAGGCAGGTGGACATTCCCACACAGGATAGCTTGGTCTAAAAACTGTGTTAATACATTTTTCCTTTGGTAGAGAAGTACAGATTTCTGACAACTGCATTTTTAATTACTGGTGAAAGCTATGCCTGATATGGTAATCAGTTCTGTATGTTATATTTAACATATTATTTGTTCAAAGCAGAAACTCTGCAGTGGATTCTGAAAATATGTCAACCCCCTTAAATAGAACGTGTACAATTGACTTGTATTTGGGACAAAGGATAATTTATATTAGCATTAAATTGTTGGCAGAAATAATTATCATTACTGAAGTTCTGTGCAATTACAAAACTGAGCAGAGTTGTTTCCCTAATAAAATAATAAAAAAAAATTTTATAACATTTCTCCAAAGTGAATTTAATTTTTCAGCTACACTATCTGTCCTTTTTTCTATACTGCCACTGCAGTGTTAGTACATAGTAATACCTTTCCAGCTTTATCAAACTTATAATGCTATGTTTATGTTTAATATTTAATTCCTATTTTTATGTCTTGCAGAAATTGTTTGCATTCTTTCATTTCCCTGTCCAGTCTATTGTCACTTTTCATACTGATATTTCAACCACATCTTACATATTATCATGTTTCCGAAGTAGTAAGGACAATACATATTGCTAGCTATTATTTGTGCAATGACAGTCTGAGGATACAAGCAAGAAAAATGTGAGGAAGGAGATGATACAAATTATTTCTTAACCAGCTAGTATAACTGGAGCACTATATCTATTGTCAAGAACACACACTTCTTTCCATCTGAAAAAATGTTTAGGCATTAATTTATTTGCCTAAAGGTACTAAAATTTGTGTTTGTTTTTTCTGTTTTCATTTTTTTTCCTCTACAACATTTCAAATAAGAAAAGATATAGTCATAAGTAAATCTATTGTTACCAATAATCAATGAGGTGTCACTGTGCTTACTTTAATATTGTAACACGCTGACATTCATTTTGTTTGAAGTAAAACTCTACTAAGCAGTAATTTAAAATGTACTGGCACGTCTGTGTACTAACAAGTGAGAAAAATGCACTCTCTGGGGTCTCAGCTATCTGCAGATATATCATTTAAGGAGTATATTCTGATATATTAAAATAGTAGTAATATGAACCTTTAAAAACTGAGGTTGATAAAGACATGCATTATGTGGCTTAATCTTTCTGATCAGCCAAGGTGAGTATGAGAAAAGAGAAACAGAGTTAAGAACCTCAAGATATGAAGAAACTCAGAAACAAATCAACAGAAAAAACTTCCCTTGACACTGATTGTTTGTTCTCAAAGAGTAGTTTTAAGCTGGTCATCTGAAACAATCATACGTACTCAGGGTCCTAAAACATCAATGGAAAACACATGTACAGTGCCTTAACTTCCAATTTAAAAATTTAACTGGTATTTTTAATAAAGTAAATATCTTTTCTAGTGTAAAAATAGCATAAACAGGAATTCACTATGTCTATGCTGAGACCCTGACAGAAATTAATCTACTAAATAATGAAGCATTCATGCTCAGGTAACACAAAATATTTGTGTGAGGTACCAGAAACCATTTTCTGCGAGTTTTGGTAGTTTGTTTTGAGTTTTGGTTTTGTTGTTTTTTTTTTTCAAAATACAAGAAACTGCAGTATAGCTTTCAAACTAGCAATTCTACCCTTTTTTGGTTAACAAACAGGAATATTTCTTATAGATAAAGGATACATATTCTAAAATGCTTTGCTAATTCTGAAGCGAAGCGTAGTGTTAGATGTAATAGGTCCAGCTACACCAGCGGGAAGAGAGGTAGCTATTCAGGTAATTTGGATTGCCACATACGAATAGAGGTTTGTTCACACTGATGTGTGCTACTTCTTGGCTTGAGATATTAGCATGGTCAAAATACTCTGTCAATCTGTTAACTTGGCTTCTGGGATAACAGCAGTGCTTCCATGAGGACAGGCTGAACACCAGTCCATCACTTGTAGTGTTAAGACTGTTATTCCTTCCATGATTTTTTCTCATCTTCCAGTCATTTTTTTGCATTTTGTTACGTCAATTTAAGTTTTTACTAACCCAAATAGTTTTCTGCTATATCTTCATTAACTTGCTTCTTTTCTAAATCTTTCACAAGCATGCTGAAAGACACAAACCACTGCACAGATCTCTGTGGGATTTCACTAGTAACTGCCTTCTGTAGCATAAAAGAGTGTTATTCAACTCTTTCATTTCCTACCTTTTATCCAGTTTTTAAACCACAAGACTGTCTTCCCTGTTATCACATAGTTGAGGAATTTCTTACAAAGCCTCTGCTGAGGCAAAGCTTTCTAAAAAGGCTACCATGTATTAACTAGATCAGTTTGTCAGCACTCTCAGCGAGCTCTAATAGATTCATGAGGCATCATTTTCAGGTGGAATAGCAGTGTTAACTCTTTTGCAGTGTCTTGTGTATAGATATATACATAATAATTTTTAACAAAATTTCATCTCAATATTTCTTGTGAATTTTACAAAACTTAACACTTTTTTCTTATTTTTAAAATGGATAAACACTGACTTTGGGAGACTCATTAATTTTGGATGATGCAATGGCCTAATGGTCCATATAAGGTGTAATACATGAAGTAATGCTAGCCTAGCAGTTTATCATCCCCCTAAATACCCTCATCATAGGGTGACATATCTGTAATATAGTTTTAATATTGCACCTGCAATTTTCACAGAAAAAAACCCCATACAATATTTGACTGTAAAAATACCATCTGAAAACCCTAACAGAAGCTGAAAAGCTAAAATACTATGTTAGCATGAATTAGCCAAGGAAAATAAAAAGATAAAGCAGAAAGCAGAAAAACTTTATATGCCACAGGCCATTGTAACAGTGTGCTCAAATCTTGAATATAGCTTCTAACTCTGCTCACATCCACATCTCAACTTCTCCTTTCTCCCCTATTCCCAGATAGAGAGAAGGCTAAGAAACAGAGAAATAATACAGAGAAAGACAGCTAGTTAGCTCAGATTTACTAAAAAAAAAAATCCTTAAAAAGATTAAATAACTTTTCTCAGGTTTGAAATGATACATCTGAGAAGGAATACAATAACATCTATAAAATCATGCAAAATATGAATGATGTGAATTGATGTGAACAGGACTTTGTTATTTATTATTATTGCACAGAACTTGGCTGTATCAAATGAAACTTGAAGAAAGATTTAAAACAAAGGGGGGAAAAAAATGGTTTTTACCACACAATAGTTTCCAAAACTAAACAGGGCTTAAACTGAGTTATTAGCATGTCATTTAGACAATATTAAGTGAAAAATCTCTACTAAACAGAATGACCATAAAATTTCTTATTAGGTTGTAGATTTGAAGATCAAAAGTATATCTTTTGAACGGAATCCTGGTTTTGTCTTGTAAACATAGTTTGAAAAGTGGAAATGGTAATTTTCACAATGGAAAAAAAAATCACTACTAAAACCCTGTGGGGCTTTGTGCTTATACAGCTAGAAGACCTGCTTTTTAGGGCTACATTTGATCCATGCATAGTAATCAAAAGTAAGAGATGTGAATCAGAAAAATGCTTGAAGCATTTTGGATTTTTTTCCTCTCTAGAGTTCGTATGAATTTTTTTTTTCATAAACCTCACAATTTTTCACAATAAGATACATCCTAATAAATCTTTAAGGCAAAAAACATATTACAACAGCAGCATATTTGATTTCTTATCTTAGGGCCTCAGGGCTGTTTAGAAATGTTTTATAAACAGTTTACACATTCTTAAAGAAATATGTTACATTATTTTGAAGAAAGCTTTGCTCAAGGATCATCAGTGTATTTAAATAAACTAATTAAAAGATCAGGATTCAACAAATTGTGCATAGGTTTTTTATCTCAGCTGAAGTTCTAATTCAAGATCACATTCAAAACTACTCAGGAAGAGAATTAGTGTCTCATGATCTTGCTGTTAATAAAATAAATCAGCTTTAAACTGGAACCCACTGACAACCTTGACATTGGATAAACTTTCCTGTTTTGTTTTGTTTTTTTTTTTAATAAATTTATGCTTCTGAAAGATCCTGTATCAAGAGCCCCAGGAGCTAAAATTCTTTTTGTATTGACAGAACAGATAACACAAACTGTTCAGACAGCATTGGTGATCCTGTGCTATGCTGGCGGCATATCTTGTCTTTAACACATTGAAGCATTCTGAAACTGAAATGGTACATAAAATTTCCAGCCCTTGACTATGCTTATTAGAAACATTTAATGCTACAGTCTGAAAGTTTTAAATGTATGTTTGTTTTAAAGCCCTACTCTTTAAAAACTCTTTAAAACTGGTAGTGTATTTCAAAGTAAATTTTAGGCAAATAGATTCTGAGCTGCTGTCAACAGCTGTAAATAATCCCTGATGTTTACAATATAGAGACAAGTAACATATAGCTATAGAATTATAAAAAATTGTGGTTTAAAAGTAATTTCTGAGGACATTTTGTTACCTTTTCACTCAAAGTAGACCTGTTGCCAACATGAGATCGTGTTGGCTGTGGCTTTGGCTGGGTCTCATAGACCTGTCTCAAATGAGTGGTTTAGGCTGCTTGAAGAATCAACATCAGGGGTATGGGCAAAAGCGATTTTAACGGAAGTTCATTAAAATGTGACTTAACAGAATTCAGTGGCAAGGTTCACTCTATTATTTACTAAAACACACAAAGGAAAATCGATTTAGGATCAAATCAGAATGATTTATACAGAGAGACCAGAGAAAAAAAAGGGTAAAGAGGACCCTCCCATTGAATCATGAGGTTCAAATAGACCCCATTGCTTTTTAAACTCCTTCTCAGAGAGGAGTCTAGGTGGAGCTGAATCCATACTTAGTCTCAGACTTGGTCAACAGTTCATGTCTACAGGAAACGAAGGGTAGAAGAGGGAGGACAAAGAAATCCTCCCGTTGAGTCAAGAGGTTCAGAGAAGACTGGTTGGGTCCACTCCTAGTCCCAGACTTGGACAACGGTCTATGTCTAAAGGAGTATATGTATTTAGCAGCAATCTAGGGTTCATTCACAGTTTAAGGTAAATCATAAGATCTTAGCAACCCTTAATCATGGATTAATTTAACAATTATAAAATGAGTTGGTAGAATTTACTACAATCATAACACTGGTTTGATTATAGATATGGAATGATAGTATTATATTTAGTATTGAGTACTCAAATTGATTCACACATGCACACACAGACACAAAGATAGATGTAGAGATATATGTAAAGGTATACCTGTTAAAAATTCCCCTTGAGCTCTGTGAAACATTCACTTCAAATGCCTCATTTCAGTATTTCTCAGTGGGCCAGGGTTGAGCCTTGAGGAGGAGAGGGTTTTAGCCCAGGTCTCATCGCCAGCTTTTGGTCGTGGTCCTCCAAATTTCACAAACTGGAGAGTTCATGAAACTCTGAGAGGTATCCCACTCAGAGGGAGATGCTGGTCGCAGCCTACTGTGGTCCAGGAGAGCTCAAAGGGCCTCACTTGGGACCGCTGTTTATAGGTTCATAAGATGACTTGCTTTAGTCATCAGCAAGTTACTGGAAAGTTACTGGAATTCCAGCAACACTGGTACCATTCCACTCAGGCTATGGTCCAGCTAAGAGCTGTTCCAAGGCTGTCAGGGAACTACTGATTATTCCCTCTCTTGTTACCTGCCTTGAGCTGGGTAACAGGAGTGCCTGGTACAGTCAGTGCTGCTCCCCACCTTAGCCATGCAAGAGTCCCTGGTACAGTCAAGGGATGCTTAACCATCCAATTCATTGCGCAAAGGCCAAGGACTAGCTGAATTTCCTGAGATTGTATAGTGGCTCAGGAAAAAGGGCTGGGGGAAGGAATGCATTACCACACCTCCACAGGTGCAGAGCCCATAACTGTTCAGGGCAACCTGTTCCAGTATTGCACTACCCTTTTAGTTACAATTATTTTCCTAATGCCTCGCATGAACATCTCAAGTCACAGTTTGTGGCCATTGCCTTTTGCTGTATCATCTGGCATTTTTCATCTTTGTGACTTCCCTTCAAGTAATTGTAGGCTGCTATGAAATTACCCCTTAACCTCCTCTTCACCAGACTAAGCAACCCCAGCTCCCTTACCCTATCTCAAGTAGGACATGTGATCTAGACTCTTGACAATCTGGGTATCCCTCTGATGGATCTCACCCATATCAAAAAATCCTTCTTGAATTAGGGTCCCAAAACCTCAATGCACTATTCCAGATGTGTCATCACCAGTGCTGAAAAAAGAGGAATAGTAATTTCTTTCAGTCTGCTGGCCATGCTCCTCCTGTATATGATATTAGCTTTGTCTTACTCCCTCTCTAACATTTTGCTCTTCCTCTGCTGGCTGCCCTTCTCTCTCCAATACTATATGGTGCAGGCAGAAGTCTGAGAATAGTTTTGGTCTATAAAGACCAATGCTAAAAGGTGTTGAGTACTTCAATATTTTCCTAATCTTTCTATGTCACTAGGTTGTTTCCCCACACTTCATCAGACCCAGTTCTTCCCTGAATTTTCTTTAGCAATTAGCATGCCTATAGAATCCTTCTTGGTAATTTTTATGACCATTGTTCATCTTTGTCCACCCTGCCCACATCCTTTTTCTGCCCCTTTGTTTTTTGGTCCTCCCCTGTGCCCTTGCTTCCACCTTGTACACCCTCTTCTCCCAAAACCCATCTACTAGGCAGGAAAAGCTCTCTTTCAGTGAGAAAGTTTTATTTTCTTTTTTTTTTAATAGCATCTGAGCTAATTAATTAATGCTGTTAATTGTATTGAAAGTTAAAATAAGAAACACAACAATTTTAAGTATTTCCTTTATAGGTTCTCTCAAGTCCAATGTCTCAATTAATTTTTTCTTTGGATTTTTTCAGTCTCACTTTTGACGTTAGATTTTTTTTCATGTTTTCCATCAAAGGACTCTGGCTCTCAGACTTAAAGTCCTATGGCATTTTTATTCCATATTTTGTATTAGATAACCCCACTAATTTTTTCTGATACTGCTAATTACATTTTTTTAAAATAAAATATGGGAGCTATTTTTCTATTTTAGAATGAGACTTTCCAAACCTTTAATGATATTAAAAAGGAAAAGGAAAATGGCAAAACTATATTAATTAAAACAGAAACCATAAAATTATTATTATGTGTAGAAAATATTTGGTGAAAATCTACAGACTAAGTCGTGTAAAAAAATGAATGGAACCATTGTAATTTTTTAGAGTAAAATAAATATTTAGTCTACATTTAGAAAAAGGCTTTATATTTGTCATCAACATTTGGACAGCCAATCAGAGATTACCGAAACTGCTTGCACAAAAACACAGCCTCAAAACAGTGAACAGGAAACTGGAAATCTCTATATCCTGTGTTTTAGCTGTAAAGTCATATTATTTGTTTTTCACTTCCTTCTCTTCAGAATTCAGAACACTTCCAGCTTTAATTATTATCCTTCCTTAGGTGAACTTGCATAACATATTTTGGAAAAGTCAATCTAAACCAATACAGTTTGATCAAAATATATTAAGAACACAATGTCCCACCTAACTCCAAACAATACATACTTGTCCATTATGGTATGTGTTAGCATGCCTTCAGATAAATTTACCCTAAATCCCAACATTTTTAGATCAGGCAGATTCAACTGGACTTGTACTCTATGGAGAAAAATCTAAAGAATTTATTTGTTAATAGATCATTAATGCCCTGAAATAGTAACACTTTCTGAATTAAGTGACATAAATCCAAGTGGTAACAAAGAGATACGTAACACTGGAGATTACTATAGCATGAAGACAGTACTGATTATATTATTATTATCTTCTGACAACAAAAATAGAAAGTTAAGAACAAGTGTCTTAAGGTTTCAGGATGTAATGCTTTCATTGCTGAGGTATTAAAAAATGGCAGTGTTACAGTGATATGTAGAGTTCAGTGTTTGAAGCGGGGCTCATACTCTGAAGACTGAACCAGCTAAGCAAAATCAGAATGCATAATTCAGAGGTATCTTTTAAACTTACTTCAAATTAAAGAAAGCAGAAAGAATTTCAAACAGTTTTACAAATATGAGTTAATAGGGAACTAGAGAAATGTGCAAACTTTTGACTTCAGAATATACATTTTTTTTGTCGTATCTCCTCCCATATTGTTCCAGAAATGTTCCAAAAGAATGCAATATTGTCTTGATTTTCTAAATCTAAAATTATATATTATTCTCACATGTAATAATGTAAAAGTCTTGGGTCTTTGGTGTTGAGCTCTGTGTTATGTGTGTTGGATATTGAAAAATTAAAGCTAGAGACAACCACCTACACAGAATTTTGTTATTATTCAAGCATTAATAATATCAACAGAAATGAGTAAAAAAAAATAATGCAAAGGAAATTAATGTAAAAGAGGTGACTTTGCATCAACAAGCATCATTATTTACCTTTACTCTCCTAGATGCCTTTAAAAATCTGGACATACCACCTTCAGGCCCTTGAGAGGATTCACCTGACCAGATGCAAACATCTACGGTGTAGGTACTCTCATTTGAAACATTTTTTTCCTTATATACAAGAGAAAGAAATAGATGTATTCTAAGATTAATTGAATCTCAGAAAAGAGATAGGTGTAAAAGTAAAATTTTAAAAGTTATGACTATGTCCCATGGACAACAGTCGAGCCCTTGCCTCCGTTCCATGGTTCTCTTTTATTTAGCAGTACAGAAGCAGCTTTTGGGATTGAGCACTTCTGACTTCCCTCTTCAAGAACAATTGATGACCTTCAGCTCCTTAAATGGGAATTTAAAACTACAACTTTCTCTCAGTGGACTGTTACACATAACGTTACACAAATTATTATCTGACTGCATTATGACATATGAACATATCCAGAGTGGAAAAACATTTTAAAATCAACAAATAAAATCACAGAATCACAGAATCACAGAATCACAGAATCACTACGGTTGGAAAAGACCTGTAAGATCATCAAGTCCAACCTTAAATAAAAAAAAAAAAAAAAACAAAAAAAACAAAAACCAAACAACCCACGCAAGCCAACCACCACACAACAACAACAAGGCACAACACACCAAAAACCAACCCACCCAACACCACACAGCACCATGTCCATCAAGCTACATCCCACAATGCCACATCCACATGCTCCTTGAATACCTCCAGGGAGGGTGACTCTACCACCTCCCTGGGCAGCCTATTCCAATGTTTCACTACTCTCTCAGTAAAGAACTTTTTCCTAATATCTAGCCTGAACCTCCCCTGGCGCAACTTGAGGCCATTTCCTCTAGTCCTGTCACTAGTCACTTGGGAGAAGAGACCAACACCCACCTCTCTGCAACCCCCCTTCAGGTAGTTGTAGAGAGCGATAAGGTCTCCCCTCAGCCTCCTCTTCTCCAGGCTAAACAACCCCAGCTCCCTCAGCCGCTCCTCATAAGACTTGTGTTCCAGACCCCTCACCAGCTTCGTCGCCCTTCTCTGGACACGCTCCAGAACCTCCATGTCTTTCTTGTAGTGAGGGGCACAAAACTGAACACAGTATTCGAGGTGTGGCCTCACCAGCGCCGAGTACAGAGGCATGATCACCTCCCTGCTCCTGCTGACCACACCATTTCTGATACAAGCCAGGATGCCCTTGGCCTTCTTGGCCACCTGGGCACACTGCTGGCTCATATTCAGCCAGCTGTCAAGCAACACCCCCAGGTCCTTTTCTGCGGGGGAACTTTCCAGCCACTCGTCCCCAAGCCTGTAGCGTTGCCTGGGGTTGTTGTGGCCGAAGCGTAGAACCCGGCACTTGGCCTTATTGAACTTCATCCGGTTGGCCTCAGCCCATCCATCCAGCCTGTCCAGATCCCTCTGCAGAGCCTTCCTACCCTCCAGCAGATCAACACTCCCTCCCAACTTGGTGTCGTCTGCAAACTTGCTGAGGGTGCACTCTATCCCCTCATCCAGATCATCAATAAAGACATTAAACAAGACCGGCCCCAAAACTGAGCCCTGGGGGACTCCGCTTGTGACCGGCCGCCAGCTGCATTTCACCCCATTCACTACAACTCTCTGGGCTCGGCCATCCAGCCAGTTTTTTACCCAGCGAAGAGTGTACCTGTCTAAACCACGGGCCGCCAGCTTCTCTAGGAGAATACTGTGGGGAACAGTGTCAAAGGCTTTGCTGAAGTCCAGGTAGACAACATCAACAGCCTTCCCCTCATCCACTAGGCGGGTCACCTGGTCATAGAAGGAGATCAGGTTGGTCAAGCAGGACCTGCCTTTCATGAACCCGTGTTCTCTCATTTACACAGTTTGCATTTCATATCTTCAGTCGCTCAGGCATGCAGTGCTATTGCTCCATGTACTGGGTCTGGCTGTGATGGAGTTATTTTCTTCATAGCAACCTCTATGATGCTGTGTTTTGTATTTGTGGCTAGAACAGTGTGGACAACACAAGGATCTTTTGGCTGTTCCTGAGCCGTGCTTGCACAGCATTGAGGCTTTCTCTTTTTCCCACTCTACACATCCTCAGTGAGCAGGGTGGGGTGGGCAAGAAGCTGGGAGGGGGCACAACTGGGACAGCTGATCCAATCCACAAGTTTTCTCACCTTCCTTCCATTTTCTCTCTGTTCCATGAGAAAGAGGAGGGAGTGAGCAGCTGTGTGAGTGGATGTTAACTGTGGTCAATTCACTGCACTCCAAAACAGTAGTATCATTTTGTACAAATACTTTAATTGTATTGTTTGTCTAAATTAAAAACACAAAATATTATCTAATCTTTTATGGTTTCCAGACATATCTTAAACATTTAAATAAGTGAATAAAAGTAGATCACTCCAAATTAATGGGACATATTTAACTGTAATTTTAATTCTTTCAATTTTAATAACTTGATATTATTTTATATTTACATTGAAATAGGTGAGATCAGAATCTGATTTTATTGCCTCTGGACTAACAAATTCCATTACAAAGGGCTTCTACCAAGTTGTATGTAGAAAGTTAATAAATAAAACAATTTCTTAATCTATGTAGGGTATGAAATGAAAGCAATACAATGTTGATTTCTTGATAAAATATACCAGGACTTCGCAAGTGTTAGTTTGGTTCAATAGCTCTATATTTGACATGTATCTTAAGGATGCTCTATTTTTCACACTATCTTTCATTTGAAAAATTAATCTTATTGAATCTTAGGAAACTGTGAAGCCTGGCAGGTATCTTCTCTGTCACAGAGCCTAGTGTCCAGCTGGGAAGTGGACTGTATCTTTTCCTGAAAGGTCAAAACCTATTAAAGCACCACTGAATGTTTTTTGTGATGATTCTTTTATTCCTTAAGATGAAACCATTACTTTACACAAGCTATTATATTTTTACTTAACTAGTAGGTCACAGTGAAATTGCTATTTTGGTGACATGAAGACAAAACATGTCTTTGGTGGAGAGTTTTCTTGGATTAAAGGAAATCTTAGATGATAAAAAGCAAGCACTATAACTTTCTAATGAACGCCCTCCCCAGCCCTAATATATCATCTATGATAAGTTTCTGGAGTACATGAGTAAACTACAGACAAAGTCGAGATACTCAAGATGTCTTAGGGACTTAGTACACATATAGCTAAATTGAAATGTCATTCTTTTAATGAATCTTTTCCCTTTTTTCTCTCTTCCTCCTTATTTTTGAGAAGGCTGGTCTGCTACAGCTAAAGATCAAACCACTGGACTAATGAGATCCCAATGGAGTGACCAAAAGAGGTAGGAAAAAATAACACAGTACCTTTATTTTACATACGGAATTTGGTTATATACTTTTTGTACGCAGCATACATCTCAAGTTGTCATATAAATAACCTCTAATTTGCAGTATTCTGAAGCTATTCATTACTACTGGCAGGTTTCCAATTTATTTAATTATTCTTCAGCATTTCTTTTCCCATTTTTTTCTCCAAAATGCCTGAAAACCAATTTTTAAAAAATATATATTTTCCAAGAAATAGAGCATGAAACTATTTTCTAAGTTTATGCAGCAGAATCACATTCTGAGATATGGAAAAGACATAAACAATGACTAATGGCAAAGGTCTTCTTATGCAGTTACATTATGTAAGACCATTGATAGGATAACCCTAAATGACTTTTTTAAAAAAATTGAAATGTTATTGAATACAAAAAAACCCTTTTGCTTAATTGGGCTGCAAACATAATTCTTCTTACATGACAGATTTTTATATTTCTTTTAGGGAAGTTTAATTTCCTGCTTACAATATCATTCTTTGTTTTTTTCTTATGCTGAAGTGTAATATTCATACTAAAATTTAAAAACTCTACAATTGATAAAAAAGCAGCCTTCCAGAGACAATCATATTTTTGTACAAAATACTCTGGATCTCCACTCTGAGTCCTGATTTTAACTTTATAGATATTGTCAGAGTCACACCAAAGATGTAAATAGAACTATAGTATTTTAAATATGATTAATATATGTATCTGTACATTTTATTTAAAAACAGTGGAAGTTAAGTGTGAAAATTGAGAAACTATGTAGCAGTTTAGATGATAATACATTTTTCTTTACCAAAACCCCTACTAGTAACAGAGACTTTAGAAATTTGGTGATTTTTACTTATGTTATGAACTTTGGGCCAAACTCTGTCTTAGATAAATACACTTCAATGCTCTCCAACACCTGTCAGCAACTTCTTATACACTGGCAGCAAATACATTATCCAATTTTGCTGTGCGTGTCTATATATGAATCATTAAGTTCAGTGTTCTACATTTGGCACTGGTACATTTCATTCAACCTTATTACAATCAAAAAAATCATTTCAAATGAATGACTCCATAATTTTTCCAAAGGATTTCTAAATACTGTGGACAGGGAATTGTAGAATGTGAAGAAGTGATTGATGAGAGTTGTTCTGATATTGCAGTAATGAAGCTCATATTATCTGCACAGATAAACATGACCAATTACTTTACCACAGGAAAAAAGTTCTGGAACAAATCACAGCTGAAAGCAGCTCAGAACAAATTAGATGATGTTGTCCTTATTTCCCAATCTGAGTATGACATAAGACCAGTAGATTATCTGTCAGCCCCCAGATCATTTGACAGTATCAGATAATGTTTGGAAAAAAAATCAAAATTTAGGGATCAGATCCTGCTTGGCAAAAATCTACTCTATATGGAAGTTTTTTGTAAAGGAAGCTGCAATGCTGATCTCTTAGAGGACCATGAATAAAATTTTGTAATGTTTACATAGTTTTGTTAGTAATGGACTTTTAGTTACAGATTTTGCACAATAATTTTTACAGCTGGCTTGACTAGAACAGTTATTTCCATCTAATAGAACAGTGTTGCATTTACCCATTCTATTTTACAGTAAAAATTTTACCAATTGTAGGAATCATATAGTTGCTACTGCTTTTCATATTACCCGCAAATATTTTAGAAAACACTATCACAAGTTCTCTAAGCAAGGATACTAGCTGCTAGTTTTTTTCTTACAGCTTTGACTTAGTGTTTCTATTTTTATATTTTTGCCTCTAAGCTTGATGAGTCATTACTTTATATCACTTCACATTTCATTTAACTGTGTCACAGCACATAAATGATGTAATGAAAAGTAACATGACACGGAGTTCTACTATGAACTATTGTAAAATTGTAAGACAGAAAGCATTTAAATAGTGGCTGCACTAAACTAGACACAGGAAAAGTCATAGACATGGGAATCAAGGTATCAATGCAACTAACGGTTTCCTCAACAAGATGTGGAAGACTTAACTGCCACTGTCAAACCGAATGGAATACTAAATATAGATAATTCTACCTGGTTATTTTATGCCAAACAGTCTACAGAGATCATACCGGTAAGATTGACCCATCTACAGAATCAAGTCCAGTAAGAATTTTCTTTTCCTTAGGACGGAATAAAATTAAAGTGAGGGGAAAAAGCTTCTAATTTGCATATGAGCTAAAAATGAAACTTGGACGACTTTGATGTATGTGACTTGCTAAATTTCTGTAGAAATATAATACAGTTTGTGTAGACTTCAAGATTTAGTCTTGAATTTCCTACTTGGAGTTCAGAGCTGTTTTTTCCTTTTCTTTCTTTTTTTTTTTTTTCCTTATGGAAGATAAGAAATATGAAAACTTGTTTTATTCATGGTGTTGTACAGCTGAATATCCACAGTGTAACTGCATGATGATGACAATTTCATTTTTGAACCACCTAAAAAGCTCTATAATGAAAAGCAAAGCCTTTAAAAAGTTGTGAAAGCTGTTCAGATACCTCTTTTTTTCTTACTATTTCTGTCTGCATACTAATCTAAACTGAATATCCCTATAATTTGCCACAACCTAAAAGCATGTACACAGATGTGTGATAACTTCTTAAGCCATAGTAAATCGATTGTGAAGCTGAATGTTACATCTCACCAGTATTTCATAAAAGGAGAAAAGTGTCCCTTTGCATTTTCTGCATCCTGTAGAGAGAATTTTACATAAATGTTGTCATGCAGAATTGTTCAAATCAAACTGTAGAACAAGAAATTAAACTTTTTTCCAGAGGTCTGTTTGTCAGGTGCAAAGTCTGCTAAAGAAGTAAGAGTATTAATTAAATTAAAAGGTGATAAGCATTTTATAAAAAATAAATAGTGCCATACACAATAAGGAGCTAAAACACCATGCTGAAATAATTTAAACAGTGCACAAATAATACATATATTCAGGATAAACAAATGCCTGAAGATTAAATGCCAAATCAAAAGAGAAGAAAAAGAAAGAGTGTTTGAAAAGGAAAACACCATATTTACAGAAATTTATTCTCTTATACTACGTTTCTTCAAAATAAGTTAAGAATTTAGGCAAAAGCCCCTCAAAGTTTGTGCATTCTTTGAGGTGTACAATAATATAAGCTTGTGTGTTAACTTTAACAATAATTTGTTCTTAAAGAACAGATATCTATAAAAAATTTAAGGGAAAATAAAGCATAGACATTTTTCTGTATGAAGTTTTTATACAAAGTATATAGTGCAAATGATAACATTCTACTTATTTGTCACTTTCAATGTGTATCATGGAGTTATAAAAAAATAGCTTGGAAGGGACCTCCATAAGTCAATTTCTCCAATCCACTGCTCAAAGCAGGTGTGGACAGATAAGGTTGCACAGAGCCAAGTATAGTTAAGTGTTGAACATCTCCAAGGATGGAGATCCCACAGCCTCTCTGGGCAATCTGTTCCAGAGTTTGACTATCCACATGATAAAAAAAATATTTTTGCTTATATTTTCCTTGTATCTGATTGAAATTTCCCACATTCCACCTTGTGTCTGTTAACTCTTGACCTATTGCTGTGCAACTCTGATAAGAGTCTGTCTCCATCTTCTCTGTGTCCTCCGATCAGGTAATTGTAGACAGTAACAAGGCTTCCAGAGGTATCTCTTCTCTGGGCTGATCCCTTAGCTTCTCATTGTGGAATGTGCTCCAACCCTGACTGTCCTGATGGCCTCCACTTGACTTGCTCCGACATGTAAAAATCCTTTTGTTACCAGGGAGCCCAAAACTGGAAATAACACTCCAGATGTACTGAACAGAGGGGAAGTATCATGACCCTGGTCCTGCTGGTGACACTCTCACTAGTGCAGACCAGAATGTATTTGGCTTTTTTTGATGCAAGGATGCACTGCTGACTCATTTTCAACTTGTTGTCCACCAGGACGTATGAGTTCGAGGCTCATTAAACTGGAAAAAGCAGACTGCTAGCCCGAGGATTTTGTCTGAGGTGATAAGACTGTGGAGTCAGGTATATATACGCATGCATAAAAATATCTGTACAAGACACTTGTTTTATGATGCAGGCAGTTTTCCTGATTCAAAAGTTAAATCTTTGTTTGCTGCATACCACCAAGTGGTTCATGAATGACCAGATCATCTTGCAATGCTCACTCTTAGTGCAATAGAAACATGTTACTGTTCCAAATCCCTGAGGAAAACCACCGCAAACACCACCACCAAGTATGTAATTATTTGCATCCCTGTTTGGATGTGAAAGACAAATGGAAGAAACTCTTAGCACAATAATGTTTATTCACATACGGGAGTAGTCTGTGGAGTGAAAACTACATATTCAGGTAGGGAATGCACTTCATTTGGCACACGATATATTTTATTTTGTATTATTTCTTCTGTCTTATCAACTTCCTCTCCTTTTTCCCCCTTTATCACTAATGCATTTAAAAAAAACTCAAATGAACCTAAGAATTTGCTGCTACAAAGTTTTACTCATATGAGGGATACAATACGTACATGAATAATTAACTTGAAGTGTCTGAGAGCTATACATACAGACTTAGACTTTAAAGGTACATATTTTATGTGCTTTGCCTCATTTGATATGAAGTGATTTACTGTATTTAACCTTTTTTAGCTACCATAAAAGGCAGTTAAAGAAATTGCTGAGTTAAAATAAAACAGTAGTCCAGCCAAGTAAAGTAGTAATTTAATGGAAGAAGTAATTAACCCTGACTGAGGGAAAGAAACACAGGATTTAGAAAAAACATATCTGAAAGAAATCTCCTCTTTTGCCCACTCTGCTGACCTTGTTACTAATGCCTGTATAAATTTAACATTTTTTATCTTACAGCCACTTGGATTTTCCTGACTTCTTCTCATGGAAGACTATGTTGTAAAATCTCTTTTTTTTCAGACTGACCCTCCACATCCTAATTAATTTATACCTATTTCTTCTTGTGTCAGTGCTGATAGTCATTCATTCTTTGTATATTTCTAGACAAGAAAAAAAAAGTCTCCTAAGATTTTATGTTTCTATGCTAAACATTTGATTTATCTTATCTGATAGGTGGTTCTTTCCCTGAACATTTATGAATTTGACCAATCTGAATAAAACCTTCCTAATACTAAGCCAGAACTAAACACCATATTTTTGATGAGGATCATATTTACCAATTCCTTGCAAAATGTCACTGAAACTTCATTACCTGAATGAAAAAATTATGCTCTCATACTTCGGAGGATACCTAATTTTTTTTTTTACCTCTTAATTGTCTAGTCTCCTTATGATAAACCAATATTCCTCAGCTATTTTCAACTGATGTTACTATTGTCTGAGTCTATGGGACTATTTATAGATATACATTTATATTTATCTAATGAAAATGGTAAAAGTCTGAAACAGCTCAATGACCTGAACGTATGTTAAAAAATATGCTATGAAAATACATGCTTTGGGAAAAAAAGAGACCAAAAATTATAGACTCCTCAAACAGTTATGTCCCCGTATTGGTTACCTGGGGTCTAATGAGAATGGCTGTAGTAATTGCTAGCCAGTAAATCAACAGGAATTACAGTAAAATCTGAGCACTCTTAACACACTTCCTTTACATTTTCCATTGGATGGGCATTGACGACTTGTCATATAGATGGTATTTTTGAAGATGATATCATTTACATAATTAGGATCACAATAACAAAACTACAAAATGTAACATGTCAAAACTAAATTTAGCAAAACGTTTTTGATTGGACTGGTAACAGGTCTTAACTGGAAATCCTGAATGCAAAGACATAATCTGTTATGGGGTTTGTGTATTACTAGGAGGAGGAGTAGTAGTGGGAGTAGTAGTATTGTTGCTGTTGTTAATTATTTCTAAGTATTATTCTTTGCAGTAGTGGTAGACAAATGTATTTTCAATTTATTAAAGAAATAGCTAGTGAAACTGAGGAGACCTTCATGAAAATTAGTGGATTTCCTTTAGGATAAAAACCAACACATAATATTTTTCACTTGGATTTTTTTGTATTAACAATTGTTTTTCATATAATTCTGTGAATTTACATAGGTATCAGCAGAATTTTATGTTTCAAATATTTAGAAAGGCAACATCTGAATTGATCAATGCAAAAATTATTGTGTTCTCTTCATTATGAGAATAAAGTGTGTCTCCATGCAGAAAAAAACAGTGTTGCTTAATAAGTAAAATTCTATGTATGAACAAGTGTGATTAAATGTCCTCTTAGACTGAAATAAACTAATTCAAAATATATAGAAAGGTAGCTGAACTAAAGAAAGTAATGATATGCATTTTTTGTTGCATTCATCATGCAATTATTACATGATGTTCTAGAAGAAAATAAATAATACTCTATTGCACAGAAGTTCATATACTGTTAGAGAAATACTTCAGAAAAAAAATGCTTAAAATAAAGGATGGCATCCTATAACACTAGAAATACAAGTAAATATTCTAGTAAATTGCTTAATTCAAGGGTAGAACAAAAAAGTGATGCTCCAATAAGGTGAGGCAAAATTAAATAGTTTATAATGTGGATATTTTAAAGTGAGATCTTGAGACATAATCTAGTTTAGTGATAGGAAAGGAAATTCCTCTGTTTCAATGAAAACAGTCGCACAGAAAGTTTGAAGGACTGCAAGAACAGGAGCAGAAAATCTGAACATTTTTTGGCCCTTTTTGAAGCAATTCCCTCATTCACTGAAAAGAGAAGTAACATACAGAAATCATGATCTGGAAAATGTCTAGGAAAAAAAACACTGCCACTATCATAAGAAATAGTTGTCATAAATACTATGCCTCACTAATCTAAAGCTTTATAAATACTATGCCTCACTAATCTAAAGCTTTATCCAGACTAAATTGTGAAAGAAAGGGTGGTATGCCCAGGCCTTGAATCCTGGTTCTCCAGTTTCTCGGGACAGAAATTTGTTAGAGAACAACTGTATTTTCTTTGCATTGATGCTAAGATGCACTTAACATACACATCACATACATTAATGCAGTCTGAAAATGACCAGGGCATTAATCTAGACTCCGGTATTCAAACAACTTCTACTAACAGACATGAGATCAACTACCTAACCAGTCATTTCCTTTTCCAGCTCTTGGATTTTACACCTGTGAAATAGTCTGTAGGACATATTGCCAAAAAAGGAGCCTAGCTACTGCCTTACACAGCTGTGGAATTTTAAATGGCAAGCTTAATTTGGATACTTAAGCAAATTTGCTCCCAACATTTCTTAAAAGTAATAACAGCTAAATGTAGTTTCTCATATCAGGGTGCTTACACTTATTATTTAACAAGTACAGAACGTGAATATTATTAGCTGAAAGGATTTGTGATAAGTCATCAGGAGCTAACAGTTATCTGCCTTAGGTTTTGTCACCATCAGAAATTGGAACAGCTCTACCGAATGCTTCTCAATACTGACACAGAACTCATATTTTTTCTACAGTGCTTTCTTTGGAGTGAAAAAGGCAAATGGCATATTATATCTGTCTTTTTTTTATTGTAACAGAAAAAGGGAATGAAAATAACACAATCCTAATAATTAACAAATTCATAATAAAAAATTCTGGAGCTTTTCAGTAAATAGAAAGAAGAAAAAGAAAAAAAAAAAAGAGATCATTACATTTCTGCTATTTGACCTTAGCTCGATGCAGAAATGTGCAGTTTTCTAGTAAATAAAATCAATTATATTATTTAACTTTCTGTAGTCCAAGCACAAATATGGACCTCGTCTCCTCCATCCAAAAATACCAAAACTGTCTAACATCTAATAAAAGAAGAAATTTAGAAAGAATTGCAGATATTAAAGTCAGTGAAGCATGTCAGTCTCAAGTAAACAAGTATATGGATGCATACTTCATGTGTGTGTTCTTGGTGGTCAATTTTAGGGCAAAAGGAGGGTTACTTGAGAATGAAACTTAAAAACAGAGAGCAAAGGATTCATTATGGAGATTTGTCACTGTCTTCAACAGAGCCAGAGTAAAAAGATCTGGCCAGAAAGATCTAGGATGTTGTGGGAGAGCTTCGGGGATGCAAAAAGCAGCAGATAGCAAACTCTGTGGAATAACTGAACTAGAACAAGTTCAAAACCAGGCAAGAATACAGCTTGTTGCTCTTTTTTCATTTAAGTTCTGGGGATGTTCCTGCCTATGTATAGTATCATGACCACAGGAAAAAAAAAAAAAAAAGGTGTCACAGTTAATGTAGATTGAATTGTTTTCTTATAATTATTTTTATACTAATGTTTATTCCTTTATTTGAGCTTTGATGACAATAAGACATTTTCAAAGATTTCTTCATCCTACATTGCCCAAGGTATGGAGGCTTTTTATTCTGTACTGGTACGAATATGGGCTTCATCTCTGTTCAGTATGGTTTCTTGCTGTTTGAAAATGTACCTAATGATACAGTTTGTTATTAAAGAATATATATAAAAAATTTAAGCAAATGGTTAAATAGAAACAGATTATTTTGTCTGTTTAAAATACTAAATATGAACAGCATATTTACGTATTTGTTAAGATCACAGAGTCATAGAACTGTTTGTGTTGGAAGGGACCTTCAAAGGTCATATAGTCCAAACCCCTGCAATGATCAGGGACATCTTCAACTAGATCAGGTTGCTCAGAGCCCCATCCAACATGACCTTGAATGTTTCCAGGGATGGGGCATCTACCACCTCCTTGGGCAACCTCTTCCAGTGTTGTTGCTTGTCTGCTAGCCTAAAATGAACTTTAATACAATGTCTTCTGCCTGATTTGTGTGTCAGTTCTTTACTGGGCAGAAAGTGACATAAAGCCATGGATTTATGTAAAGTTGACTCAAAGTAATGCAACCAAGAGTATAGCTCTGTGCTGTTTATGGAACCAGGCAGCTGTCAAGTATGTGGCAATGGATTAAACCTTTTTGATCCTTGTTAAAAGAAAAAAAAGAAAAAAATAGAACAGAGAAGAAACAACCAATGTTCCTTGTTTCACACTGTATCCTCCTCTCCAGTACTTACCTTGGTGACACATCATTGCTTTATTATAGACACCTGCCACAGAAGTTGAATTATATACATTCATGAATACCTTTTATTTCATTGTTTACATGAATATTTTTTCCTATACTTACAACTTCCACATGCTTAAAGACATCTTTAAGGCTATGCTAGGAAATCACCTATACAAATTTGTGGGAAAACATTGAGCAGCTTGCTATTCGTAAAAATGGCTTCCATAAATAAAATGACGGGTCATTGTCATCAGGGACTCTCTCCTGAGAGGAACAGAAGGCCCAATATGCAGACCGGACCCACTTCCTAGGGAAGTCTGCTGCCTTCCTGGTGCCCAGGTTAAAGATGTGACAAGAAAACTTCGTACCCTGGTACGGCGCTCAGGTTATTATCCATTATTGATTCTTCAGGTAGGCAGCTAGGAAATTGCAACAAGAAGCCCCAGGGCAATCAAAAGAGACTTCAGGGCCTTGGGATGACTTGGTCAGCGGATTGCGAGCACAAGTGGTGTTCTCCTCCATTCTTCCATCGGCAGGGAACCACGAGAGAAGAAACAGGAAGAGCCAGCTGATCAATACCTGGCTCTGAGACTGATGTCACCACCAGAATTTTGGATTCTTTGATCGCGGGTTGCTCTATACAGCACCAGAACTGCTGGCGACAGGCGGGGAACACCTGTCTCTGAGGGGGAGAAGGATCCTGGCACAGGAGTTAGCAGGGCTCATTGAAAGAGCTTTAAACTAGATTTGAAGGGGGAAAGGGATAAAACAAGGCTTGCTGATGATAAGCCTGGGGGTGGCACGCCAGTGTTTGACGGGAGGTGTGCTGGCCAGGATCATTGGACTGCCATCTCAGTGGAGGTAGGGGATGGGGACCCATGGAGCAGGAAAGACGTATGGGTTGTTGACGTGCTAGAAACCAGGGAAGTGCCTGACATTAGTCACATAGGAATTTGGTCTTCTCCTCCCAAAAAGGTGGCAGGATCAATAGCCCAACAAAAGTGCATCTACACCAATGCACACAGCATGGGCAACAAACAGGAGGAGCTGGAAGCTATTGTGCAGCCAGAATACTATGATATAGTGGCCATCACAGAAATATGGTGGGATGACTCACACAACTGGAGTGCTACAATGGATGACTAAAATCTCTTCAGAAAGGACACGCAAAAAAGGAGAGGCAGTGGGGTAGCCCTGTATGTCAAGGAGTGTTTTGATTGTCTAGAGGTTAACAATGGTGATGATAGGCTTGAGTGTCTGTGGGTAAGAATCAGGGGGAAGGCCAACAAGGCAGATATCATGGTGGGAGTCTGTTACAGACAACACAACCAGGGAGACAGATGAAATATTCTATAAGCAGCTGGGAGAAATCTCACGATCGCTAGCCCTTGTTCTCGTGGGGTACTTCAACATACCAGACGTCTGCTGGAAATACAATATGGCAGAGAAAAAACAGTCTAGGAGGTTCCTAGAGTGTGTGGAAGATAACTTCCTGACACAGCTGGTGAGTGAGCCAGCTAGGGAACGGGCCCCCCTGGAACTGTTGTTTGTGAACAGAGAAGGCCTTGTGGGGGATATGATGGTGGAAGGCCATCTGGGGCATAGTGATCATGAAATGACAGAGTTTTTGATTGTCAGAGAGAAGTAAGGAGTCGGGTTAGCAGAACTGCTGCCTTGGACTTCTAGAGGGCTGACTTTGGCCTGTTTAGGAGCCTGGTGGACAGAGTCCCTTGGGAGTTAGTCCTGAAGGGCAAAGGAGTCCAGGAAGGCTGGACATTCTTCAGGAAGGAAGTCTTAAAGCTGCAGGAGCAGGCCATCCCCATGTGCTGGAAGACAAGCTGGTGGGGAAGAAGACCGGCCTGGCTGAAGAGAGAGCTTTGGCTGGAATTCAGGAAAAAGAAGAGAGTTTGTGACCTCTGGAAGAAGGGGCAGGCAGCTCAGGAGGACTGCAAGGATGTTGTGAGGTATTGCAGGGGGAAAATAAGAAGGGCCAAAGCCCAACTAGAACTTAATCTGGTGACGGCCGTAAAAGGCAACAAAAATGTACATAAATACATTAGCAACAAAAGGAGGGCTAAAAAGAATCTTCACCCTTTACTAGATACGGGGGGAAACATAGTGACAAAGGATGAGGAAAAGGCTGAGGTACTTAATGCCTTCTTTGACTCAGTCTTTAATAGCAAGACCATTGTTCTCTTGTTCTCCAGCCCCCTGAGCTGGAAGATAGGGATGGTGAGCAGAATAAAGTCCCCACAATCCAAGGGGAAATGGTTAGCGACTTGTATAGCACTTGGACACCCACAAGTCTATGGGACCGGATGGGATCTACACAAAGGTACTGATGGAGATGGCGGGAGTGCTCAGCAAACCACTTCCCATCATCTACCAGCAGTCCTGGCTAACTGGGGAGGTCCCAGTGGTCTGGAGGTTAGCAAATGTGATGCCCGTCTTGAAGAATGGATGGAAGGAGGATCAGGGGAACTACAGGCCTGTCAGCCTGACCTTGGTGCCGGGGAAGATTATGGAGCAGATCATCTTGAGTGCCATCATGAGCCACATAGAGGACAATGAGGCAATCAAGCCCAGTCAGCATGGGTTTATGAAAGGCAGGTCCTGCCTGACTAACCTGATCTTCTATGACCAGGTGACCTGCTTCGTGAACGAGGGAAAGGCCGTGGATATAATGTACCTAGACTTTAGTAAAGCCTTTGACACCATTTCCCCCAGCATTCTCCTGGAGGAACTGACTGCTCATGGCTTGAAGGGTGCATTCTTCGCTGGGTAAAAAACTGGCTGGATGGCCGAGTCCAAAGGGTGTGGCGAATGGAGTGAAATACAGTTGGTGGCCGGTCACAAGCGGAGTCCCCCAGGGCTCAGTTTTGGGACCGGCCTTGTTTAATATCTTTATCAGTGATCTAGATGAGGGGATTGAGTGCACGCTCAGCAAGATTGCAGACGACACCAAGTTGGGTGGGAGTGTTGATCTGCTTGACGGTAGTAAAGGCTCTGCAGAGGGATCTGGATAGGCTGGATTGATGGGCCCAGGCCAGTTGGATGAGGTTCAACAAGGCCAAGTGCTGGGTCCTGCACTTGGGTCACAAAAACCCCAGGCAATGCTACAGGCTTGGGGACGAGTGGCTGGAAAGCTGCCTGGCAGAAAAGGACCTGGGGGTGTTGATTGACAGCCGGCTGAATATGAGCCAGCAGTGTGCCCAGGTGGCCAAGAAGGCCAACAGCATCCTGGCCTGTATCAAAAATAGTGTGGCCAGCAGGGGTAGGGAAGTGATCATGCCCCTGCACTCGGCGCTGGTGAGGCCGCACCTTGAATACTGTGTTCAGTTTTGGGCCCTGTTTTTGTTGATCTGCTCGAGGGTAGGAAGGTTCTGCAGAGGGATGTGGACAGGCTGGATCGATGGGTCAAGGCCAATTTTCTGCAGTTCAACAAGGCCAAGTGCCGAGTCCTACACTTGGGCCACAACAACCCCAGGCAATGTTACAGGCTTGGGGATGAGTGGCTCAAAAGCTGTCTGGTGGAAAAGGACCTGGGGGTGTTGATTGACAGCTGGCTGAAGATGAGCCAGCAGTGTGCCCAGGTGGCCAAGAAGGCCAACAGCATCCTGGCCTGTATCAGAAACAGTGTGGCCAGCAGTAGGGAAGTGATTTTCCCCTTCTACTCGTCTCTGGTGAGGCCGCACCTCGAATCCTGTGTTCAGTTTTGGGCCCCTCACTACAAGAAGGACATTGAGGTGCTGGAGCGCATCCAGAGAAGGGTGACGAAGCTGATGAGGGGTCTGGAGCACAAGACTTATGACGAGCGGCTGAGGGAACTGGGGTTGTTCAGCCTGGAGAAGAGGAGGCTGAGGTGAGACCTCATCGCTCTCTACAACTACCTGAAAGGAGGTTGTAGAGAGGTGGGTGATGGTCTCTTCTCCCAAGTGACAAGTGACAGGCAAGAGCAAATGGCCACAAGTTGTGCCAGGGGAGGTTTAGATAGGGTATTAGGAAAAATTTCTTCACTGAAAGGGTGTTCAGTCATTGGAACAGGCTGTCCCGAGAGGTGGTGGAGTCACCATCCCTGGAGGTTTTTAAAAGACTTGTGCATGAGGCACTTAGGGACGTGGGTTAATGGTGGACTTCGCAGTGTTACATTAATGGTTGGACATGATGATCTTAAAGGTTTTTTACAACCTAAACGATTCTATGATTCTATAATTCAGTTCAAACCAAAGTCCCCATTTTACTCATTTTATATTCATTACACAAAGTTCAGAGTAAACCAAACATTGCTGAGATTAGGTTGAGTTTAAACAAATTTCATGAGGTAAATATGGTTTATGAACAGAAGGTTAAAATAAAATATTCTCCTGTGGAAAAAAGGATCCTGTAGTTGCAAATAACATACAGGAAATGGGATAACTTTTTCGGGCTCTTTTGCCTAAAGAGGAAAACCACATCAATATTCTAATAAAACAATTAACTGAAACAATCTTACTTTCCTTGTAACGACAGTTACTCAAAACCAACCAACCAACCAAACAAACAAGAGGCAAAATGGACAGGGAAGGTACCTAGAGAGGGTGCAGTGAGAGAATAAGGAATCCCTGTGTACTGCCCTGGCACGATGCAGAAAAGTGTCCCTGCAGGAACTGGCAGAATCTGTGAAAAGGGGATGAATACAGCCTACTTGTCGGGATAATTGTATCACACAAAAAGGGATAAATTAAGAAGTTATACATGTGACACACCATCTGTGTCTGTTTTTGTTATTTTCTCCATATACATCTGTTTCTATTCAGCTATAGGGCAACACTCCATCATATTATGCAGACCAGAATAACACAGAAAGTTCAGTTTTGTTGACAAAAGAAACTTCTCTTCCTAAATATATGGTAAACCAGCAGAGTAATTTTTGATCAGTAACCTTTGAAAATCAAAACAAGAGAGTTGATCCAAATGTATTCAGATTTTATGTTTCATATTTATAACTCTGGATTAAGATCTCTAGATTCCAATATGTAGTTATAACTTGAGTCAGATGCTACACTGGTAGATACTTATTTTCTGGTTCCAGCTGGAATGTAACTGAACTCTGGAGAAGAAGAGAAAATTTAAAAAAAAAAAGTCTACACTATGTACATACAGAAGTAATATCAGAAACAAAACAGAAAGAATGATGAAACTGGTGAGGGGTCTAGAGAACAAGTCTTATGAAGAGCGGCTGAGGGAACTGGGGTTGTTCAGTCTGGAGAAAAGGAGGCTGATGGGAGACCTTATCGCTTTCTACAGCTGCCTGAAAAGAGGCTGTAGGGAGGTGGGTGTCAGTCTCTTTTCCCCAGTAACAAGTGATAGGACAAGAGCAAATGGCCTCAACTTGCACCAGGGGAGGTTTAGGCTGGATATTATAAAAATTTTCTTCACTGAAAGGGTTGTCAAGCATTGGAACAGGCTGCCCAGGGAAGTGATTGAGTCACCATCCCTAGAGGTATTTAAAAGACATGTAGATGTGGTACTTAGGGACATGGTTTACTTGGTGTACTTGGCAGTGTTAGGCTAACGGTTTGATATGATGATCTTAAGGGTCATTTCCAACCTAAATGATTCTATGATTCTATATCTAATTGTATTGATGAACTTTTATGATTTTATATCTGCACTCCAGTCCTAGCTGGAAACTGAGCTTGAGGACTGTCCCTGGTGTCTTTCTCACCTGCTCCTTTTCTGAACTCGAAGCATAGCTTCATAAACTGAACTAGACAACCAGTACTTGATATACTTACAGTGCTAGATATGGCCCAGAGCAGTTTGTCAGGCCCATTCATAAGTGATTGACGTACCTGTTGCTCATGTAATTTCCTTTTTCTTTTTTTCACCCAGATAATTATATGCCTGACAAATGATGCTTTAAAGTTCTCTAAATTTCTGGAGTTTTTTAGATGCATTCAGCAGCTGTAACATCACATTCAGATGAAGAAGTAGAATCTAGTTGAATGCACAAGCCTTGTAAACCTGGACAAATAGCATCTGGCTTGGGGCTTCAGGGGAGGGTGGAAGGGTGGTGCATATTTTTGCTGGAATCAGAAAATACAATTTCATGCAGCCACTGTAAATTGTATACATATAAAATACATAGGGTCCTTCTGAAATATAATTGTGGAAACTGAAATACAGAAATGTGTGTAATGTGTCCTGTTGGAACAAATCAGAAAAGAATTCAAGAGGGAAAAGCAAACAAATCAACCCAGCAAATTAAAACTTTTTTTCTCATTCTTTCAGCAACTGCCATAAATTCTATACTCTCTAGATGATCCTAGCAAGCTAATCCTACCTATTTTGTAGTACTCTCTCAAATACTGCTCTCAACCAGATTTTAATATGTTCCTAATAAATAGTTAATTTTTTCACAAAAAATCACATTCAAAATGTTGCCTGGAGGAAAGTTTAGTCTGTAATTGAATACAAAAAATTTTCCATGCTCAGTAGTCTTATTTTATCACTCCATTTCACTGCCTTACTGATTTATAACATAATTGATTTTAAATCAATGAAAAATCCTAGAAATAACCTGAAAAGACCATCTATCAAAATATTTGTGTGGCTGAGAACTACAAAAAAAGGAGCTGTGACGAGGACTTCAGATGTCAATAGTACAGTATTTGGATGGCTTGCCAGTCTTGGGCTGATCCTGGGATATTAGATTCTGGGATGATTTTTTAAAATAATAGTTTTGGTTTACTCATTTTCCTCCGCAGCAATGCTCACATCTAACAGAGATCTAGACTGAAAGACAGACTTATTTCTAAGATGCACGTATTTTAGGAACAAAAGAACATCTCTGAATGAACACATACCATTGCATTTAAGCAAGACAAAGTATACTGGCCAAGATGTCTTTAAGATTTCCAAAAAAATTCCACTACCTTCCTTGACAAGTTCAGCGCTAACTATTTTTGCAATTATGTTTTCTAGTATCAAACCTGAACCTTCCTTGCTGCATATTATATTGATTATTTCTTGTTCTGCTCTCAGAGGACGTGGACAACAATCTATCACTGGCTAATTTTTACAGTTTCATGTATTTGAATACTGTTGTTTCCTCCCAATCATTTCTTTTCTAGACCAAACAAACTCAGTTCCTTCAGCTCTTTCTTACAGGTCACATTTATCAAATCTTTATCATCCTTGATGCTCTCCTCTGTACTAAATTTGTGAATTTATTTCACTTTTTTGCCTCATTTGTGATTTGTAACATCAGATCAGTTCCTGAAATAGTGTTTCCCAGCTAGTAATTAGAAATTTTATATTTTTCCTTTTTTGACCTCATTCGTAGATATATTTCTTTGTACTTTACAGAATTTCCAGTTATCGATTTGGACTATTTCTTCAATTTATTAAGATAATTTCAATGACAGTGTTGCCTCATATAATTAAAATTGTTTCCTAGATAGTAACGTCTCCCTAATTTTAATACAAGGTACTGATGAAAACTGTTTGGATATGAGCTGTTTTTTTCAGTCAGTGTTGTTCACTCAGATGAGAATGAGACATGATGAACTAAATCTTGCAGTCTTTAATCTCATAAAACCGAAGTGAACACCAAGTATAACTTACCTCCAAAGAGTGCCACAGAGAAAAGGGGCCCAAAAAGGAGGAACATTTGATTAAAATCTGGTGAATAAACAATGTGCAGGTGTTTGCGCTTACTCACTCCAGGCACAGTTAGGCTCACCCTAAATGAGGGCAATAGCTTCCAGTGTAGTGTACCAGAGTTAGAAAGCTAGTAAGAATAGAAAACCATATTCAAGAATTTTCTGCTAAGTGGGAGGAATTTATTGTCAGTTGAGAAAATATGTAAGACATTTCAAACACTTCTCTTGTATTCTGAAAAACTGAGCAAGTTTATAATTACAAACTATATATATCTATATTCTTGTTAAGAGCTGAACTTACAGAAACTCTTAGCAAAACCAGTGAGTCTAGCTATATTTCCAAGGAAAAGCAAACAGCAGGCAGCTAAGTGGGAGGAACAGCAAGGAGTAGCTAGAGGGAGGAGCTAGCGAAGTGGGACACAGCTAATGCAGAGCAGCAAAGTGGGAAACAGAACAAGAAATAGCAAAACATGGCTAGACAGAGGAGTATGTCATTAAGTGAAGAATGCAGTGTGAAAGGCTGAAGGAAGCCAGTCACACCAAACATTCAGCATCTGCTTAAACTGGGCTTTGCTTTCCAGAAGTACTTAATCTAAAGCTGTTAGATGAGTGTTCTTCAAGGAAATGGAAGAAAACTAGCTGGTCTAATCATTTATTTCACTGAAAAAAAAGGGCTAAAAAATAGTTATACTCCTTGTATTTTATTTAGAAATTGGATATGGTATGTTACCATATTTCTCTACCTTACTAGTATATTTTTTTCTCCCTTTAATAGAAACATATTCTGTGAATCAAAACAATTCATAGTTGTGAGTGGTGAAAATCAGCTCACTGACTATCAGGAAGTTTAATTCAATTTTTCCATATTTTCCGTGACAGTTGCTTTAACTTTGAGCCTAACCCTTCCTTCTGCAAGTCAAAACCCGGCGGAATTGTTATGTAATATTGCAGAAATTCCTACTTGCAGAAGGAGAAACAATAGCCAGTTTTGCTAACTTTATCTTACTTTTTATTTTACTTACTTTTGGTATCCAGAAATATAGTTCTGGTTTAGAGAGGTATCACAAATCTTCCCTGGTTGAGCTGAATGCTGCATGACATCTTCCACTGCAAGATGAACTATATAAGTAGCTAAAACTTTTCCAAATATAAAGATTTATCTATCAGGGAAAGTAACCAAGGGCAACTCTTTGATGTTGTGGCTGCATTAATATTGGTTTAGGAAAAAAAAAAAAGAAAAAGGAAAAGAGAGGAAAGACAAACTTAGACCATCCCAGGCCAATCAAGGAACCTCCTTTTCTGGTTTAGTTCTCCTCTTTTTCTGAAGGGATTTAAACCATATGTATCATCCCAGAGAATGTTAAAACTGAATTATAAGGGCAAGACAAGTGGAAGGAAACTGGAGGAGGGGTGGAATTCAGTCACTTTTGTTAACATTGCCGAACTTTGACAATTTTAGAAAAAGAGTAGAACAAGGCCTTTAAGAAAGCCGCCTTACTCCAACGTAAGTGCTAATTCAGTCATAGGCTAAATAGCTATTCTTAAGTTCCTTTTTGTTGTCTCAGTAACTACATAAATATTTTTCAGAAAGTGAGTTTTTTCAGAAGCAGAGGAAGCTTCAAAGTCACTTAAGATGTGAGAAGCCGTGACTGGAGAAAGCATAGAGAAGATGATAACTTGATTCTTTCAAGGATTCTGTAATTGCATTAATGAGAAGCTAAGGGAGGAAGGGTCAGAAAATTGTTACACCTTTTTATTAACATAGTTCTACTTCTAACCTCTGAGTGAGTTTAATTGTGGGCTTAGTATCCCACTAAACATAGCAATTAGTGGAACAGGATAATGAAACTTGCATCACCTCAAAACTGCTTCTTAAATGGATAAAAAATAGATGTCAGTCAGTCTTGTACATTAAAATTTTAATTGCAAAAATTCATGCTCACAGTGTCTGCATTTAGCTTGCTTTTTTTTTTTTTTTCTGAGTATATGCCCACAAAGAGGGGGTTTATTGTCTGTAGGAGTGTGGATGTTGCAATTATTCTCTATAAATGACTTGCAAAAGGATGAACATAAGCAACAAGGTCTTCTGAATCTCTCTGAAAATTTCTATCCCAAACACTGATCATGATAATGCAATATCATCAAGCATGCAGGAAGTAATATATCAAGTTTCTTTCAACCCAGGATTTGTTCCCAGATTGTAGGCTTTGTTACAAACTATTCACAATTTGGGTTTGCAAATTACCATTTATAATAATCTTCCAAAATATTCACATTTCTGAAACACCAACACTAGTGAATTCATTTACCACCTGTAGTTTACCAAATATCTCAGATAAGATATTGTTTGTGGAAATAATCCTGACCTATCCATCAAGAATTACTTAGATAATGTGTTTGAGTGAGTCCTGCATAAGAGATGCAGAATTAATCAGGGGGGCTCCAGAGTAAGTAAGTATATTCAGTACCACTAGAAGCACAAATTTAATGCTTTGAAGGAGTTTAATAATGGTGACACCTGCTGCAGCCTCAAGAGCAAGACATAAAACTACCTGATCTTACATTTCTGTGCCATCAAGATTCTTCCATCATCTTAAAAAAAATTACATAGAGCTGGGACTCTAGAAGTTATAGATGCTTTTGTAAGAAATTTAATTATTGACAATTTCTGATTTAGGACCTTGCCTCTTCCTTAATATGTCAGGCACATTTTTTATTAGAAAAAATATCTTTCTTATATGTCCAGCCTACCTAGATACAGGCTACCAAGGACAGCAGAACAGCCCAATCAGTTCCTCAGAGGTCTTTCCTGACTTTTTCACATGTGTGATCTTGACTAGCTTGTCCATCACACAAAATACAGGCAGAAACAGTTCATCTCCCTTTTGTAAAAACACATGTTGTTCTATTTTGTATTACACTATGAGATTATTTGACAGAAGTATGGTTGTAAACATAGTTTAGCCTGATCAGCTGCTGGTCACAAAATCAAAGAATGGAATGATTGATTGAGGTTGGAAGGGACTTCTGGAGGTCACCTTGGCCACCACCCCCATTCAGGCAGGGCCACCTAGAATGTGATGTCCAGGACTATGTCTAGATGATTTTTTAATATCTCCAGGGATGGAGATTCCACAGCCTTTCTGGACTACCTGTGCCAGTGCTCAGTCACCCTCACAATGACAAAGTATTTCCTGATGGAACCTAGGCCAATTGGATGAGGTTCAACAAGGCCAAGTGCTGGGTCCTGCACTTTGGTCACAACAACCCCATGCAACACTACAGGCTTGGGGAAGAGTGGCTGGAAAACTGCCCTGCAGAAAAGGACCTGGGGTTGTTGGTTGACAGCAGGCTGAATATGAGCCAGCAGTGTGCCCAGGTGGCCAAGAAGGTCAATGGCATCCTGGCCTGTATCAGAAACAGTGTGGCCAGCAGGAGCAGGGAGGTGATCGTGCCCCTGTACTCGGCGCTGGTGAGGCGGCATCTTGAATCCTGTGTTCAGTTTTGGGCCCCTCACTACAAGAAGGACGTTGAGGTGCTGGAGGACGTCCAGAGAAGGGTGACGAAGCTGGTGAGGGGTCTGGAACACAAGTCTTATGAGGAGCGGCTGAGGGAGCTGGGATTGTTCAGTCTGGAGAAGAGGAGGCTGAGGGGAGACCTTATCACTCTCTACAATTACCTGAAAGGAGGTTTGAGAGAGCTGGGTGTTGGCCTTTTCTCCCAAGTGACTAGTGACAGAACAAGAGTAAATGGCCTCAAGTTGTGTCAGGGGAGGTTTAGACTCGATATTAGGGAAAATTTCTTTATGGAGAGAGTATGGTGAGACACTGGAATAAGCTGCCCAGAGAGGTGGTGGAGTCACCATCCCTGGAGGTGTTCAAGGAATGTGTGGACGAGGCATTGTGGGACATGGTTTAATGGGCATGGTGGTGTTGGGTTGATGGTTGGACTTGATGATCTTACAGGTCTTTTCCAACCTTAGTGATTCTGTAATACTGTGATTCTTCAGGCTGAACAGTCCCACCTACTTTTCCTCATATGAGAGATGCTCCAGTTCATTCCTCACCTTAGTGGTCCTTTGCTGGAGTCTCTCCAGTATGTCCATGTCTCTCTTGTAGTGGGGATCCCAGAACTGGCCACAGTACTCAAGGTACGGACCCATCAGTGCTGAATAAAGGGGAAGGATCACCTCTTCATACTTTTTTGCAGCAAGGGCACTTCACTAGCTCATGTTCCACCTGGGGTCCACCAGGACCCCCAGGGCCTTTTATACAAAGCAGCTTTCCAGCCAGTCAGCACCCAGCATGTAGTGGCCCATCACAAAAAGTTTGTCATGCATTACTGGAAAATAACTGATGTGAATCTCTGTACTTTCCATGAGATACCTTGCCCCTGAATGACATTTCAGTGGTGTTCATATCACCCAATTTCAAGTATCCACAAACTAACAGATAAAATTCACCCTCTTGTGAGAAAAATATAGAAAGGAATGATTATTCTTTAATGCTTCTTATCTCATGAACAAGCAAGTATTTAACAAAGATGTAGGCACTTCTACATGTAGAAGCCTAAGCTCAAGAAAGTAGTTTAGAAAAGCCCACTCTAGCTTTTACAGGAAATAGACGTTATCTCAACAGGGGAAAAGTAGTCAAAGAACCAAACCAAACCAAACAAACAACGCCCCCACCTTTTTGGGGGCCTAACAGCTATGGTATTGAGAGTGCTCAATTATCAGCTTCACTCCTATCTTTCCTAATCTTATTCCCTAGGCACTCATCTTCTGCCTAACATCATTTGAAATTGAGCGCTTGTAGCTCCTAGGTCCAAGAGGAACTTAGATATAAATGCTCAGACTGAAACAATGAGATCTGTGCACAATCTGCAACACATCTTAATGATCAGACTGGTCACTCATTAAATGGAAGAACTGAGTTCTCTCTCTTAATTGCAATCCATAGCTTTCCCACTCTACAAAAGTTCCTTACTGAAAGATAAAAAGCTGATAAGTGGAAGAATACTTTTCAACACACTTGTTAAAGGCACTGGGTAACCAGAAATAACAACATTCTGAAGCCATAAAAATGGGAATATTAAGTCCTCATTGCTAGATGTGGAAGTGAGGAATGAGATACCAGGAATTCTGCTCTCTGGCCTTCTATCTTTGATTGGGGTTTTTTTCAGTTTGTTTTGATTTGCTGACCTTTTGTTTGTTTGTTTGTTTCCTGCAGTGATAATATTATGCAAAACATAAAAATAATCAAGGAATTAAACCCATGAAAATAAACATTCTCACATACCACATATCCTTACTGACCAGGTTTGTTCTTATCACTACCTCCCTTATAATTTGTTGGTCAGATTTTTATGTTCTGGTCTGTGCCTCGTTTGGCCAGATACCCTTAAAGGAGGAGACATGCTCCTTCCACATAACCTGACACTCAGCTAGTGAACACCATAAATTGCTACTGTCTCCAGTTTTGTTTTTATTGTAAAATTAAGTTGAGCAAGTTATTTTGTGGGAGAAAACTTTATAACCACTCAAAAACACATAAATCTTTGGGTTAGTAGCAGAGATTTTACTCCAATTTGCTCAGTGTTCTTACATTACTTTCCAAATTGAACCTACCAGTATGTCTGGGAGGCTATTTTTTCACTTTTTGAGCTGTCAAAATGGATTCATTATCATAGATAAGGTGAAATTTAGAGTAACTCTTTGATAGATAGAAGAGGGATGTTAATCTACAAATAATTTAACAATTCATAAAAAATAACATGCAAATTGTTATGTTTCATTCCCCAATGGATGGTGATGGGGGATGTCACCAGTTCTACAAAGAGAACTTTATTACCAAATCTTCAGTTAGATTTTCCAACAGCGCATGCTATAAATCTGTCTCTCATGTACAGATTATAAACTATCAAGTACAGGTGATAACTCATACGTCGTCAGTGTTTCAAATCCAACAGAGAGCTTTGCCAGTATGTCATATATACATCAAACTTCTTGCAAACTTTTTAAGCTTATAGAGTCATGGCTTTAAGATCAGGAGAAGATTTAATCTGTCATTTGTAATACTGATTTTCTTGGAGGGCTTAGTATCCCATAGTAGATTGAAAAAGCTGAATGTGACAAATTACAAAGTTGAATATATAATTAATCAGAAGTGAAACAGTTAAATTTGCAACAGTATGAGAAACTGTACTGACTGAAATTTAGATCTGCTTTCACTGTAATTGGGATTCAGGCTACTAGAGTCTGGTTCAATTCCACTATCATCAATAAAAATTTGGAAAAAGAATTGCACTTGACCTATATTGAGAGTGCAGGAGATTGAGTACAAAACCAGACATTTCAGTGAATATTCTAAAATAATTTTATGGAATGGCATTTAGAGACCTATGATGGGCAGCTTACTAGTACTAATTTTCTAGGAACAGAAGTAAAACCAGAACAAATTACTCAGAGGAAATAAAAAGCAGAAAAAGTAGAGAACTGACATGCTAATTTATCTTTTCCTACAGCATTTCCTATTCTAATAGACTATAGTGATTTCCAAAAAGGAGTCCTCAAGAAAGAATGTGGTGATTGTAGCAAATGTCAGTCAAAGAAAGAAAATTAATACTGTTATCTCAATGCGATAATGTTAATGTAAAGGTTTCTTAACTACTGTTATTATCAAATGACTAAAATTGTTTACAATAGTGGGAAAAAAATCCCAGCAGAATAAATAACAAAGATTTCAGACCACTGAGAAAGATATAAAGCCAAAAACAGTATAGATGTGAGTATACTTTCTGATGAAGCCACGGACTGTCTCTTGGTGGCCTTTTTTTCAGTTTTTTGATGAAAATATTAGACATAAAATTTTGGTTGTAAGCATAGAAAAGATAATTCATTGTGACGACATGTCATCAAAGTATCTGAATATAAAATTTAATTTAATTGCTTCATAATTAGATAGTAACACTGTTCACAAATATCTATTGATATGCTGAACAGGAAAACAGTATCCAATCTTAAAAACCTCTGAAAAAACACCTGCCAGGCCCCTGGCTCCCTTCCTCTCCCTCCCAAAAACTCAAGAGGTTACTTTTTCTCAGTCATTCTTTTCATACCAAAAAAAAAAAAAAAAAAGTTAAAAAGGGGGAATCACAACAACAACAACAACGACAACAAGTTTTTACTTGTTGAGTGTGAAAATGCTGTTCTAAACATTCCATTTGGATTGCTTATTCTCTGAGAAAAGAAATAAGACCTCACTGAAAAGCTGAATCTTTTTTTGCACTTGAATATATTGCTTGCTGGAGCATTTGTCACATTCCTGAAGCAGTAATTGGATGTTCAGTTGCTTTTTTTTATAACTTAATATTTGTTTTTCAGTTACACTTAAGATATGTTCAGGATTCAAACCCTTTCTTATTCATTAACCATATTCAGAAAAAAAGAAAATATTTTTTTTCTGAAAAAGCTTTTGGCCTTGTTGTTAACTCCTTATCTACAGCTTGTTTTCTCTGATTTTAAAACATCACCCTATCAGCTACTGAGACTGTATGATAAATTTTGCATTAGTGTATATTCATGTATATTTAATAGACTGTAATGGTTTATGAGCTCTTTAATTTGTGTAAATGTAGTTTCTACACTCTTAATTTTGTTCCTGAAATTCTAATCACTCATTTTTTTGTCTTTCTAAAACTGAACAGGAAATGCTATGTGTTATTCCTAGGCTTTGTGATGTTACTTAGTTTTATGTGCAGCTCCATTTTCTGTTTCAACTTACAGAACTTTTATCTGAACATGGCCTGCAGTCAGCAATTTATGTGTTGGCCAGTGATCTGCAAAATAAATGCCTTTCATAACATGTTTTGAATTTTACAGTTTTACAAATTCCATTCTCTGACTCATCTTGCATCTTGCAAGTGTTAATTTACAAAGTAAAAAACTTCAGGCACTGACTATTTTAGTTTTTCAACTTTGAATCCCTTCAAGTGGCTTGCTTCTGAATAAGTTTGCAAGATACATTAATCTTCTGTCCTTTAGTAATAGAGTTTGCTGTAGGAAATGATTTTTTATTTCCCTTCCATCAGTTTTAAGCACACCGATTCCATTTTCTTGTTATGGGTATCCAGACTTTGTTATTACCAACAGAAATCAAATAATTTCCTATTTATTTCTATGTATACACAGCAGAATTTTCTCCATTACAACTCTGATACATAGCTTAGCTGGTCATACAGAATAAGACTAGGAAGTAATTTTAGCATAATGCTCTTAGTGTGTCCAAAACAAACAAGTAATGAAATAAATATGAGATAAAACCAAACATAGAGCATGTCATATGTGATCTGCAACCTTAGTCACAACAGTGGTTGTTAACAAGTTTGAATTGACCTAAGTTAATGTGAACTTTCCTACATTAACCTAAAATCTAGATTAATTCATATTTTACTCCTAGTCACTAAAAAAGTTGCATTTAGCAAAATCTATATTATAAATAGTCTAACAGCTTACCCTTAATGTAAGTCTGAAGTAAAAGCAAATTTGCTGACAGATGTAGTAATGTAACACACTTAAGCAGAGCAGGAAGACATTTTACTACCTTACTGCCTAAAATACTTCTCTAAGAGTAGAACAGAGACAGGTAGAGTCTTTGATCACCTGGCAACTGAAACTGTCCTCACAAGATTCAGGAGAGGTGAAATTAGAAAGGTTCTGCTCATTGTACATATTCAACCGATTCCTCCTCCTGCCACTCCCATTTCTTTTATTGTAGGATAATGTAACTTTTCATTAAAAGAGCCAACTGTATGTGGAGAGGGCAATTAAGCTATGTTCTTACAGACTCTTCTTAGGTCTTTAAGTGTTTCTTTCCATTCTCTTCATTTATTTCTTTCCCTTGTCGGGCTGAAGCTTAAAAAAGAAAATCCTTATACTCCTGTGTGAGCTAGGAACAGGGTTAAACTCTGAGTTCTTGTTGAAAAGGTTTTCTCTTTTGAAGCCCCATGCTTCCTAAAAAATCTCAGGAATGGATTCCTATCACTGGATTACTTTAAAAACTGGCACTAAAGGGGAGACAAGGAGTTTGAATGTACAAGACTGGCTATAATGGTAAAGATAATGTAATACTTATGAAGAGCTCCATAAATAAATTCCTCTGCAAAAGTGTGAAACAGCATAGCAGAAAGGGCTAATTCAGCAGCACAAGAAGTTTTAGCTGTATTGCATTAGATTTTTTGTTGGACTTTTTTTTTTTTTGCTTTTGTGAAGAACAAACAAACTTTAACAAATATTTGTTTGATTTCAATCCAACTTTCTTCTTAATATTATAAAATATTTTATCCTGTAGATCTCTGTTATACACAACCAGAGATACAGGACGTCCCCTGAGACCTTTATTCACAAATAGTTGATTTAACTAAAATTCACCACATCAGCTTCAGTTTTGAAATCATTGACCATGATGAAACTGTAGATGATGTCAGTTTTTCTTGAGATCTTTAAAAACAATGAAAAGCAGGAAAAAACTGAAAAAATTAAAATCCTTTTCCATTGTAATTGTTTACCCATGTGACAGAGAGCAACACGCTACTGAACCGATGCTTGATACCACAGTGTCATTTCAGTATTTCTAAGTGTTTCCCATCTCCCTCCAAGTTTCATTACCCACTGAATAGATTCTTGCATTCCTGAGTCTCGCCATTCTGCTTTGTGGTCCTGCTTCAGTAAGGAAAATTCTGTTCAGTTTAATAACATGTTCCTGAATCAGTAATACGTTTAATAACATGTTCCTGAATCAGTAACACGTTGAGGTAATTCTTCCTTCTCAAAACACTAGAAGAGAATGGTATGTTTTTCCCATGAATTACAGTATTATCTTTTGCATTATTATGTTCAAGTTGGATGCAAGATGGAACATACGGAGTGTCAGTCTTCGGTTAATATGGTTTGTGGATATATCAAAGTCCCCAAAAATCTTAAAAAAATTTGTGAATTGTGCAGGTATGCGAATAATGTTAAGAATAAACACCTGAGGGCTTCTAATAGACTGGTCCTTTTTGACTTCTTACCCCCCTGCTTTCCCACACTGATTTCTCACAACTCCCCTTTGATGTCTCCTTTCCCTGCCTGTGGTTCGTCATCTAAACATTGCAAATAAGTAAACGTCCCCTCAGTCTTGAAGGTGATCTGGAGAGCCTCCCCTGGTGACTCAAGATGGTGGGTGTCCCCCCAGGCCCATGGAGCTGAGGCTCTCTAGGGACAGCCCTGGGAGGGCCGGGGCAGGGGCTTGCATCTCTGACTGGGTTATTGGGGTTCCCCCACCTGCCATTGCTCCTCTGTGCTCCTTTGTATTGGTAGAAATAAACCTTTAATCATGTAACCTAGCAGTCACCAACATATATAAACAGTTGTTTTGTTTGATTGCTTTAAATAAGTTTGATTAAAATCTGTCAGAAGCAGCAGTATTACCAGGTTCTCATTAGTCAAATAATTACTATAAGGATTTCTTATTTAAACTATAACTTACCTTCTTTACATGTCTCCTTCAGTTCTTTCCTTGCCAAGCAGACAATAATCTCTTTGATGAAAATCAAGCTGAACAATAGAAGGTCTGTGCTTGCTTATGAGGTAAAGGAGCTGAGTATAACACTGTATGATAAATGAGTATTCTATAGCTTTTAGAAATATAAATTCAACAGAAAAAAAATGTATCTTTTAAAAATCTGAAAGGGTGTTGTTAGCTTACACAATTTTAATTGTAACAGAGGACCAACTGCAAGTGTCTGAAATACAGTGGAGCGTAACAGTATTTTCAACACTGAGAATGAAATTCTGCAAGAGATCCTTTTTTTTACTTCTGAAATACTTTAACAATCCTTTTCCAGCCCAATGAAATTTAGCCCACATTAATGTTGTACTAAATCACCTGAGTAAGCAACAAGACAAAGCACACATACTGAGACATAAGCATAGCCATATTCTCAGGCACCAGATGCTCTTATTACACAAGTCATTGTCATTAAAATGAACAACACATATTCCTTGCTTGTGACATTCCATCACTTGTGCCAGGTTTCTGATAACAGGCTATTTCCAGGCAGTGACTCCCAGCTGTGTTGCTTCATTTCTATGCATGTGCTGAACACATGAAGTCAGACTATATGCAGGAGCCATGTATCTATACTCTGTGTTCTTCTTAGTTTAGGTTTTACCCTGCCAAGTCTTGTTTCTGACACAGAACAGACACATTCTGGTTTTATGTTCCCTTTTTTTCTTTTCTTCAGTTCTGTGTTTAATCTTGACACACATAATTATTGAAGAAATGCGTTATTTTCACAGAAAAGTATTTTATAGAAAATGTTACAGTTCATGTAAGAGCTCCTAAAGAAATGAAAAATCTAAAACAAATTATGATATGCAGATATATAGAATAACAATAATAAAAAACCAGTCTCACTACAAGCCAGTTTGCTAATACTGTCAGCACAATACTCAAGTTTTCAGTTTTCCCAAACCTTGACATTACTTTTCTTATCATCTTCAATTATTCTTATGAGAGTTGATTCCTCATATTTTCTTGTTCAATTGCCCAACATTTTTTTCTATATTTCACAATAAAAAAACTGATGTTCAAACTGAATGGAAGAAACAGACCTATAACATAACTTAAACAAAAAGTCAGGTCAACCTCTAACAACATTCAGATCAATAAAATTCCCAATAACAAAGGCCATTTTTATAGCGAAACAGCAAAATGAAAACAGGGTTGGAAAGCTAAGCCGTACCTAAAATTAATGATGATGCCTGGCTGTATGAGGGAAATTCACATTCATGAGTGCTAGAAACTGCCCACGGAATTATACCTACATTACTGTCTAATGGAAAATGAATGGACAGCTCAGAGGAATGGCAGCTCTGACTTCTGCAAACTAAGTACTCTGTCTACATCTCTGGGGAGTCAGCCTCACTCTTATTTTGTCTCCTGGCCTGATGTAGGGTACTTCTTGCATTGAACGCTATTTCCAAACTCCTTCACAGCCTCCCAAATGCACACTGTCCTGAGCTTAATTTATGAGAAGTTTACTTTACGTTTCCCTACACACAGCTTGTCTACCAGCAGGGTAGATCCTTCGTGAGTTGAATAACCTTATCATCACAGTAGTCAGAAAACTTTGTGAAGTTAAAATCTTAATGGATGGCACCAGAACTTTGGCCAGCATGAAATGGACACATTCCTTAAAAAGAGAAGAAAAGCACCTAAAGAGTTTCAACATTTACAGCTAGGTTTAATCAGAATTAAAATAAAAGAGGAAAAATATTTAAAATACAAAAAATACATGTGTGTTGTATAAAACACTAAAACTGAAAGATTTGAAACAAATCCCTTTTTCTGCCCACTGTGTCCCTGCCAGTCCTTTAGGGTACATCTTTCAGTCCTAAATTCAGTACCATTCAGCACCTTTTTCTGGTTCCTCAGGGAAAGCATTTTACTTTGTCTTCTTTGTCATCTTTGTTTTCATAACGACTTTTCAGTCCCTACATGTGCAGAAGTCTCCCTTCCTCCTACATAATTTCCTCCTCTCCTGTGCCACATTATATCCCACAAATTCCTGTAACTGAGCATACGCATTTGCTTGTGAGGAAGGAGCAATCTATAGATGTGTCTAATGGTTTCAGCTGATACAACCCTAAAGGCAAAGTGCACGGACTCCATCTACATAGAGCCTTTTACCGAGCCTAACATCCCACTAATTATATATCAACAGCTACAGTATTCAGCATAGACATGAGCAACACAGACTGGCCAATGTTCTTGGCCCAGAACTGTTCCTTTCACCAGAGCATTGGAAAACAAGGACAAAACTTTAATCCCCTAAATATTGAGGCTTCTTTTTTCAAAATGTCTCTGTGAAAGACACACAGACATATGAAAACAACATAAACCATCAAGACTTATTTTACATGTATACCTAAGTATGAGATCTAGTTGTTGCCCGGTTTTCCTTTTTAACTATAGAGCATGTAGACAGTACATAAGGGATAAAAATCTGGTCAAGCAAATCCAGTCTCCAGTGCCTTTCCTACTTATGGAATTCTCTGAAAAATACTATTTTTTACTTCTATTACAGTTAAGACACTAATGAGCTTTTCATTTAAGAAAACCACTTTTGTTATAAATTGCAGATACTATAACACAGGATGATTGGTGCTAAACAGAAAATTCCAATCAGTTACATATTTCAATGGCTAAATCTGCAACAAACAAAAGATTTCAAAGGCTTAGTTATCAAGACACATTTTGACATATTTGTAGAATGATATGATGTGTTGAGCTGGTCCAGAATCTAAGCACACCCACAGAGTGGCTCTCACTCTCTTCCTCCCAAGCAGGGTGGGGGAGAGAAGAAGAGCAAAGGCTGAATACTCATGGGTCAACATAAAGGTGGTTTAATAAGTGAAGGAAAGAGAGGAAAAACAGGTGATACAAAGGCAATCATTCACTATCTCTCACAAGTAGACTGATGCCCAACCAGTGTCCAAAACAGGGCCACCTTGGAGGGCAATGCCACTGCTTTTTGCTCTACCACCAGTTTTTATTGCTGGTCGCCAATTTGAGGTCAGCTCTCACAGCTGTGTTCCCTCCTAATTTCTTGCCACCTCTGGCCTACTTGCTCTGGAGCAGATCAAACTGGGGGGGGGGGGGGGGGGGGAAGGGGGAAAAAAAAGATTGGGGGAAAAAAAAGAGTAAATTGTAAAGTCTTGTTCCTATTGTAAGCAATATTTAGCAATAGCCAAAACATTGGTATGTTATCTACACTGTTTTAGCCAGCAACCCAAAACACAGCACCATATGGGCTACTATGAAGAAAGTTAAGTCCATCCTGGCCAGACCCAGTACAAGTGACTTGTTTCCCAATCAAAAGATAATCTAGTTTTGAACAGGAATCCATGGTTTCTCAAGCAGATTTTTTTAGTACTACAAGCAAAATTGATTCAATCAGAAAAGATAATGACATATACCTATTTTTGCCCTATAGCAAGAACGAATTACCTTGTTTGGACTGCAGGAAGTACTATGCACAATATCTCCCATGATACACCATGGAAACATATCAGCTGCTAATTGAATGAGAAAGTATATTACATTCTCCAAATTCTGCCAGTTCTTTTATCAGCAGCAGAAGAAGGTACATATTGTGCCCACGATTTGGGCATGGGGGTGGGAGGTAATGATAAAGGGGCTAGAGGAAGATGCTCAGATGCTTGGCTAGTGTCATGAGCATTTCAACGCCAGCAATTACACTCAGTGAGGCATATGAAATATGCAGGATATTTTTGAATTCAGAAATTATGTCACATGAAACTGCAGACTCCATATAAAATGAAAAAATCTCAGTAGCTTGTTAGACAGAGATTTATTTCTTGTCCTTCCTTGATATAAAAAAAAAGTTACGTCCCTAGCTCATAACTCTGTTTGGCAGATATATCCACTTATTCTCAAAACTACTGCTCTCAATCTTCAGCTTTCAGGATTGTGTCATTCAGATCTTGTTACTATAACTACTAATAGAGTGATGAGACTCTTGGGGGATAGTATTCCTTGGCGTGACTAAGACAGGATGATATCCTCATGGGTGTTCTTAGACTACATGTTAGGAGCATGTTTGAAAGAATAGCTGTGGAAGAAACACTGAGCTATAACAGATAGTCCAGGTTGATCTTATGTTTGACGAGAACAGAAAGACTTAGCTTCTCTGAAAAGATCAATATGACTGACTAGGAAGACTAAAAGTGCACACCTGGAGATAAGCTACAGTCAGCAGTTGCAGTGAATACTACACCTCTCAGAAATAAGACTAATATACTCATCAGTGTTTCGCTCTGAGATTGAAGGTAGCTGGAAAAATCAGAGACTCAGCCAAAAAAAAAAAAAAGTATACAAAAACTTTATCTGTTCCTTCTGCACTTGAGGACTCATCATGATTCAGTTAGGTGAGAAATAAGCCTTTTGTTGCTTTGTTTTAACTGCTAATTTTCTTTTATACCTTTTATTGTTAATTAGATCATAGGGAATAAACTGGGTCCTCAGAAAGAACATAGTTATTGCTGTTCTTTCTGAAAATGGCCATTCTGTCTCCTGCTAATTTTGCTTCTAAAATCCACAAGGAGTTTATTTAAAAAAGGTTTAGTATTGATTCTATTATTGGCATTGAATTTCTAGAGTTAAAATATTTTGAACTTGAATTATACATGGTGAGCAAATTCTACTTGTTTATACCTTATAAATAATATATTGTAACAAATCATAAATACTTTTCTAGTACTAAAATTATGGATTATTACCCCATATTAAAACAAATAAAACCAAATAAAAATTAAGTAAGATTTTTTATTTGAAAATGCAACTAAGAATAAGGAAAAAAAGCAACAAATTGCAGATGATTAAGAAAGCAAATATGCACTAAAAAGAAAAAAGAAACAAAAATCCAAGTGGAAAATCAAAGAATATGACTTTGAAAACAACAACCTTCCCCCAAACAGAAGTCTTCTCATGCCCATTTTCTCACCTCATTTTTCTTCACACATACAATCTATTTGTAAGAGATTTTTATTAAAGCATGAAGGAAAGAAACAGAGTTTTCACCATTGAAAACCTTGTTACAATATCAGTTCATGTCCTGATTTCTGGAGACAGTTCAAACATCCAAACAGAAATGGTATGTGGATGTCTGGCAGAGGTGACCAGTGCATTCTGACCCGGAAATGAGAAACTAAGCAACGTACCCTAGAATACACAGATGATACTAGGCATCTTACTTTAGACAATTGAGTTGCAGACTTTGTGTCTTTTTATGATGGTTCACCTAATGATGGAAAAACAAAAAGGCAAGGTAGGAAAACTATGACTCTCCGACACATCACATTAGAAGTGGTCAATCAGCTCACAGCCAGTTTGGGTGTGCACACATATTTATTTTCATAAAAAAATTGATCTAGGAGGTTTCTTTGGCTGCATTTAAGGTAGATTTTATAGTTAAGATAGGTGAGAAAAGGGTGAGAAAATTATAGCACACAGAACATAACATATCACTTACAAGTTTTGCTTGAGAAACTCCCCCTTAGTTCTGCCAGGCACAGAATTATGACTTTAGCTTGTATCATCTTCTGTGTTCCTGGAGTTCCTGGAGTTCCTTCACTGCCACCTTCATATATCCATAATCTGTCCTGTTGGAGTTCTGCTGACCAGTTGTTGGAAGAGAAAGGTACCTTCTCAGTAACCTCATCATGAAAAGCAAAGCTATATATTCATTTTTTAATGAAAAATATTTTTTTGTCTGCTACATCTTCTGCTAACCAATCTAGCATGTAGAAAACTTTACTTTTCTCCATTTTGTGCTTTGCTGACTGCATCTTTTAGTGACTATACCTTGGTCTAGTAAATTAAACACCTGTCTACTATTAAACACCTTTCTGTGACAATACAGACCAGTTTCTTCAAATCTTTCGTGGTGATGCTAGTAGTTTTGCTGGGCAGAGCCAGGCTGGTTAGCAGATAATCAAGTGTTAACTAGGCAAGTGCTTTCTGCTAAATTTGCACCCCAGTGCTTGAATGACCCAGCAACCATCACTCTCAGTATAGCCTTTAACAGTCCGCTGTATTGTTCAATCTTCCCAGAAGCTGGTGCATGACAGGGAATGAGATACATCCAATCAATGCCATGTTCCTTGGTCTGTGAGGTTGTTTTGGAAATGAGTCCTATTTTCTGATTCCGTTTTTGTGACATGTTGCCACAGAACTTGTTTTTCAAGGCCCACAATGGTGTTTCAAGCAGTGGTATGGGTTGGAGGCTTTGCTTCCAACCATCTGGTAGTCGTCTCCACCACGGTAAGTACATGTTGTTTGCCTTGGCGTGTTTGTAGTAGTATGATATAAACAGTCTTCCAGACCTCCCCATATTGGTATCCCAGCCACCGTCCTCTGTGCCAGAGAGGCTTTACCCACTTAGCTTGCTTGCTTATGGGGCATGTTTCACATTCATGGATAACCCATGTAATGGTGTTGATGGTGAAGTCTACCCCTTCATCATGACCCTGTCTGTACATTGCATCTATTCCTAGATGTCCTGATCTTTCATGGGCCCACCAAGCTATTAATAGATCTCCCCCCTACCCTTCCAGTTCAGGTCCACCTGAGCCACTTCAATTCCAGCAGCCTGGTTCTTCCTGCTTGTCGTTTTGACATTCCTCAGTGGTGTGGCTCTTCGGCATATAGACATCTACATGATGTACCTTTACAGGAACGTTTTCTACCGAGGTAGCTATGACTTGCCACAGTGCAGCAGCCTATATGGATTTACCTCTTCATCACTAGTCGGTCTCCACTGCTGTAGCCATCCCACAGGGCATTTGTAACTATCCATAGGTCAGTATAGACACAGAGTACTGGCTGCTTTTCTTGTTCAGCAAGATCTAGTTCCAGATGTATAGCTTTCATTTATGCAGGCTGATTTGATTCACTTTTCCTTCACCTCTTCTTTTCCTGCAAGCTTCTGCAAGCTGTCATATGGGACTCCATGCAGCACCTTTCTACTTTGGACATTTTCCCAAAATACAACAGGACCCACTGGTAAACAGAGCACATGGCTTCTGATTTTCTGGTAATTTATTATACAGCAGAGTCTTTTTGGTATGAGTAACTTCCTAAAATGATGCTCTGAAATCTCTGCCTTCTGGCCAGTCCATGATCTCTTCCAGGATTCCTGTGCAGTTGGGGTTCCTCGTTTGGGCCAGTTGCATGATCACTGCTACCCACTTACCCCCACAATGGTTGCGTGATGGGTAGAGGGGATCCTTTCTTTCAACATCCAGTAGAGCACAGGCAATTATGGTGCTGAAAGGAGCTGTGGTTCTGTACCAACTTCTGAAGCAGCTCAAATTCCTTCACATGCTGCTAGTATTTCCTTTTTAGCCAGGGTGTAGCAGGCCCTGGATTTTCTATATCCCCAGCTCCAAAACACTAGAGATCTCTCTGAGTGCTTTCCACCTGAGGCTCCACTTGAGGCCATGCTCCCTGGCTGCAGTGTAAAGCATGTTTCTCACATCTGGTCCTGTCTGGACTGTCCCAAGTCCTACCATATGAACCATCTACTCTTTGATCTGTTCAAAGGCTTGTTACTGCTCAGGGCCACAGGCAAAACAATTCTTCTTTCCAATAACTCAATAGAGAGGGCTCGGAATCTAACCGTAAGCCAGAATATGCATTTTCAAAAAAAAACAACGAAGTCTGGAAAAGTTTGGTTTTTTGTTTTGGTTTGGGTTTTTTGGGGTTTTTTTTGTTTTGTTTTGTTTTGTTAGCTGTTATCTTATTGATCATATCCATTGGGACGTGATGATGCCTATCTTGCTATTTCATTCTCAGAACTGGAGCTCTTGTGCAGATCCTTTGACCTTGTTTTGTTTTCAGGTAAAACCAGCTTTCAGAAGGATCTGAAGGTTTGTGGTTTTTTCCCTTTCGCAAACACTTTGTCAACTGTGTTTTCCCATGTAAAGATTTATGTCAATTTATTGGAGGTGTTGTGCTTCCCTACCCTCTAATTCTTGACTGTGGGTCCCAGTACCCAAACACTGGAGCAACTAAGTGATAATTTGTTCACCTGACTGATGACTATAATCTTTCTTCATATCTTGAAGCTCCCTCAAGGATAGGGACCAAGTGGTTTCAGACTCATTTGTGATTTCTGTCTCTTCCCTCTCCTGTTCCTGTGGCTGTTCGGCTGCAGAAGAGTCTGTCTTTTCTGATTCTTCCTCATTCTCCCTCTCAGGAGGAACCTTTTCCTCCCTTACTAACCAAGTCAACCTCTGTTTCTTCTTAAAATACAGGAGAGACTGTTTTAGTTGAGACCTGAGTCTGGTTTAGCCACAGTGTTTGTCTGTATGTCCTCAGATGCAGAGACCCTCTTGCCCCTTTGAGGGTGTAGAACACAGGCTCGGTAGGTGTAGGCTATATCCTAATACAGTGCTAGAATTTGCATCTCTCTGGTGTGGGCAAAGCATCCTTTCTTCTTATGGTTTATCACTTCAACAGGATTCCACACCTGTTCAGTCACAAAGTCTCAGACCATCAGAGGTGAAAAACACTCCAAGCATCTCCCTAAATTCTCCCACAAACCTTGCCACCCATAAACTCACTGCCTCAGGGCACATCCCTGTGTGGCATTCCCAACTGGTTGGTTAACCTTAGGAAAAGACAAAACTGGATTCACAGCATACAACAATACAAGCATTCTGGTTACACAGGGAGATTTGAGAAACTGAAGGGCGATTGCCACAAGGCAGGAAACATCTATCCCAGAGGAGAAGAAGAAGGAGGTGACATTCTTAGTTTCACCCATGAATTTGATACCTGTATCAATTCTGGCACCCAGACAATTAGAGCTATTACTCAATAGATGTAACCAAAACAAAAAGAGAAATCTTTTGTAACTTAGAAATAGTTGGAATAGTTGTAAGATAGGGAGCTCTGGGATGGTCTCACTTTAGACAGTCTTGGCCTTGGAGGAACAGATGCATGGAACCGTGAAGATAAGAAAGGTGCAAGATTGGTACAAAACCAGCCTTGAAGGACATGAGATACGTGATCCCAGGACTGAGCTTGCAAGGAAACAAAGGTCAATCAGCAAACACAGTGAAGAGTAGTATGAGCCTTCATCTGAAGACCCCAGACCCCGGACAACCACCCGGAGGCACCAACAAGCATGTGCAGAGGACATTACAGAATCACAGAATCACAGAATCACTAAGGTTGGAAAAGACCTGTGAGATCATCAAGTCCAACCAAAAAAAAAAACAACCCAAAAAAACCCCAAAAACAAAAAACAAACAAAAAAAAAACAACACAAAAACCACACAACAGCAACAAACCACAACACACCAAAAACCAAACCACCCAACACCACACAGCTCCATGCCCATCAAGCTACATCCCACAATGCCACATCCACACGCTCCTTGAATACCTCCAGGGAGGGTGACTCTACCACCTCCCTGGGCAGCCTATTCCAATGTTTCACTACTCTCTCAGTAAAGAACTTTTTCCTAATATCTAGCCTGAACCTCCCCTAGCGCAACTTGAGGCCATTTCCTCTAGTCCTGTCACTAGTCACTTGGGAGAAGAGACCAGCACCCACCTCTCTGCAACCCCCTTTCAGGTAGTTGTAGAGAGCGATAAGGTCTCCCCTCAGCCTCCTCTTCTCCAGGCTAAACAACCCCAGCTCCCTCAGCCGCTCCTCATAAGACTTGTGTTCCAGACCCCTCACCAGCTTCGTTGCCCTTCTCTGGACACACTCCAGCACCTCAATGTCTTTCACATAATGAGGTGCTCAAGAGTAGACACAGTATTCAAGGTGCGGCCTCACCAGTGCCGAGTACAGGGGCGTGATCCCTTCCCTACTCCTGCTGGCCACACTGTTTCTGATACAAGCCAGGATGCCATTGGCCTTCTTGGCCACCTGGGCACACTGCTGGCTCATATTCAGCTGGCTCTCAACCAGCACCCCCGGTCCTTTTCTGCCAGGCAGTCTTCCAGCAACTCGTCCCCAAGCCTGTAGCGTTGCCTGGGGTTGTTGTGGCCAAAGTGCAGGACCCGGCACTTGGCCTTGTTGAACCACAGAAAATTGGCCTGGGCCCATCGATCCAGCCTGTCCAGATCCCTCTGCAGAGCCTTCCTACCCTCGAGCAGATCAACACTCCTGCCCAACCTGGTGTCGTCTGCAAACTTACTGAGGGTGCACTCGATCCCCTCATCCAGATCATCAATAAAGATATTAAACAAGACTGTCCCCAAAAGTGAGCCCTGGGGGACTCCGCTTGTAACCAACCACCAACTGGATTTAACTCCACTCACCGCAACCCTTTGGGCTCGGCCATCCAGCCAGTTTTTTACCCAGCGAAGAGTACACCTATCTAAGCCACAAACCGCCAGTTTCTCCAGAGGAATACTGTGGGAGTCAGAGTCAAAGGCTTTACTAAAGTCCAGGTAGACAACATCCACAGCCTTTCCCTCATCCACTAGGCGGGTCACCTGGTCATAGAAGGAGATCAGGTTGGTCAAGCAGGACCTGCCTTTCATGAACCCGTGCTGGCTTGGCCTGATCCCTTGGTTATCCTGCACGTGTCCCGTGAGCACCCTCAAGATGAGCCTCTCCATAACCTTCCCCGGCACCGAGGTCAGGCTGACAGGCCTGTAGTTCCCCGGATCCTCCTTCCGGCTCTTCCTGTAGATGGGCGTCACGTTGGCAAGCCTCCAGTCATCCAGGACCTCCCCTGTTAACCAGGACTGTTGATAAATAATGGAGAGTGGCTTGGCAAGCTCCTCCGCCAGCTCCCTCAGCACCCTTGGGTGGATGCCATCAGTCCCCATAGACTTGTGAGTGACCAGGTGGTATAGCAGGTCATTAACTGCTTCCTCCTGGATCATGGGGAGTTTATTTTGCTCTCCATCCTTGTCTCTTCAGCTCAGGGAGCTGAATACCCTGAGGATACCTGGCCTGGCTATTAAAGACTGAGGCAAAGAAGGCATTAAGTACCTCAGCCTTTTCCTCATCCTTGGTGACAATGTTCCCTCCTGCATCCAGTAAAGGATGGAGATTCTCCTTGGTTCTGTTTTTGTTGTTAATATATTTGTAAAAACATTATTTGTTATCCTTTACGACCGTGGCCAGATTGAACTCTAGTTGGGCTTTTGCCTTTCTAATTCCCTCTCTGCATGACCTAACAAGGTCCTTGTACTCTTCTTCTGTTGCCTGCCCCTTCTTCCAAAGGTGATAAACTCTCCTTTTTTTCCTGAGTCCCAGCAAGAACTCCCTGTTCAGCCAGGCCAGTTGTCGTCCCTGCCAGCTCTTCTTAGAGCACATGGGGACTGCCTGCTCCTGCGCCTTCAAGATTTCCTTCTTGAAGAATGTCCAGCCTTCCTGGACCCATTTGCCCTTCAGGACCGTCTCCCAAGGGACCCTCTCAACCAGTGTCCTGAACAGGCCGAAGTCTGCCCTCCGGAAGTCCATTGTAGTGGTATTGCTGACCCCCCTCCTTACTTGGCCAAGAATTGAGAATTCTATCATTTCATGGTCGCTAAGCCCAAAATGGCCTCCAACCTTCACTTCTCCCACCAGACACTCTCTGTTTGTAAACAGCAGGTCAAGCAGGGCACCTCCCCTGGTAGGCTCACTTACCCGCTGTGTCAGGAAGTTATCTTCCACACACTCCAGGAACCTCTGGGACTGTTTCCTCTCGGCTGTGTTATATTTCCAGCAGACGTCCGGTAAGCTGAAGTCCCCCACAAGAACAAGGGTTTTTGATTGCGAGACTTCTTCCAGTTGCTTGTAGAACTGTTCATCCACCTCTTCGTCCTGGTTGGGTGGTCTATAACAGACACCCAGCCGGACATCTGCCTTGTTTGCCTTCCCCCTCATCCTTACCCATAAGTATTCAACCTTGTTTTGTCATCACAATCATTGAGCTCTATACAATCAAAACACTCCCTAACATACAGAGCCACCCCACCCCCTCTCCTCCCTTGCCTATCCCTCCTGAATAGCTTATAGCCATCCATCGCAGCACTCCAGCCATGCGAGTCATCCCACCATGTTTCTGTGATGTGGACTAAGTCATAGCTGTCCTGCTGCACAATGGCTTCCAGCTCCTCCTGTTTGCTGCCCATGCTGCATGCATTGGAGTAGATGCACTTGAGCTGGGCTATCGATTTCACTCCCAACACTGGCATGTCACCCCTAGGCTCATCTCTAGGCAGCCTGCTTTCATCCCCTTCCCCCCTTCAAATCTAGTTTAAAGCCCTTTCGATGAAGCCCGCCAACTCATATGGAAGAATCCTTTCCCCCTTTGGGGATAGTTGAACTCCATCTGCTGCCAGCAGGCCCAGTGCCGTGTAAAATGCCCCATCGTCAAAAAAAACAGAATTACGCCAACAGCACCAGCCTCTGATCCACATGTTAACCAGGTGTGTTTTCCTGTTCCTTTCAGGGTTCCTCCCTGCCACTGAAGTGATTGCAGAAAACACTACCTGTGCTCCTGATCCTTCAACCAGTCGCCCCAGCACTCTGAAGTCCCTTTTAATTGCTTTTAGACTTCTTTGTGCAATTTCATCACTACCAACCTGCAAAACCAAGAGCAGGTAGTGATCAGCGGGCCGTACGAGACCAGGGAGTTTCCTGGTGACATCTCTTACCCGGGCCCCAGGGAGGCAGCAGACTTCCCTGTGGATTGGGTCTGGTCGGCATATTGGGCCCTCTGTTCCCCTCAGGAGGGAATCGTCTACAACAATTACCCTCCTTTTTGTCTTAGTAGAGGTAGTTGTAATGTTTGGGGCAGACTGACTCACCCTGGGCAACCCCCTGGATGGACTTTCTCTATATCCTCATTATCCTGGCCCTCAACTTCCAGAGCCCTATATCTGTTGTGTAAGGGCAGCTGGGAAGGTGAGGGAGGCTGGGAGGGGATTCGCCTGCTGCCCCGAGCAGGGACCTGTTTCCATTCCTTTTGAAGTTTGCTTTGAATCTAGACAAAGGGAGCTTTCATTTATTTGCAAGAATGTATGGAGATGTATTCTGAGCTACCTATCCAGATACCTCTATAATAATTTGATGTTACTAAAACATTTTTCCTACTATTACCTGATAAGCATAATGTTTGGGGAGACTTACAAATCTATTTGGGGATTACAGAATGCCTTGACATGCTCTAGGGAGAGAAAATAAATCAGCCATTTAGATTTTCTTGCCCTTGAGGCAGCTTGTTTATGTCATCTTGTTTTTTACAGCACTGAGCAGAAGTATTGCAATAAAAACTGTATGTCAGTACAGAGTTTCACTATACAACTAAATATATAGAGTTATATATATGGTTAGATATATTTTATATGTAGGTTAATTATACACACACACATTTTCAAAAAGATTTTAAATTGTCGAAAATTGAAGTGTTATTTCATTAAATACAAGGTAAAGCTATTGTTGTGCTTGTTTAGTTTAGGACATATTCTATTAGCTTTTCTGGGTCATGATTGATCTGTATGCTCTCTTTTCTGACTTGCTTGTCAGATGGTTAGCTTTATTAGCATTGAGCTGTCAGCCATAGGAAAACATCTGTCTCAGACTCTTAAAATAAAATCAGTTATATATTTTTTCTTTATCAAAGCACGTCTTTAACTTTGCAACACAACTTAAATTAAATGAGCCCTTAAGCACCATCTCATCTTAATCTAATGTGAAGAAAGCTGCCATGAAATTTTACTTCCAATATTGGTACTGAAATTTAGCAGGTGTACATATTCTTGTTAAAGCTCAAAGACCCATGGTATAATATAGGAAGACACATGCCAGTGCAAATCACAGAATCATAGAATCATAGACTATCTCAAGTTAGAAGGGACCCATAAGGATCATTGATTTCCACTCCCTGATCCTTGGAGGACTACCTAAAACTAAACATGTGACTAAGAGCATCGTCCTTTGGCTCCTTGAACTCTGACAGGCTCGGTGCCGTGACCACTTCCTTGGAGAGTCTGTTCTAGAGACTGACCACCCCTCAGTGAAGAACCTTTTCCTAATGTCCAATGTGAACTTCCCCTGATGCAGCTTCATTCCATTTCGTCGTGTCCTATTTCTGGTCACCAGAGGAAGGAGATCAGCACCTGCCCCGCTGCTGCCCCCCTTGAGGAAACTGTAGATTGCGATGAGGTACCTCTCAGCCTTCCCTTTCCAACCTGAACAAACCAAGTGACCTCAGCTGCTCCATGTAAGCCTGGCCCTCAAGACCTTTCACCACCTTGGTTGCCCTCCTCTGGACACACTCTAATAGTTTGATGTCCTTCTTGTATTGAGGCACCCAGAACTGTACTCAGTACTCAGGGTGGGGCCGCACCAGTGCAGTGTAGAGTGGGACAATCACCTCCCTTGACTGGCTAGCTATACTGTGCTTGATGCACCCCAGGACACAGTTGACCCTTTTGCCTGCCAGGGCACACTGTTGACTCATATCCAACTTGACATCAACCCAAACCCCCAGATCTCTTTCCATGGGGCTGCTCTCCAGCCTCTTGTCCCCCAATTTGTACGTACAGCCAAGATTACCCCATCCCAGTGGAGAATTCGGCACTTGTGCTTGTTAAATTTCATATGGTTGGTGATTGCCCAGCTCTCTATCCAGATCTCTCTGTAAAGCCTCTCTACCCTTAAGGGAGTCCACAGCTCCTCCTAGTTTATTATCATCGGCAAACTTACTTAATGTACATTTGATTCCTGCATCCAGATCATTTTAAAATCGTTAAAGAGCACTGGCCCTATAAATTGAGCCCTGAGAAACCCCACTGGTGACTGGCCACCAGCCTGATTTAAGCCCATTTACTATAACTCTTTGAGCCCAACCCATCAGCCGGTTGCTCACCCAACGTATTATGGATTTGTGTAGCTGTATGCCGGACGTTTTGTTCAGAAGGATACTGAGAGAGACACTATCAGAAGCTTTGCTAAAATCCAAAACCACCATGTCTACTGGCTTTTCTTGGTCAACTAGATTCGTGACCTTGTCATAAAAGGAAATTAAGTTAGTTAAGCAGGACTTTCCCCTTGTGAACCCATGCTGACCAATGACCAATGACTGCATTGTCTCTCAAGTCTGATAAGACTGAAGTAAAAAAAGCATTTAGTTCTGGATTAGTTATTAATCAACAGAAGATATTTCAGGTTCCCCAAACTAGTTGCATTACTTATCTAACAGATTACATAGTCATAAATCCATTTCCATTTCATTTCTATGTATATTGCAAGTCTAATTCAGAACACATATATTAAGAAAGCGTAACTCCATAAACTTTAATAACATTGTGCTGATCTCTATCTAAAGAAAAAGGAAGCAGATTTTGCATATTTACCAAAATTTGTTTTGTTTTAATTTACTTTATAGGATCATTTCCAAAAAAGTATATATCTAAAATATTTATAAGAGTTTATGTTTTTCACTTTAAAATAGTCACTAAGTAAAGAGTCAGATAAGAATATTTAGTGGCTTACTGATGCTATAAAAGTTGGATCTAGATGAAAAAAATGTCTATTAAGGATAAGCTGAATTAATTAAACAGACTTGAACCTTTAGTTCTTAAATTATTTTTCATGATTCTGCTGAGACAACTTAGGTAATACAGTGGTATTATGCTCACTCCAGGAAAGTAAAGCAATAATGAGAATCAGTGACTTGTACTGAAATATGTGCAAGATGATATGCATGAAGAAAAATGGTAGTTTTTTATTCCTTATGTGAAAAGAAATCAGAGAGACATAGTGTATATAAGAATCATGAATATATAAAAATATATGCCCATGACAATGGTATCATAGAAATATTTCTCTAATACATGTTAAATTTGTTTACATTATTTAAATAATCCAGTTTTAAATGTAAATAAATAGTAGATAATGTAAATCTACTGACTGACCCCACAGTGTATCTATGTGTACATTTATCCAATTATTATATCATAACTTAATTAATTTCCACCAACAAAAATAAATTCACAATTTGTGTTTTGATATTTGGTGCTGTTAAGTAATAGTTAAATATGTGAACCCTAAAATAATAATGAAAACATACACTGCCATTATGCCCATGCAGATTTATAATGGGTAAAAGTCTAGCTCATTAATTATAAAGATTACTTTCCCACTCTTTCCACTACTTTAAAAGATAAGACTTTTTTCCAAATGGTCATAGTTGAGGTAAGACCACAGTTTTTACTGAAAGTAAATGGAATTAAGACTCTCTGATAAAATAAGTGCTTTGAATGGTACACTGTTTACAGCACAACACTTAATATTACTACTTTTTACAAGGTTTTCCTGCTTTTAGAGCCAATCTCAAGGTAAGAAACTCTAGATTTTTGGGTTCAGGTTGCAGTGTACTGAAAGGTGACATAGCCTTTAACTTATAACAGCATTTAATCACCCTGTCGCCTTAGATTTTTCAGAACATAGTCATGGTGTCAACTGGAAAATACTCTATGGTAGTGATTAAACTGTGGCTATGATCACAGAGTATATAAAGTTTTCATTTATGCACAGATATATCTGCCCATAACAAAAATATAATAGCTAAGCAGTGTGGAAACCTTAGAAGTAGGATAATAAGGTCTTTCAAGAAAATAAATCTAAGAGTCTATTTAAATGAAGATAATTCTAATCATTTATATGGGTTCAGTTGCTGACTGTGATTTTTAATGTAGGTTGGATCAGACCAGATTAGAACGTGTAGCCTTTTGAATTCATGCTAGTTTAATTTTCCACAGAACATTGTTTCAGAAGATGGTGAAGATGGGAATTAAGACTATATCTTTTTTGTGGACTTCCTATGGAATTTAAATTCTGAGAATACAGAATATATCCTCACCTGCAATAACTCAATCTACAGATTAATTGATTTTGGTTACTATATCTGGACTGGATCACCACTGAATTGATGCAGTAATAATTCTCAAGACTCTATCCTGTCTTTATATTAATATTTGGAAGGATTTTCATCAGCAAGAGTGGGGCTGCTCCCTAACGGAAGGGAGGGGTGGCACCAGGGCAGCCCCAGCCCTGGGCATCGGGCACCTCCTGGGGTCATGCCTGGCTGAGGTTGGGCCAGGCCCATGGTGGGCCCAGCTTGGGGGTCCCATGGCTGGGCAGAGCAGGGCTGTGGGGATCTGGAGATTGGTCCTACTGCAGGCATCACTGGAGCAGGCACTAATGGTCCCAGGGGGCTGACATGGGGTCCTGGACCATGGGCAGGGTGGAGGGAGGGAGCCCTGGGTGGATGGGCAGGGGCATCCAGGCCTGGCGGTGCCCTCAGGGACCTTGAGATCCTGTGTGGAGACAGGACTTTGACACCATGAAGATAGCTGGGAGAGGGTGGAATGCCTTGTATGACTGGAGTGCCCTGATGAATGGATACTGGCTTTTTAGACAGAACAGGCATGCAAGAAGATGAGGCAGGTTGCCCCTTATATGAAGCAGCAGTTCAAATGCATGGAGTTGTGCCATAGAAAGGTCAACCAGCAGATTAAGAGCTTGTGAATCAGGATCAGAGGTGAGGGTAACAGTGTGATAGGAGTTTGTTACAGAGGATCCAATCAGGGTCAAGAAATAGACAAAGTCTTAAAAAACTCAAGAGTCTCCAGACGACAGATCCTGTCTCTTACAGGGGCACTCCAACCTCTCTGACATGTGGATGTTTAACACAATGGGACATAAACAATCCAGAAAGTTTTGGAGGGTGTTTGGGACAACTTCTGAACAATGCTGGACAGGCCTATCAGACAAGGCCCTTTGCTGGATCTGCAACTCATGGGCAAGGAAGAACAGGTTGGAGATGTGATAATCAGTGGTAACCATGGCTGTAGCAACCATGAAACAGTGAAGTTCTAGATCCCAGATGCAGTGAGGAAGGCAAGTAGGGCAGCATACAGACCCTGCACATCAGGAGAATAGACTTTGGCTTCTTCAGGGAACTGTCAGATTATATCCTCTGGCAGACTGCTCTGAGGGGCAGAGGAGCTCTAGATATTTGCAAGTCTTTATGGGAATCTCCTCTCAGCACAAGAATTCCATCCCAATACTCTGGAAAATAAGTAAGCATATAAAGAGGCTGGCTTGGCTAAACAGGAATTTCATGACTGATCTCTGATGCAAAAAACATGTACACAGGAGGTGGAGAGAGGACACAAAGGAGGACTATAGAAAGTTTGCCCAGGTATGCAAAGATGATGTTAGAAATGTCAAAGTTCACCTAGAATTGAAACTGACAAAGGATGTAAAGGGCAACAAAATAAGCTTCTATTGCTACATTAGCAGTAAAAAAAAAAAAAAAAAAAAAAAAAAAAGGAAAATGTGGGCCTACTGCTGTATTATAATGTTATCAGAGAAGAATTTCATGCTGAGTATATGAAAGAGTATATAAAAGTATATCAAAGTGTATATAACACCATAAACATCATCACAATGGTCCATGTTTTGCTTAAAACTAGTTCCCACAAATTCATATTTACAAATAATACTGAATTCTGCTGAAAGAGGTGGATGTTTTAGTGACAGTGGACATAGATAAGGTTGGGGTACTTGATGCCTTCTTTACATTGGTCTTTGCCAACAAGATCAGGGTCTTTGTGCATAGAGACAGGGTTCAAGGAATTCAGTAGGAGATATTAGCAGAAGAGAATTGACTCTGGGTTCACTTTAGAAATTCTGAACCATGGAAGTCTTTGGCTCCAGACAGGCTGCATCCAACGGTGCTGAGAGAGCTCTTTGCTGTCATTGTGAAGGCCACACTACTATGATTCAAATGTGTTCAGTCATGGAGATCAGGGGAGGTCCATGATGTCATGAAAAAGGCACCTGTTACACTAGCCTTCAAAGAGACAAGAAGGTTGATCTGCAGAAATAAGGCTGTTCATCCTCCCTTTAGTCTCACTGGAAGACCTAGAACTGAAGAAAACTTAGTGGATTCTGGTAATGTTTAGTATCATGACATGAAATGTAATTCATCTAATTGTTTTATATAAATTCTAATGGGGACTGTATAACACTGTTTACAGAATACAGAACATTCTAATATATCAAGTGTTATAAATAGCTTTGTATATTTATTTTCTGAAGCTGGAACAAACTCATCTGTGACTATAAGATGTGAGGGAAGGAAAAAAAACTGAGACGGGATTCATATTTTTGTTAGAAGGTATGTGTTTTTCTCAGTCATGCAAAACCTCTGTATTTTGTATAAGATGAAAGGAAAAAGTAACTGCTTGCTAGCCAAAAAAAACCCAGAAATAATTTTGAACATTTTGGTGAAGTTCTATGAACTTTAACAAACCCCCTTGATTTTATGGATCATCTAGATTTTTATATGCTTTTGTGAAAGACTACAGGTTTTATATGTTTGCCTCTGAATAATGTCATAGTGAAATTATGAGGTCGTTCTGTAGTGCCTTTTATGTTAGCTATTTCAGGTGCTTTAAAAGACAGTAGGTTTTTTTAAACATACTGCTGGATCTTTAAATTTAGGCCAGGTCAGAAGTAGCAATCTGGCTTCAAAAGTTTTCTAAGATTCGTTATGGAATCTAAATAGCATGGAAGAAAAAGCACAGGCATGAGAATTAGAATAAAGGTAATTTACTCTTCAGTTTATATCAATCACTTTATATAAAATGCAATCTAGAGTTAAGAGTAGATCCGATATCTCCATACACTTGAATTAGGGATAATAATTCTAATGCTGAATAGGAGAAGATAGTGAAGCAGATTACCAAGTTTTTTTGTTTCAGTGCTAGATCAATGTCAACTGCCATAGAAGGACATATTGAAATGAGCTGAAGGTGACCCAGTGAAAGAATCAGCATTTAAAAGGTTTTGTAATTGCTCATAGACTTTGGTTCCAAAATCTGTGTGTATCCCGTGGTGACATTATAGATGTTTGTCTAAAATTTCACTTTTTCATAGTCTTTACATCAGACAATAAAAATGCCTTAGTTTTATGTGGTGCAATGAGATTAAAGAAAAACTATCAAGTTTCTTTATTAATACAGTGTTAATGTTGTAGCCCAGCAAATATGATTTTGCTATTATTAATAAAAGGCCAGAGGGTTTGTATTAGCCTGAGAGTGCAGAGTCTCAGGACTTACCTGGGCTTTGTTTGGTCTGAACTGGTTTTAGTTTCTTTAAAATATTTTCTAACGATTAGTTACAGCTTAACATGTTCTGGCTTCATATCTGTGAACAACTTACGTGGTAACGTTAATGACACACCAGAACGGTCACTGTTTAACAAACACGAGCCCATTGTTACAGGGCACCACAACCCAGGATATCAGGCACCTCTGTGGGGATGGGGATGGGCTGCGGCCAGCCTGCTGGAGGTGGTCAGGATCAGGCCTGGTGAGGGAAGCCAGGTCCAGACACAGCCCTGGGATGGCTGGGTAGGGCCGTGGGGATGGGGACAGGCTGAAGACTGACCAGGAAACTAGTCCAGCAGAGGAGACAGGCATAACACTGGAGCAGAGGTGTGGCTGCAAGGAAGCCAGGCCAGGTCCAGGGACATCGCACTGGGGATCTGAGAGCAGACAGCCCCCGTATGGTGGTAGTCAGAGTAAGCAGACCTGGCCAGTGAATTAAAGACCAGGGAGGAAGAAGCAAACTGTGATAAGAAAACACCTAAAAATAACCCCAAATAACACCAATGGTCACTCTTTGCTGCATTAATTCCCTAGCTCTACATATGAGTTTCATTTTCTTAATATTTAGTTTTGAGTGCAACAGTACACGTAATAAATAAAACTGTTGTTATTTATTACCAAAAAGAAAAAAACCCAACATATTGATTGTTAAAACAGTATCTTGGGTATTTCAAAACACATCAGTCAACGAAATAAATGAAGAAAACTTACTGAAAAGGTTGTATCATCTCTTTCAGAAATAAAACTTCAAAGAACCAGTTTTAATTATTGTAGTCACCCCAGAATAACCCTACAGTATTAACAGATGTACCAAAGTTCTAGAAAACAAAATCTCTGACTTGAGCTTGCATAGAATTTATCATAATCTGTTAGAAAATCTATTGGGTCTGGTTGAGATGGAGTTAATTTTCCTCATATCAGCCCTCATAGTGTTGTGCTTTGTATTGGTAGCTAGAAAGGTGTTGATAACACACCAGTGTTCTGGCTACTGCTGGGCAGTGCTCAGGCAGCATCATAGCTGTCTCTCCAACATTCCCTCCTCACTAGTAGGCTGGGGGTGGGCAAGATCCTGGGAGGGGACATAGCCAGGACAGCTGACCCAAACTGACCAAAGGGATATTCCATACCATATGATGTCTGCTCAGCAATAAAAGCTAAAAGAAGAAGAAGGCAGGGGGGGCATTCGTTATTTATGTTTGTCTTCCGGAGCAACTGCTGCGCGTACTGAAGCCCTGCTTCCTGGGAAGTGGCTGGACATCGCCTGCTGATGGGAAGTAGAGATTAAGTCTTTCGTTTTCCTTTGCTTCTGCTCATGGCCTTTGCTGTTGCTGTATTAAACTGCCTTTATCTTGACTCACGAGTATTTTTTTCCTATTCTCTCCCACCGTGTCCTGCTGTGGAGGGGAGTGATAGAGCAACTTAGTGGCACCCGGTGTCCAGCCAAGGTCAACCCACCACAGTAATCCCTTAGAAATTTCCCTTTCTCAACCATACCATTTTTTAAACAAAGGTTTTAATTTAAGTTTCAGTATTTATACTAGAAATATGTTCCATCATTTTTTCCTAAATAATACGTCATAATTTAATGGGCATAACATAATCTCAAAAAATTATTTAGCATAGAGTGGCAAGGAGTTCTGCAGTGGTTATAGTAGTGAACAAATAGTTTTTATGTTCGAAGCCCTACAGAAGGAAATTACTCTTCAAGGGCAACATTGGATGTTGTAACTGGCCATCTGCTTTAGAAATGTGCAAGTTAAAAACTATCATGAAGAATGATTTGAAGATAAAAGGGTGAGTCTTCCATATGACATGTTGGTTTTCTCTTCATTGCAAAAAAACAATGCACAGCAAAATAACTGAAGAACACTAGACATTTGACTTTAAAAGAAAGTCTGATGGAGACAGGGCATTACACTTTTTATTGAAATATGGCTACATGCCACAGTGAATGGTTATTTCATGTACTTATACCATGAGGTAAATTATGTGCATTATACATTCTGTGGCTTGGCAGTGAGGAAGATGGCACATACAAGTTATGTCTGTACTTATCTCTTTCAGTAATGAAGAGAAAGCAACCATATCATTTCCTGCCATTCCAAACAAGGAGTCCCTGATAATGTCTAAATAAATTAACATGAAACCAGCTTAAAATATTTTAAAATTTTTGCTTTTGTGAGGGGCTTACTTTCTGTTTTGTTTTTTCTTGCCATTTCTTCCTGTCTGACTTCTCCCACTTGCAAATGTATGGTTTAGCATCTCCTGACAAAACTAATATAGTTTTCAGTCCTCCTGACAAAAAAAGCTTTTTGAAACTTATGTCCAGATCTCTTTTTGTTGGCTTTATAGTGTATTTTAAGATTGATTGTTTGTGTTAGCTACCTTGCAGAATACTTGCATGACTTGATCTATGTTGCTACTGAATGTATAGATGTATCTATAGTCAGGAAATTGGAGATCACTATAGTGGGACTGTGTTAAAGACAGAAAATCAGACCATTCTCAAACTTCAAAACAACTGTTTACTGGATTGATATTCATTAAAAATACACACTGCCAGAAGTTAATTCTTAATCACTATTAAAACATTTCCATTACGTATGCAAAAACTTAGTCCTTATGAAATGTATACTAACTTTTACTATGAGTATAAAATGCCACAGAACTGATGATGGTTTAGTTAACACTGATGGCTATGGTCCTTGACAGTTCTTAGTCACAGGGGTTAAGGTCGTCAAGCTTGAGAGCTTGGCAAAATGGGGAAGCAGAAGTAAAGGGGGCTTATCTTCTTTCTTTCTGTCTGTCTGTCTTTCTTTCTCTCCCTCTTTTTCCTCTCTCCTTGATGTTTTATTTTTCACTGCTCACTACACAAAAGTGCTCTTCATGTCCTATTTTGGGGACCAAAACTTGTTCTGGTTTTGCTTACTTTGCAAGAATATTATGTTTTTACTAGACACACTTTGAGGCTACTCTATAGGATCATTTGGGATTTACTAGACATTTTTGCTCCTTGTTCATATCTTACAGAAGTTACATTTTGCACTGGTTCTCTTGCACCTTATTTAATGTTTATGGAGCGGTTTTCTTCCTCTTTGATGTGAGGAACACGTTGTTAATATTTTGTTTTTCCTTGATTTTTGGTCTGCTTGAGTTCACTTTTAGATGTTCCTTTAATACTGCTTACATGTTACTGAATCACAGAATCACTAAGGTTGGAAAAGACATGTAAGATCATCAAGTCCAACCATCAACCCAACACCACCATGCCCACTAAACCATGTCCCGCAATGCCACGTCCACGCGTTCCTTGAACACCTCCAGGGATGGTGACTCCACCACCTCCCTGGGCAGCTTATTCCAGTGTCTCACCATACTCTCTCTGTAAAGAAATTTTTCCTAATATCCAGCCTGAACCTCCCATGCTTCAACTTGAGGCCTTTTCCTCTTGTCCTGTCACTCGTCACTTGGGAGAAGAGACCAACGCCTACCTCTCTGCAACCTCCTTTCAGGTAGTTGTAGAGAGCGATAAGGTCTCCCCTCAGCCTCCTCTTCTCCAGGCTGAACAACCCCAGCTCCCTCAGCCGCTCCTCATAAGACTTGTGCTCCAGACCCCTCACCAGCTTCGTCGCCCTTCTCTGGACGCGCTCCAGCACCTCAATGTCCTTCTTGTAGTGAGGGGCCCAAAACTGAACACAGGATTCGAGTGCGACCTCACCAGTGCCGAGTACAGGGCGACAATCACTTCCCTACTCCTGCTGGCCACACTATTTCTGATACAGGCCAGGATGCTGTTGGCCTTCTTGGCCACCTGGGCATGGGCACACTGCTGGCTCATATTCAGCCGTCTGTCAATCAATTGCATGGGGTTGTTGTGACCAAAGTGCAGGACCCGGCACTTGGCCTTGTTGAACCTCATACAATTGGCCTCGGCCCATCGATCCAGCCTGTCCAGATCTCTCTGCAGAGCCTTCCTACCCTCGAGCAGATCAACACTCCCACCCAATTCTTTCTTTTCATTTGTTCCCAGTTACTCAGTCTAATAATGTAGATAGATAACTGCAATTACAATATTCTATTATACTATTTAGTGAACTGATGCAACCTTAGAGAGGTTGTACAAGTATTTTTCCAAGTATATCCTTAATTAAAATCTAGTGACTACCTATGTCCTTATATCACCACAGTTACAAAAAATTTTAGTACTGTGTTGCTAGAAAACAGGTGTTATCTGGGTAGTTGATTAACACTTAGCTTACGAAATTAATTACAGCATATACTCACCTCTTAGAAGAAACTGGTTGATCTGTACAACAAACAGATGTTACAAATGCTTAGCTAGGGGAAAAAATGCTTTTGTTATACTTTCTTAGACACCAAAATCAATCACCCTTCAGAACCTAGGTAGTGGTCAGCCCAAAAGACTACTGTACGACAGGTTAGTGATGTACATAACGGGTCATCCAGGCCTATGGCTGTATATGATAGATACCGTGTGACCACCACTTAATTTAGGTGCATCTAATCGGTATTATAATTAGTCAATGTATGCATAGTTTTTTGCATAATTACTTAATGTACAAAGAGTCAAATATGTATTTAATCATAAGTACATAGAGAGATTATTGGCTCGTCCACTTGAAATCTTATATGCATCTGTTCAAGAACTGTAGCTTTGTTAATGAGATAATATTAGAGTGTATTGTAAAAGGGACTCTTCAAAGCTGAATCCTCATTCCAGGCTTGATTGCTGTTACAGATGATTCTGAGATGGAAGCAGGACCCTGTAAGAATACTAGTGAACTTAGAGCTGGATAACCCCTCCATGGACGGGACCTATGTACCAGAGGTTTGTCTACTGCTGTATCTTCTCAGGCTTTTGATAATCTGAAGGGATGTAAGATTTTGTAATTTTCTATGATGTTTTCTTGTTTATTAATAAATAGTTGTCCACCTTACAAATGTTTGTGGCCTTTCTTCTTGGAATCTTATGCACCTTTCCAGTGCGTAAGACCCTACACTGTAGGGAACCAAGCACCATTATGTTCAATATTCAGAGCTACATGCGGCTGTTCAATAATCAGATAAATATAGCAGAACGCAAAAGAACACCGTATTTTATAAACACAACCAAAACAATTTAAGTGATCAAAGTAGTTTGACTTCTCAGAGACTCCGAGTATCCTTCAGAAATACTGATAGGTGTTTCACAATGGCTCTTTGAAGCTCCAGCTCCTGCCCCACTGAAGCAAGTGGAGACTTTATCTTCTTCCCCAGTTGCTGTGAGATAAGATTACAGGAGCCTGTAATCATAATTTTATGGCTTACTTAAGTATATAGCAGAAGTGCAGCAACTAGAAATGGGGTGAGAAGAAAGAGCCAGAGATAAATATTTGCACTGAATAAAAAGAAATGAAAAGGTTTAATTGGCCTGCAACCTTTTCTTCTACAGAAATATATTAAAGATAACTCCAATTTCTATTAGTATAGTAAGAATGTTTTAAAGACAGGCTTTACTCTTAAGTTTGATTTCATAAAATATATTAGAAAAAGGTTCTTTTTAGTTGAACTATTTGCTCTTAAACATATTGGCCATTTAGGTCACTGTTAAACCTCAACATTTCTTTCACAGAACCATACCCATTAATCATAAAATTTTAAACTGAAGGGTTTTAAGAAATACGTAGACATCTTATCATGGGTTTCTGCACCATCAGTTGTCCATGGAGCACAGTTTAAGAAGTACTAACCCAAATCCTTACTAATATATTAGCTATCAATGTGACATTGCAGTAGAATGTAAAAGATAGACGTTTCATCCCAGATTTACCGTAGTCTTGAAAGGAAAGTGTGTTCAGTAAAATGAACACCAAATATTGTGTCTTTTCTGATTTTTTTTTTTTAACTAAACAATCAATTAAAATGCTGTCTTGTCATATACTACTGAACTTCAGTGAAAATGAAATTATTTTTACAACTTTATTATTTTTATTTTATGGATTTTTGTGGAGAAAAATTGGGTATATTATTCTTGTGTTGATGTCTGAAGCTGAGACATCTTGGAAATTGTTTATGACATTTTGAAACAATTTTTATTCATATGAAATGAAAAACAAATATTAGGAAACACTAGGGAAAATTCACTTTATTAGTATGCCTGAACATACCACTGAATAATTTTGCAATATACTGTTATGGCAGCAAAGTAAAAACGCTTTGTTCATTAACTTACAGTAAAAGGTATTTGATATGTAAGGATAGATAGCACAAAGAGCCCATGTGGTGTATGTAGATCTCATCCATTCAAAAATTACCAAGATAATGCAGAAAAATGTAATATAGCCAATATAATAGAGACAATAATAGAGATTGATGTATGATAGACACAGAAGTCCAGTAAGCAATGATCAAAAACCTTTTGCCTAAGCCTTGATAGCTACTGACTCTTTTGGAAAGAAAAAATGTCTTTATTTTTCAGAAAGTTTTAAGTGCATTTGTCAGGCTAATTAATTCTATTTATTGGCTTATCTTCCATTTTAATTTTAAAAAAACCACTCGTACCTTTAACATCACAGAGAAATAATTTTTCCAGTAATAACTGGAACTTATGTTAACTGTCCAGTAATAACTTAGAACTTATATTTTTAACAGTAATTCTTAAGTGACTTGCTCAAGACCATTCATAAAAAGGCAGGAAGAAAAGCTGTTTTTCCTGTGTTTAGTTTTAGCAAAGCTGATTTCAGAAATTTAAAGAAAAACAGGTTGTTTCATTAACCTTAAAAAAAGAGATCTCTCCTGACCTTTACTCATTATTTGCTTCAAGTTTTAAACCAGCGAAATGAAAAGATGGATTTCCATTTTTTACAGTAAAAGCAAAATCACCAATAGTTTATTTTCAAGGCACTGTCAATTTTCCGACTACCACTCAGTTCAGCAGACTAGTGAACTTCAAAGAGAACAAGAATTTTCCAAACTTTTGGGACTCACATTCATCTGAATATAAAGCTAGTCACCTAGGATCCCTCTGTAGTCAATGGGAAGAAGTATTGTTTCCATAAAATGATTCTTTCTGTCCAAAGACAGATATCAGAAATAAGGTTAAGGAATACTACAGAGAACAGTTTCTTTCTTCGTGTGGGAATTCTTGTTCAAGAAAGATGGGTTCAACCTTCTCTAAATGATGAAGGAAATTATCACCTATATATTGATAGATTTTGCATGTGCTCTTTACTCGTTCTCGTTAACATATGGCATACCATATCCATTAATGTTTGAAATACAAAAGAATCAGCAATGGATACGAACTCTTCATGCCCAGTTCTCCATGTGTCTACAGTCTTTTCATTTTGCAGGGAACAGTAACTCATCCTTAACTGTTATATTGCAGTCAAGCCTGTTTCCCACTCTATCTTTTTAAACACAATTCTCTGTTCTGATGTTTATTTAAGAAAAAAGGGGGGGGGAATTATTGTCTAGTTTTTCAGATTCACAAACTGGTGCAAGTGAGCTGTGTTACAATATCAGCTTAGTGTGTTCCTTTCCACTGCAAATGTGAGGTAAATAAACATAATTTGAAGCTCACTTACAAACTTCTCTCTAATTGTTTAATTTTGAGAGGAAGAGAAAACAACAACTCTAAGAAGGAAAATAAAACACTGCCAAATTTATAATGTTTTCTTACTGTTTCAGCACATATGAATATTTTATTGATATTTATAATAAGTAACAAATGCATGATTTCAAATCTTTCACTGAATTTTCTCAAATTCTATTCCCTAAATAAAGCTTTTAGAAATGCCTGCACCTGCAGGAAGAACTGTCAAACCTGAGAAAGCCAGCTCTCAGGATTTTAATTCTTCAGGAAAATATTTTTATAAGGCCCTAACTTACAAAAATCCAACATAATCAGTAGCTCTCATTTATTGGTGGAAGCTGATATGTACACATGATTTTTGAATGAGAAAAAAGATTTTTTTTCCTTCAGGTTTAGAAACCAATTTCACAGGGCTTTTTTCAAAATTATTGGCTCATATGTTCACATAATTTTTCTGTTATTCTTTCCATGTGATCTAATAATCTCATCTTCACTTTTTTCCTACTCTTAGTCAAGTGAAATTTTAATAGTTCTACAGTGTCAAACAATCTTACACTTTTGAAGTAAAAAAAACCCCACAAAATTTAGTAAAATGTTTTCAATATTTTTAAAAATATTTTTTTAACTTTTCATGACCTGCTATTATCAGCCCAGTTTTATTAGCCAAATGTATGAAAATATAACAGTTTTCCATGATGATAATAATTTTTTTCCAGAGAAATATATGTACAGAAAACTTATTATAATAAAACTTCTTTGACATTAATAGCTAATTAAACTATTGAATCATCCTGTTTTCAAAGTTCAATTTTAATTCCCAGAAATAAATAATTATGAAAGGTTATTTATAATTCATGTTCTGGTAATCATAACACATTTGGTAAAGACAAAAATTCATTTTTATCATCTAGACATAATGGAAAGACAAATATTCAGGTCCAGAAACTGGAAAACAGACTTATCTTTAATTGAGTGCTTAATATAGTCTTCTTTTATTGTTGTTTATTGTAATTTTTATTGATTGGCTTTTCTATATTTTATAGATCTTATCTGACAGGTTACTTAAAGTACGTAGCTCCAGCTGAGAGAAAAAGAATTGGTAGTATATGAAGTATTACTGATAATAAAATATCACTTCAGTGAATAAAGATCTGTAAGGGCGATGGTGTGGAAGAAAGCTAAAAGCTATTCGGTAGAAAAAATATGATGCTGAAGGAATAGCATGAGGATTGCCTGTTGTTATTTGGAAGTCCGGCCTGTTTGCACAATCCCTGATAACCCCACTGTGTTTCATACAACAGGAGAACAGCAGGGACTTTTCACCCTTTTGTGACTAGCTGTTCCTTATGAAAGAGTGTGGTTGTTCTCAGGTTGAGCTATCTGATGGATCTTTTACTGCAGTGTGGGGGATTTAGATTTCTGCATTTTTCCTTGGCAGACTATAATACTGTGTAAGGCAGGAGGATGAAAAGCAATGAAATCTTAGTAGCCCAGGGATAAAAATCTGTCCATTGTTCTTCCTCTATGGAAGCAAAGGATATTTCAAGGAAACAAAACAAATATAAAAACAAAGCAAAAACTTACCTAAGGGCGGTTTGTTATATATTTGATCACCAGTATGTCTAAATGACAAAAATTTTCTTGTCTTGCCTTCTTGGTTATAAGAAAATTTTCCTTTCTTCCTGAACGTATCAAACTGACTGTGTTATTTGAGGTGAAGGTAGTTAATCTTGAGGTTCTTTCCTAAAGGAAAGGCTTAATGACTTAGCTGAAATAAATATATAAGCATAACACATACAGGTGAAAAATTCATTACAAATCCAAATGGATCAGTTGATTGTAAACACACACACCCCATACCTATTTTTATTAAGTGAAATAAATCCGCGCAAGGAGAAAAATAAATTTTTTGCATTATTATAGAGAATGAATTGGCCAAAATAAGATCACTAATGTAAGAAAAAAGGACGTGCAGCAAGAGAAGAAAGAACTATTGGTTAGGATGCGAGCCAGGGGCTTAGCCCACTTGATTTTAACTCTTCTGATAGCCCCAGACTATCTATTGCCCTGTGATAAGACTATTAGGGCTAGACTCAAAATAATATCTTTGGTCAGCTCTTCTAGAAAAGGCCTTATTTTAGGGAATCTGGGCTTAACATAAGGGAACATTTCAGTGCATTAAGTGCAACTTGGGTGAAAAAAGTACATACAGTCAAGACATCAATATTAAAAAGTTCTGTCTTAAAGCATTTGGGGACATGAATCATCTATATCTGAAAAGGCACTACCTTGTTATCCGATGCCAAGTGACACTGAATAGCTTTTATATGTATTGGGTAAAGCTAGTCCCTTTGTTGTGCCTCTGCCTTGGAAAAAGGTAGTTCATGTGGTAAAGTACAGAAACAGGGAATGAACTGACAAATAAATAGGATAGACAATCAGGGGTCCAGTGCATGAGTTTGAGAGACAAATCTAAGTTTTGTAGTGAAAATGCCTTAGGCACTTGCAGTTAGGTTCATTTTACATAAGTTCAGTTGCCTGAAGGTCACTTTTGTAGTGTAAAATAATCTCTTGATTCCTCTTCAGTTCACAGAAAGATATGGGAGTCTCTATAAAACAGTTAATTCTATACATTGCAACAGAAAGAAGACTACTTACTTTCCAGGTCATTTTGACCTGGAAAGAAAAAAAAACAGATGGGATTTGTTATCTAACTTTAAAAGTGTGAGAAAAAGGTCTCGAGATCTAAGTTGGTCATCCTTGGATCTTTTTATAACCAATTGAGAGAAAAAGGGGCTTCAAGGTCATGATTTATCTCATCTTGAGGTATATATCTAAAAGTAGGTTAGATCACTTATGCCCTTAAAATATTTGTTTCTTTCCACTGACTGTATAGAGAACACAGAGAGAATAGGTGACATGTCCACAACTGACAAATAGTTTCCTCCCTCAACCCTGTATTGCCTTCATTTCATTCAGATCAGAAAGAATCTGAGATACTTCTTTCATCCCTCTCTTCTGAACATTCTGATTTTCTTTTAGAGTATAGAGCCACAGGAATGTAAAAGTAGCTACTTGATCCTAAGTTAGATAACAATTTTCTACTTCTTTATTTGCCCCCCTTTCTAATATTACAATTTAGATAGCATTATTTTTATAACTTATGAATACTCTCATTAGGCAAGGAAAAATAATTAGGTACCACTGCAAAAGTCCATGGGTTAATTTACAGGTCATCTAGCAAGCTAATCCCTTGTTATAAAAGATGTTTTCTAAACTCTCATCCCTGAGAGAGAGAACTTTTAAGGCTTAATAAAATTCCATTATTACTTCTGTGACAATCCTTTCAGATTTCTTCCCATCACAGAGACTGAAAAATTAGAGTGGATTCACATTTAAAATGGAATATTTAGTTAACCTAAGCAAACTGGACAACACAAATCCATGGGCCCTTATAAGAAGCACTCATGAGTGCTGAGGAAGCTGGCTGATGTTATTGCAAGGCCACTCTCAATAATCTTTCATCGATCATGGTGACTGGGAGAAGTGACTGAGGACAGGAGGAAAGCAAATGTCACTCCTATCTTCAAGAAGGGCAAGAAGGATGATCCACAGAAATACAGGTTGGTCAGCCTCACCTAGATCCCTGGGAAGCTGATGGAGCAGCTTATCCTGGAAACCATTTCCAGACACCTGAATGACAAGAAAAGGAGTAGTCAGCATGTATGGACCAAGGGGAATTCATGCTTGACCAACTTGATAAACTTCTGTGATGAAATAACTGGTCAGGTGGATGAGAGGAGAGCAGTGGATATTGTCTACCAAGACTTCAGTAAGGCCTTTGACAATGTCTCCCATAAGATTCTCATAGACAAGCTTTTCATATATAGGCTGGATGAACAGACGATGAGGTAGATTGAAAACTGGCTGAATGGCCAGGCCCAGAGAGCAGAGATCAGCAGCAAGAAGTCCAGTTGCAGGCCAGTAACTAGTAGTGTACCCCAGAGGTCTATACTGGGTACAAACCTGTTCAACATCTTTATTAATGATCTGAATGATGCGGCAGACTGTACCCTCAGCAAGTTTGCAGATGACACCAAACTGAGAGAAGTAGGTGGTATGCCAGAGGATCGTGCTTTCATGCCAGAAGGACCTCAACAGGTTGGAGAAATGGGCTCACAGGAACCTCCTGCAGTTCAATAAAGGGAAGTACAAAGTCCTGCACCTGGGGAGGAACAACCCCATGCACCAATATATGCTGGAGAGCATTGTAGAGGCCACATTTGGAGTACTGTGTCCAGTTCTGAGCTCCTCACTAAAAAAGAAACATGGACATACTGAACAGAGTCCAGCAAAGGACCGCTAAGGTGATGAAGGGATTAGAGCATGTCTCATATTAGGAAAGGCTGAGACAGCTGGGACTTTTTAGCCTAGAGAAGTCTCAGGGGTATCTTGTCAATGTATATAAATACCTGAAGGGAGGGTGCAAAGAAGACGGAGCCAGTCTCTTTTCAGTGCTGCCCAGTGACAGGACCAGAGATAATGGGCACAAACTGAAACACAGGAGGTTCTCTCTGAACATCAGGAAACACTGTTTTTTACTCTGAGTGTGACTGAGCACTGGCAGAGGTTACCCAGGGAGGCTGTGGAGTCTTCAGCCTTGGAGACATTCAAAAACCATTTGGACATGGTCCTGGGCAAACGACTCTAGGTGGCCCTGCTTGAGCAGGTAGGCTAGACCAGGTGACATCCAGAGGTGTCTCACAGACTCAGCCATTCTGTGATTGTGTGAACATCAAAACAGAAGTCATATTTTGAACATACATGATTCTTAAAATCATCTTAAGAATTACAGTTCTGCCATCTTAATTCTCAGAACAGGTAAATAACTAGGAAAAAATATTTATAGTTCTTCTACAGACTCTCAAAAAGTAGAACATAACTACCTGAAGGGAATGGATTAATGAATATCAGAATTTCTAAGTTGTCTAGAAAATTTTCTAATAAAGAATTCTTATATTAATCTAGAACTAGCCTGCAGCAGAATATACAAAATTGTACACTTTTTGTGAAATCAATGATGAATCTGTGAAGATATATAATTTTACATGTCAGGCTAAATGCTATTAACATTCAAATTACTAATTACTTAACTCTATTCCTATCCTATCAGCAGCATGCTTTCTGTATATTGAAATGATTCTACATTTCATGTTTTTGTGAAAACATAGAATAGCTAAATTCTTTACAAGAGATTGCACAATATTTTCCACATTGAATAACAACTAAGATACCTTTCTATATGTAAAGTTTTATCTATAAATAATTATATAAATATACACCTTTTGGAAAACCATCTTAGAATATTTGCTTAACTAGAATAATAAACACTGATTTCAACATCCTCACTACAATAAGTACAGTTATAATTGATCTTCTATTTTCGGTTCCTACTGTTTTCATTAGTTTTAACAATGTAATATTGTATTCACTCCCAGGAACATTTAAAAAGTCTTAGCACTTTCAAAATTAAAAAAAAAAAAAAGAATTCTCTAGGTTATCAACTCTTAAACTTACCCTCAGGTAACTTGAGATATGCCATATGTACATTCCAGAAATTTTGTTGTTGGTTGAGAGCTGCGACGCTCTGACTAATTCCCCTAGTCTCCTTTGAAAAAGTTTAAAATCTTGGTATCACATAGTGGCATAACAAAACAATGGAATAGCAGTTCAGAATTTAGGTTCATAAATCACTAAACGTTTTTAAATTTTGTGTCCCATAAAATTACCAAAGACCTCATGTCATTACTTGGGGCAAACATACATAAGAAATAAGCTCAATATTGTGTTTTTAAAATGTTTTAGCAACTTTAGTAACCTTAGGATTAAGGCTCATACAACATAATGAAAGCAAGAAGGAAAATTAAAAATACACAAAACAATATAGAAGTTGATAACTTCAACTCAATCATTTCAATAGAAACAATATTTTTTTCTCCAAATTGAGTAGCTGTGACATTTAATTCCTTGACAAGAGAAAAACACTGACTTTCTCCTGATTTTTGATATTCAATGGGACAAGCCATACTAGCTGTTTACCCAAGTCACCAGATGACAACACTGCACCTGGTGGACAAGTGTGTGATTGTTCAACTATTCATTTTTAAATAGACATCTTAATTAGTTTTTTTCAAAGTGAGAAGCACTTTAGCATATGTTATTGTCACTATAGGCCAGACAGTTGCCTTGAATCAAAGTTGGTAACTTATCCTGTAAATGGACACAATGACCTATGTAGTTCAATCCTAAATTTTCCACTAGATTTAGTTTAAAGTGATAGGTATCATGAAAAATCTCTGTACAGATGGAAGTGAGCTAATGAATCAATAAATTTACAACTCCAATAAATAAGACACAAGCATAAAGTAAAATAAGTTCCAATGTTTAACTCTTTCAGAACACAGCTGCAAGCACCTTCAATTTAAACCATGACACCTGAGTAAAGATTAATTTCTCAGTTTCCATAATGGCTTGATGAAGCTGGGCAAACTAATCCTCCCAGCGGTTTTACCTCATACCTTTTACCCAATACAAAGTTCCAGGAATTCAATTTAAGGGAAAAAGGCTTTGTCAGTATACTGCAACTTTGGAGACTAGGACATGATGAAAAGGGGCATGCTTACTCCTTGCTTTTTTGTTTATTCTTTTTTTCCCATACACAATAAAATTAAATACCAAACTCAAATATCAGTATTTGTTACTGAAAATAACATCAACTTTTCTTCTGAAAGATCTTTCTTTAGAAGCTTACTTTAATTGATTTTTTTTCTTCAGCAGATACTGCTTCACCATATGGCAGCAGACTTTTAACTAATAAGTTGGCACTTAGAGAAGAAAGGAAAGAATATTGTTTATGGTTAACTTTAAATCACAGGTGCAGTTCCAGATAAAAGGAGCGTATTCAAGTGCCAGCAAGACACAGCACATTTAATTATATTACTTGCCATCTCAGTGAAACAAACAAAAACTGATTATTCAGTTTTGACACATTTTAAACTATGTTATTTTCCCTCATGTCCATGAAATTTCTTTAGTATCAAAGTGATGAAAGCTTATTAGACTTCACTAAAAATCTCCAGGAAATGCTTTATCATGATAGATCAGGGTCTGGGTGTCCCAGGGAAAGTTATTTTATCAAAGTATTTAGATGAAACTGTTTTTGAAGAGATGGTTTGCATGAAAGTAACCTATTATTTGCTTCAGCTGGTAATTCTGCTGATGTCAGGAAATTAGAAGAGCTAGAATTACTTTGTGGATGCGAGTATTACTTCTAAATGCCACCTCAAGGTGGGAAGGTCAGGCTGGCAGAGAGGGTCAGGCTAAGACGAAGAAACTACCAGCCAATTTAATTTTCAGAAGTGCGCACTTGAAGTTCTACATTAATCTTTAGAGTTGGTCATATATCTAATTGTGCAAACCAAATGACAAGTTAGACAAGTTAATTAGAACATCCTCTAGGGATGTATCCACTTTGGATACAAGTAAATGAATAATATAGAATACTTCTGAACACACAAGAGTGGATAACATACGGAAAAAATAGAGTAACATTGCAGAAATCAAGTGTGGAATTCAACTTCACATATATACCCCTAAACTAAAGTGTCTAGATGTTGTGTCTGTTGTTTATGAGTTTCAGCTGCTAGAATACTCCAAGAAAAAAAAAAAAAGACAATTCTTTGCTCTCATCATAGGGATCTCATGCCACTTGAGGCTCATTAAGGTAAACCACCTAACTGTAAGCTGGTGATCCAGAAAGACACTAGTCTCCCTTAAAACCTGTATCAGACTTTTCAGCCTTAGGAAAGTGTTTCACATACCTAACCACTAGACATATTTTTAAGCAGTTATGTTTAACCCTTATTCAATATGGTTGATGGAATCTGGAGATCTAAGATTGCCTTATGGTAAGTTTAATTGTTTACATTCCAATGCCTGTGATACTATATTATTCCTTGATTAAAAAAACCAGTATATTAAATATTTTCATCAGTAGCAATGTTTATATGCTGCTATAAGAGCCTCACTTCAGAAAACTTAACAGGTCAATGTTGGAAATACAAATCCAAGTCATAGCCAGTGTATTACCTTGTCCCTAAATTTTGTCTTTTGTCCTCACAACATGATATATTAATCATCCTATATTTGTGGAGAAGACATCTAATGGAAATGTTCACAACCTCCCCTTTCCGCACTCCCCCCCAAAAAAATCTATGGCGCATGATAACATATACAAAAGTAATTCCAGTGAAGATTTATTTGTTGAGCAATCTCTTTTCTCTCCTACAAATTACTACCAGAAGACTTCAATTTTTATTTGAAATAGTGGAGTGTTTTACAGTTATTGTTTTTTTCTATTGTTATAAAAGCAAGTGAAGTTTAACAGCTTTCATGTTTCACAGAAACTGAAATAAAATGTTTGTAAAGACAAGTGTAGACAGATAAATAGTAGTATTGGCTGTGAGCTGTAACATCTGTGTTATGATGTTTACTGCCACAAGTTCCAGATGGAAACAAGTTGTCATTCATGAATCTTCTAGGGAAAAGAGTTTGTATGCTTTTGAAAAGAAGATGAAGAAAACTCCACAGTTTGGTTAAATAAAACCGATTTGTTACCAGAAGGAAGCAAAAAAGCAGCGTCTTTATTGTCTTTTGTAGACTGAATAACGGAGCAATGATTCATGCCCAAGGTACCACACTGGTTTCAGAGAGATATTTTGGTAAAAAAGCTAGAGTAATACAAGTGAATCAATACTATGTTTTCAAATATATTGCAATCATCAATTTATTCAACCCTATTAATAAAGCTGAATGAACCAACTTCTTAACTTAAAGCTTGTTGTCTACCTAAGCTAGTCAGACATTAGTTCTTGCCAGAACAAGCCTATCAGGCAGGGTAAATGGAAACTTATGAATATTCTCAATCTATGTTGATTTTGACTTTTCAGGCTAACCAAAACTGGATTCACAGTGAGCATTTGGAAACATTTTTCCCTTCGTCCTACAGAGGAATTTGTCTATTACTTCTATGTTTTATTTTTCCTTGAGAACATGGATCTATCTGTTGCACAGATTCAGGAAGTGCCATACAGAAGTATAAATGAAAATGATACCACTTTAATTGTTTCTGCAAAAAGATTTTTTTTTTCCCTTTTGTAACCCTTTTAATAGACTTTACATGGAAGATTTCCAAAGACACCCATCAGAGAAAGAAAAGACAAAAAATCCTACTTAATTTCAAAGAAATTAATATTCAGGAAATGGACCAACTTTTTCCAGACATGTAGTTCCAAAAGTATTGTGTTTATTCCTTAATTTTATTGGAAAGGTTCACGTACACTTGCAGAAACACAAATGGTCGGTAGCGATCCTAACTGGAAGACTATTGCACATTGAGGAGTTAGCGACGTACCCAACAGTTAACGTGAGTATGTGCAGACCTGTGCTATGCTGTGAAGAGCACTTTGCCTCCAGGCCTTTGTTGTGCTGAACATATTCCTTTGCCGCTGGATAAACTTAGCCAGCTAATCATTAACAGATGGACTTCTTGTAGGCAGCTCCCACTTGGCAACGATGTTACACCACATGCATGTCCGTCTCCTTATGTTAAGGTAAAGTGGCATGTTCTCATGTGAACGTACTTGTGCTTGACAGTAGAAATGACTAATAGAGTTGTCTTCTTCTCAGAGCATGCTATCAAAACTCTAAAGACCATAAAGCCAAGGAACAGCTTTATGGACAGGATCTGCGCCATGTGTTTAGCCTGAGTTGAAGGTCCATCCAAAGCAGTGAGGTTATGGAAGGGATGTAAGGTTATCTATAGTCTTTTTTGTTTTTCATGTTAACTCTAATAAAAGGTATTTAAATCAATACCTTACAGTGTTTGAGTGCCTTTTTTACTGGGACTATCAGAAACACTTGGACAGGTGCATGACATAATCCAATTTAGATAGAGCTCAATGATTTAGTAGATCATAGACCTTTATTTAGGATATTCTTATGAATAATTTCTTTGGAGATTTGCATTTGCTTCTAAATCCTTAAATTATTACATTAAGTATTCCTTTTCAAGTAAATATATCGGAAAAGATTAATGACTGTGAAAGCATGCAACTTAAAATAATATAATACTAATATTTTATTGTGTCTTTAAACACTTCTGAAAAATAGATCACTAGCTTCCCATCCAGGCACCAAAAGGTATCTGAATAGCAATCAATACAAAGAGGTTTCAAGTTTCTTTATCTTTATGTATTCTAATTACATGAGAAAAGGAAGAAGTTGTTTGCTACCATATTGATTTGTCTGCCTGTATTTCAGAACCCTAAATGTTTAAAAGCACAAATACTGTTTATATACTTTGGACCACATTTAAAATAACATCTGAGGGTGATCTTACTTTTTGACCCTTAACTCCAACTTGGAATGAGTAGTATTTAAGTGCATACTTAAATATTTTGTTATGGTGCTAAAAAGCACAGGATCAAATTATTTTATTTTCATTAAAAAAAAAAAAAAAAGATACCCCATGAGGCAAGATCTTTGAAATTTTCCCAATCTTTTTTACTAACCTTTCTGGTTACATGCAGTTCATTAATTTCACAACCTTGAATATTATAGAAAATATTTTATTTATTTCATTACAGCTAGTTCTAAATAAAACATGAAAGAGAAATGTTATATTCATGGAATCACAGAATCACCCATAGGTTTGGGTTGGAAGGGACCTTAAAGATCATCTAGTTCCAACCCTCCTGCCATGGGCAGGGACACTTTCCACTAGACCAGCTTGCTCGAAGCGCTGTCCAACCTGCCCTTCAACACTTCCAGGGCTGGGACATCCACAACTTCTCTGGGCAACCTGTTCCAGTGCCTCACCACCCTCGTAGTGAAGAATTTCTTCCTAATATGTAATCTAAATCTACCCTTTTTCAGCTTAAAGCTATTACCCCTTGTCCTATTACTGAATGCCCTTGTAAAAAGTACCTCTCCAGCTTTCTTGTAGGTCCCCTTCAGGTACTGGAAGGCTGCTAGAAGGTGTCCCTGGAGCCTTCTCTTCTCCAGGCTGAATAACCCCAACTCTCTCAGCCTGTCTTCATAGGAGAGGTGCTCCAGCCTTCTGATCATCTTCGTGGCCCTCCTCTGGACCTGCTCCAATAGGTCCATGTAATTCTCATGTTGGGGGCCCCAGAGCTGGATGCAGTACTCCAGGTAGGGTCTCACCAGAGCAGAGTAGAAGAGGAGAATCACCTCCCTTGACCTTCTAGTTACGCTTCTTTTGATGCAGCCCAAGATACGGTTGGTTTTCTGGGCTGCAAGCGCACACTGCCAGCTTATGTTGAACTTCTCATCAACCAACACCCCCAAGTCCTTCTCCTCATGGCTGCTCTCAATCCATTCTCTGCCCAGCCTGTATTTGTTCTTGGGATTTCCCCAACCTATTTGCAGGACCTTGCACTTGGCCTTGTTGAACTTCATGAGGTTTGCATGGGCCCACCTCTCAAGTCTGTCAAGGTCCCTCTGGATGGCATCCCTTCCCTCCAGCACGTTGACCACACCACACAGCTTGGTGGTTTTGGCAAACTTGCTGAGGGTGCGCTCAATCCCACTGTCCATGTTGCCAACAAAGATGTTAAGCAGCGCTGGTCCCAATACTGTCCCCTGAGGAACTACACTCATCACTGGTCTCCACTCAGACATCGAGCTGCTGACTGCAACTCTTTGAGTGCGACCATCCAGCCAATTCCTTATCCACCGAGTGGTCCATCCATCAAATCCATATCTTTCCAATTTAGAGACAAGGATGTCATGCGGGACAGTGTCAAATGCTTTGCACAGGTCTAGGTAGTTAATTTCAGTTGCTCTTCCTATATCCACCAATGCTGTAACCCCATCATAGAAGGACACTAAGTTTGTCAGGCATGATTTGCCCTTAGTGAAGCCATGTTGGCTGTCACCAATCACCTCCTTGTTTTCCATGTGCCTTAGCAGTGTTTCCAGGAGGATCTGCTCCTTGATCTTGCCATGCACAAAGGTGAGACTGACTGGCCTGTAGTTCCCCGGGTCTTCCTTTTCTCCTTGTTTAAAAATGGGGATTATGTTTCCCCTTTTCCGGTCAGTGGGAACTTCACTGGAATGCCATGACTTCTCAAATATGATGGATAGTGGCTTAGCAACTTCATCCGCCAGTTCCCTCAGGACCTGTGGATGCATCTTGTGAGGTCCCATGAACTTGTGCACCTTCAGGTTCCTTAGATGACCTTGAACCCAATTATTCTCATACAGTGGGGGGTTCTTCATTCACCCAGTCCCTGCCTCTGCCTTCTTCAACTTGGGTGGTGTGGCTTGAGCACTTGCTGGTGAAGACTGAGGCAAAAATGTCATCGAGTACCTCAGCCTTCTCCATATCCTGGGTAACCAGGTCTCCTGTTTCCTTCCAGAGAGGGACCACATTTTCCCTAGTCATCCTTTTATCACCGACATACCTATAGAAGCTTTTCTTGTTGCCCTTGATGTCCCTGGCCAGATACAATTCTATCAGGGTTTTAGCTTTCCTTACCTGATCCCTGGATGCTCGGACAATTTCTCTGTATTCCTCCCAGGCTGCCTGTCCTTGCTTCCACCCTCTGTGGGCTTCCTTTTTGTGTTTGAATTTGTCCAGGAGCTCCTTGTTCATCCATTCAGGCCTCGTGGTGTTTTTGCCTGACTACTTCTTTGTTGCGGTGCATCGCTCCTGAGCTTGGAGGAGGTGAACCTTGAATATTAACTAGCTTTCTTGGGCCTCTCTTCCCTCCAGAGCTTTATCCCAGGATACTCTACCAAGCAGATCCCTGAAGAGATCAAAGTCTGCTCTCCTGAAGTCCAGGATAGGGAGCTTACTGTGTGCCCTCCTCAGTGCCCTAAGAACCTTGAATTCCACCATTTCATGGTCACTGCAGCTAAGGCTGCCCTTGATCTTCATATTCCCCACCAGCCCCTCCTTGTTGGTGAGAACAAGGTCCAGCACAGCACCTCTCCTCATCAGCTCCTCTGTCACTTGGAGAAGGAAGTTATCATCAACGCATTCCAGGAACCTCCCAGATTGCTTATGCCCTGCTGTGTTGTCCCTCCAACAGATATTGGGGTGGTTGAAGGCCCCCATGAGGACCAGGGCTTGTGAATGTGAGGCTGTTCCTATCTGTCTACAGAGGGCCTCATCTGCTCAGTCTTCCTGGCTGTGTGGCCTGTAGCAGACTCTCACTTTAACGTCACCTGTCCCTGCCCTCCCTTCAATCCTGACCCATAAGCTTTTGGATGGCTCCTATGCCATCCCCAGGTGGAGCTCCATGCACTCCAGTTAGTCATTGATTTAGAGGGCGACACCCCCTCCTCATCTCCCCTGCCTGTCCTTCCTAAAGAGCCTGTATCTTTCCATTCCAACACTCCAGTCATAGGAGCCATCCCACCATGGCTCCTTGATGCCAATAAGATCATAGCCCTGCAGGCGTACGCACATCTCTAACCCCTCTTGTTTATTCCCCATGGTACATGCATTTGCAGAGGCATTTAAGTTGGGCCCCCAATGAAGCTGACTTACTGGCTGGAGTGGCTGAAATTCCTTTGTGCTGCTCTTCAGGTGCTGTGAAGGATTTGTGATCCTTCTCCAGGCTCTGGGCATTTGTTGCTGGCACTGGCATCAAACTGATAGGAGTGGGATGGATTGAGGTTCCCCTTCCCTGTTTAGGAAGGAGAAGATTAGGCTGCCTTACTCAGCTCCAGCATCTCTCTTGGTTTGACGGGTCTTTCCTCTTCAGTCTGTGGGGTGGTGAAGCGGTTCTGCAAGAGCACTTCAGGCTTTGGGGGAAGTCTCTTCCTCCTGCTGGTCCTGCTGTTGCAACCATCCATTCTTCTGCATTATTGTCCTCCCTCCCTTCTGTGTGAGCCAGTGGGGGAGTTTTTGGCTGTTTAGCCATGCGCTGTGGGTCCACTGCAGACTGTGCTTGGAACTAGCTATCTAACTCCCTCTCAGCCTCCCTCATATTACACACCTTCTCACCACCTCCTGCAGCTCAGCCACCTGCTGCAGGAGGTCCTCCACCCAGGAACATCTTTTGCAGGCAGCTCAGCTGCCTGTCCCTGCCCCAGGAGAAATGTTAGCATCTCAGACTTCTTCATCATTAGTGACTTCAGTTTGCATTTTGCCTGCTACCTCTTTTCCATTGTGGTAGGTTATATTATTACAATGCATGCTTGTTCGGGTTTTTTGTCTGCAATAGCAGTGGAAAAAGTACTAATACTGTTGCCCTACCTAAAACATTAAAACTAGTACTGAAATTAAAGACTCAAGTTTGCTAAATGGGAGATATTTACGTCTTTATGAAGAGAGATCTCACAATGTTTTAATGTCTCTCCTACACACTTTTTTAATGGGGCATATGGTATGGTTCCATGTCATATAAAAAGCAGAGCTACTGTAGCATGTATAAGTCAGCTGTTGGTTTTCCTGACAGCTTGCACAAAGCCTACAAAGTTGAAACTTTTTTTTTTTTTTTAATTTCTCCATGAACTTGGGTTTCTAAGATTGGAGCATTTTAACATCTGATGCAAAGAAAAACAGCTGTTACTATGTATTTCAGAATGTTTCATTTCAATACATCCTTTTTATTAGAAAATAATTTGCTTTGTGTTCTCTTTTTCAATAAGCTTAATAAATATACCGATTCATTTATAATTAGGAGGAGTTCATCATGCAGTCAGTCTGAAGAAAATGACCAAGATAAACATTCAGGGATTATATAAAATTAAATTACACTAAATATTTTTATTATAAAAACACCTCAGACCACACATACAGACAAAAAGTGTGTCCTCCCAGGACAATAATAAGGTGTCATATGAATGTTCTGAAAAAGGGTGACCATATGTGAAATAATAATAATAATAATAATAATAAAGTTAGTATTGTACCTTCTAAAGACGTACTGGTGTGAAGTTCTTTACATGGTATGCTAAAATAGAAATGTTCATAACAGAAAAGGTTGTACCTGTGTACTCTTAAGTTTGGCAGGTTAGGGACTGTACCTGCCTATGTATTTGCTGTATGTGATTTGCCAGACAGTTTTCTGGCACTCTGACCAGCTGTGTGCACTCCATTACTCTGTCTTAGCCTTCAAAACTGGGTGGTCCCATCCCACTGTTAGTTGTAAACTGTCTCTGGCCAATACCCAGTATGTGCAGGAGTTGTTCAGGAGAATGCTTTTTGGCATGGTCCAAAACTGTTACTGGACATGATTTGAACAGTTTTGCAGTATAAATAGTCAAACTCTAGGGACAGGGAATGTTCTATTGCAATATTTAGTTTAGAAGGATGCCTTTTTCCTTAAAACCAGTATTTGCCTTACAATAACATTCTGCTCCCACAGCTATGATCCTGTAACTCTTCACACAGTAGAAAGGGTTTACTCACTCCATTCTCAAAGGCTTTTTAAGTAAATTCATCACATCTAATTTTTTCAATTTGATATTGGATATTTCTACACTTAGGCTTTCCTTCTAGTCAACAGGAAAAAATAGGCACTTTAGACCTTGAGTCATTTGACTTATTTTAGAGTCTACTTTAAAATTAAAGATTAAATGTGACCTAAAAATACCTGTTTATTCTCTTGTGACTCTAAACACAGATTAAATATTGAGCTCAAAAGTAGATATCTACATTATAGACATTTAGAATGATTCCTCTCCAAACTCTAGACACATGAAAGATTTTTGAAAGAAACCAGCCATCCCCCTTCCCCACCATTCTTTTAGGATTAGTAACCCTGTGTTAAAGCCACTTTTTTTTTTTTAAAGTCCTGCTTTAAGCTGCCCTAAAATGAAGATATTTACTTATATTAGTCAGAAATCTTGATAAACATACTGACATTTCATTATGGCGGCTATACATGTCTCTATTTTGGCACAATCTTGTCCCGTATCATGATATAAATATGCATTATACTATATATCATACTATTTACTTAGGTTCTAGTATTTAAATATACATTCAGTTGGAAGATTCAATTTCTCAGAGATTATTCCTTTGACAAATTTGGTGCACTAAGGTTATAGAATTCCCCTCATAATGAAAATAAAGAGGAAAAAAGACTTCAAATAGCACAAGAGCAATCTTACTTTAATCTTTTTACTAATTATTAGTGACTATGTAACTTACTTTTGTAAGTTAGGATGGGCCCTGTTCACTAAGTTAACTGCAAATTTTCAAGTGGATTTTATAATACTGGATCTTAAACTGAATAGGTGTAAATATTTGAATCTCTAAATAAAAGTTAAAACATCAGAACTAGTCATGTAGTACACTGTACATACTCCAGAACAAAAATTTCTTTGTATTTTCAAATCCATAAAATACATACTTGGTTACCTTGGGTGTAACATGTTTTTAGCTGAATTTATTTACAAAATCTGAAAGAATAAGTAACTTTAATAAAGGTAGAATAATAAATGCCTTAAAATTTTCTGCTAATGGTTCAAAGTATTCTGATTTCTGTCAGAATTTTTCTCTCCCTATTAGTTGTACTGAGAAATTGTAGAGTTGATATTAAAACATTATCAAATTTAATTAAAAACTGAATAGAGAAGTTTAAAAAAGTATCTTAGTTTTCACTAAGTTTGTTGTTTGGAAAAGGTAAAAAAAAACAAAACGAAACAAAACTAGATTATCTTTGACTTATTTATTGACTAAGAAATTAGTCCTGTTCATTACAACTTTTCCCTGGGTACAATCTTAGAGGAAGTTAATAAAGCTAATGTGTTGCTTAGTGTTGAACTAGTAACATGAGTAATATGAGTAGAATGAAAATTACAAAAAGAGACAAAATCACTTTTTTATGTATATGTCTTAGCTCTATATTGTAAGGATCAAATGGAAACTCTCTGAAATCCAAATGTATGAGGCCTACAAGTGAGTACAAAGGCATCCATTTTTGGCAGGCAGTATTGTGAAACAGAGGTAAAACTGTTAGTTACAGCATGAAAACAAATCTTGAAATATATATGCAAATTTTTCCTTGGAAAATAGAAGAACATAGCATAAACCATTTTTTTCTGCAAACAGTAAGAGTATAGACTTATGAACTCCAAATTCAGTGTCAAAAGGAGATTTTACATGTATGACAAACTCTTGTTTGAAAGTCAGTTTGAGCAACTGCATTAGCAGATGAACTTTTCCTGTGAGAAATTGCAATAATTAGGCTACAAAAATAACTTCTGAAGAGGCAGTACTTATATAAATAGTATTCAACAGGATAAGAGTTACAGGAATTATGACTTTGGGTCTATGCATGCATATGGTGGAAACTATTAAACAAACATTGTCTGAGGCATGCTGTTGCTAGTTTCTTGAAGAAAACCTAGACTAATAACATTCAGAATGTGAAGAAATAAAAGGAAAAAAAATCATAAAGCATGAGTCACATTTGCATTCAACTTATTTAATATTGGATTCTAAGTAACTATATAGGATTATGTTAAGCAACAAAACGTAAAATATATTTGGGTGGTTTAGTATCCATTATCTATCATTTTACATGAAATGCAATTGAAAGGTATAAAAATATAGAAAAACGAGGAGTATGTTAACAAAAAGAAGTTTGATAATGCTTTTCACAGAAAAATAACATTGCTTAGAATTTTTTTAAAATAACTTCTTGTCATTCTTTAAGACAGGCTAGTACTTAAAAATTTGCAATTTTTACTCTGTAATGGAATGGAATTTCAATAGAATTTCTTCCAATGGAATTTTAACAACAATTTGTTGACTTTGCACACTCTTGGATTTCAGCTGTGCATATGTAAACACACTTGCACTGCTTGTCTGGTGGGCTTTGGGTTTTTTTCCCCAAATGGCATTGACATTAAGACCACCTGTTGAGTTGTGAAGTGAATGATACTTTAGTTGAAAATTATTTCTTCAATAATATACATATATGCTACCTATTCAATAAAAGTAGAAAAAAATAGTCTGCATTTAAAAATAATAACTATCTATTATTTAGAAGGTTCTATGGCTTAAATTTTTTTTCTGGAGATTCGTTTGTTTGTTTTTGTTGTTGGGTTATTGGGGTTTTTATCTATATCTGAAGAAGCAGTAACTTTAATGTTATCTCCCTTCTGTATTTCACTAGCTAAATATTAATTATTAATGCTTCAGAGATGCTACACAATGAGAAAAATCTTTAGTTAATGCCGATCAAAGTAACTGTGTCAGCTGGAGTAAAACATATCAAAATGAATATTTTGAGGTCTAACTCATTATCTATAAAATATGATTAGGTTTCCAGATAAATAAATAAATAAAAAAAAAAGCATTTGATTTTAATATTAGATATCTGTGCTTCATTTATATATCTAATAATAATTGAGCTTCTGTAAAGAAAACTTGTAAAATTCCCTAAACCCCAGAATGTTTAGACCAACACATCACTGCTGTCATATAGCAGCTGCAGGAAAGGAATTACATGACACAGATATATAAAGAACTGAGACAATTTGTAGCTAAAAGCAAATGGTAAATAATACTATTAATGCGACTGTGTTCTTTATTCAGCTATATGACCTGAACTAGTGACACCCAGAGATGAAAGGACTTTTCTTTAAGAGACAAGTTCAATAACACATCCATACTTCTATACTAGTGCATGCTGGCTCCATCTGACTATGTTCTCAGGCTTCTTAAAAATGAAGAAAAAAATTACAAGGAAGACATAGAATGAGAAGGTGGCAAGCATGTGCTTTTGGACCAGAATGCTTGGAAACATATCCAGGTTTAGTAACATCTATAACGAATCATACCTTAAGGAGATATATTACATGAAACACTGCTCAATAGGCTTTTTCTGAATGACGGAATATCAATCATGAACAACAGTTTGATTCCAAGATAAAACAATAGCTATGTTTCAACAAACTTCTTACTTTCATTTGAACTTTAGAACTATACATTGAAAATTACACCTATGGTAGATCCAGATATTTTATGGCATCGTCTAAGTGTTTCAAAAAACACTTGGTGATTTGTATTCAAAGATACGTATCAAACATAGTCAATTTTCTGCTAAGATTAGATTGGAACTAGAGCTATAAAGACATGCACAGACAGCAAAAAAAAAAGTATTTGTACTGTATAACCCACTCCTCAGTATATTATATTAATAAAACATTTACATTCTGACTCCTTGCAAAATTTTAGAAGTTTCAGAACTGAGTTTCTTTACTCCTGTATATATATTTCACAAATCCACATGTTAGTTATTGCTATAAAAAGGAATAGAATTTTATGAGGAGTGAAATACTTGCACTTATAGAAGAATCTCATGACACTGTGGCTCATGGTGCAATCTGATGATGCCCTAGGCCATATGCTTTCTTCTTAGTATCATCATTCCAAGATTTATTGACTTGGTCATTTTAGAAGTAAGAAAACAGATTAGTGCTCTGAACAGCAGTTTGATTTGGACTGAAACCACATTATAAAAAAATTCTATGAACCCAAAACCCTGCTTTATTTATTTTCCTCAACTCTGATTAACTGCTTAGTAATATAAGACCAATTTTTAAAACCCCGTAGACAATGTGATAAAAAGAATTTCAAGATCAGCTACTTTTTCTTCGTCCTCTTGCCACAGAATACAGGATGCATCAGGCTTAACTTTCAGCCTTCCCTTAGATCCCCATATTTATAGGAATCTGGAACAGGTTCAGAAATCTGTCCTGAGGATTGGGATGGGGACAATTCTGAGTGGCAGGAAAGTACTGATGAGTAGAGTTTGCTTTCTTGTGTTAGGACGTAGTACTTAGGTCTGAATGTAGAGAAACTGTGGAAATGTGATGAAAATGGGATTCAAACAGGGCCTGAGAAGAAAAAGAACTAAGTTTTTTTAAAAAATAATATCTCTGTGGGATGCATTTTGAAGGTGTCTATTGTCCTCTGAGCCAGAAATCATCACAGGGTTCACTGTTCATAAACTTGTCCTCAAGCATTCTGTTAGCATTGAAGTGCATACTTACTAAATATAACTCATAGCTTTGACTTGGGGCTGTGGGAATGCACTCAAACAGGGGTTGGGGTATGTGTGTGTGGGGATATGGGGATGGCTGGCTTTGGACAAAACCAGAGAATCTGATCTTGAAATACAGTGTAACTGTATATGCATCCAAATGCATTTGAAGTTACCCAAAATACTTGCAATCACAATACCTATGCAGATGTTTTGGCTACTGTAATCTAAATGTCTATTAAGTAAAAATATGACAAATAAATAACATTTAAGGAATGTGGCAATAAGATGAAATAAAAAGATAATAACCCATTTTTATTACAGAAGGGGAAAAATAATCTCTATTAACAGTTAAATGAATGGATAAGTCCTGTTGGGTTTAGCTACTATAGAAGGAGGGATATCTATTACAAGTGAAAAATGTAGTTTATAGCCTGGAGGGATCCAACATGTCAAGCAAGTTTAATGTCCACTTCACCATTCGGTAGGCATTCAGCTGACTGCAAAGAACGATTTCTCAACTTGAAGTTAATGAAGAAAAACTTCATATTCCCCACATAACAGATATTTTGGATACCAAAAATATGGACAATTAAGATAGCTTGGGTGCACAGACCTGCATCAAAACACATAATACAGAAATAAGTGGAGAAAAAATAGCACTCAAATCATCAAATGAAAAATTAATGGAGTTCATGCTGAATTAGTTGAATGATACTGATAAATAGGGGATTTTTGTCAGCAAAAACCTTCCTGTTCATTTATAGATGCACAGGTTGGCTAGCGGCATAAACTCGACATCCAGCACTTGACACTGTTTTTCACTCCTACGCTGTAGGTGCTTATTCTGTAGAAATGAACAGAAGTGATAGTTCTGCAGATGTGGACATGAATATTACAGCTGAATGAATATACCTTCTTGAAATTGCTAGCAATTACACAGTGTGAGTTTAGAAGTATGTTTTTTTCCAAAGAAAATTAAGAAAAGGCACTTGTGATAAACATGTATTCAATTATCCACAAATAGACTAATATAGTAATTCAAGCTGTATCAAGATATTTTCCTGCTTGTGAGTCCTCTTTTTATATGCCACTTACAGTGTTCTATGTGTTGTTTTAAAATGTTTTCCAGCATGACTACTTTTACCAAAAAAACCTAGTATCTGGTGGTGTAAATTAAAATTCCCTCCCTTCTGTGATCCATCCTTAAGATTCTAAAATGCCTTTTTTTCAGCTAAGAAGTGTAAAAAGTGCTATAAGAATGCTGGTACTCGTAATGAATTGTGCTGAAATTCCAATAAGTTAAGCATTTTACATGATTCTACCCCCTGTTGGTTAAATATTTTTTGTACTGCTGCATGACACTGCACTGTAACATGCATTTCCATGACTTTTTCCTGTTTCTGAGCCTCACAGAATGAAATCCAGCTAATCCTCAGGATAAAAAATGGGAAAAAAACCCACAACCCACAACTCTAAAATATCATAGAACTCTAAAATATCATCTTTACTGGAAGTACCATATCAAGGGAAAGAGAAAATGTGAAGAAATAAGGACTTTATCTCAAGAGCCGTATTTGCACACAGGTCACCATAAACTAGCTCTCTGCTCTCTATCTATCCCCCATTCTTACCATGCTCTCCTTGGATCCTTCTGCTGCCTAGTATGGAATCAGAAATACCATGCACTACAGTGATTTGTTTTGCTTAGCGTTAAAGAATGAATCAGTAGACACGATATTAGCAAAAGCTGTAACATTTTGCTATCATATAATTTTACTATCACATATCATTTCTTCCTAATCCTGCAAAACCCCATAAAGCCATTTTCCAGTCTCATACTGTAAAAATGTTACCTAGTTAATATGCATAAAGGATGTTATCAGTGAATCTGATTTTTACGTTCCTTACACATTTGGGTCATCATCCAAATAAAATGTTTAGGATTCTTTTTCCATTTAGAGAGAGCTGTGGTGTGGTCTGAGCAGAAACCAATTTGAATAATTGGTGAGAACTCCAGAAGGCACCATAGTGCACACTGGTTTGTAAGGGTTGTTGTAGTGTTAAATGTTTTTATACCAGGTAAAGGTAAACAGTATTTTCAAGGTCTCGAGAAGAACATGTTTTTTGTTCTGTTAGGAGTATTTCAGAGGCATCAAGCTCTGTTCACTGACTATGAAAGGCATTTAGGAATTTAGGAAGATTCTCTCACTTGAGACCAGTAGTTTAGATACCACAAAGTCAGAAGTCTGGATCTCTTCTCAGGTGACTCAGTGTGACCAGTTCTGCACTGTGAAGGACTTGCCAGAGCCCAGTAGAATAAAAATGGTAATTTATAAAAAAAAGCCACTGAAAGCAACAAAACTAGCTTCTACCTAGAAAATCTTCTATTGTTTGTCAGATATGGTTGTTCTGATGTTGCCATTACATTATTAATTAAACTCTTCTCAATTTTCAAAATAAATATTATGCGTAGCTATATTTAAAGAGAAGGATAAAAGCTCATTTGCTTTCCCTTAAAATTTTGCTTTGGTTCACAGCACAAAGAATGGTAGTGTTCCGTGCATACTTTACTTATATGCTAAACCATGGTTTTTCAATCTTATAAATTTGCTATATTACTTCTACCAAAACTCTGTATACTTAGGATGAATGGCACATCTAGGAACACTTGCTGTTTTTTTAAAGGCTATGGATGTAGCACTTAGACATATAGCTTTCATTTGTCTTCAAGACCATATGCTTGATGTTATATTGACAGTTATTGACAGTTTGCTTTTTGGTAACACAAAAAATTACCACAAAGAAGGTAATGTAATTGTTTTTTTCTAGTATTTAAACTTTGTATGAAGTTACTGTGATAAAACAGTAAATTGGTAATTTGACTTCCTTTGTATCAGGTGTATAAGTGAAGGGCGATGGCTCTTAGATTTTAAATGTCATTGTTTTCCATCAACCACTTTCTGGGAGTTGTTGGATCCCTGGTATTCCCTGTAGTGAGATTCTGGTGTTCTAAATCTGGGCATATAACCCCAAATATTCACCAGTTCCCTCACTATATGGGAAGGAAGGAGAAAGACAACTTGCATTTCTTGAATGTTCCTTCTGAGCTTGTAGAGAAAAATATTTGTGTTGAGAATACTGAGAAATGTATTTTATTTTGACTAGCAGGCATGTAAAGGTTAAAATAAGAAGATTAAGTACTTCAGAATTTTGAGAATTTATTCTATTCACACATTTTATTCAATATACAGATGTACTGATGAAAATTTCTCTAAAGCAGAGCCTTAATATATTATTCAAAATTTTAGTAGTTAAAGAAGAAAACAAAATATTCTGTTTCTAGAATCTTATAGTTAGAATTCTGGTATCAGAATGTTTTGAAAAAAACAAATTTTTAAGGTTTTCTTGTAGGTAAACAGAAAATATTATTCAACTCTAATAATAAAAAGAAAATATTCCTGACTAACTGACCTGCTATTTTGTCATGTGTATACATACTGTTCTTTTTATATTAATATTATACTATTTTTATTTATGTTTTTTAGTATTTTTATTTTTATAATTTATAATTATTTATATTATTATTTATTATCTTATTAGAGCTCTTGTGCTCTAAGAAAAATGTTCTTAAAGAACTGCCAGCTTTGTTCAGGTCCTTTATCACTGAGGGCAGTTTCCTAGAGGGTCCCATACACCAATTACTTGAACAACTGAAAGTTCATCCTCCTAAAATTCAGGGTCTTGACTTTATTCTTCACCTGGCCCATATCACTCAAGATTGTGAATTCCACCAGGGCGTGATCACTGCAGCCCAGGCTGTCACCCATCTTGACCTGTCTAATTAGTCCATCTGTGTTGGTGAGTAACAGGCCCAGAAATCCTTCTTTTCTGGTGGGGCTCTCTATCACCTGGATTAAGAAATTATACTCGGTTCACTCCAAGAGTCTGCTGGGCTGCTTGTAGCTTACTGTGCTGCTTTTCCAGCAGATGTCAGGGTGATGGAAGTCCCCCAGAAGGTTCAGAGCCTGTGAGCGTGATGCTTCTTGTAGCTGAAGAACACTTTGTGTATAGGCTTCCCTTGGTTGGGTGGCCTGAAGTAAACACCAACCATGAAGTTTCCTTTGTTGGCTTGGCCCCTAATTTTCACCCATAAGCTGTCAACCTATGCATCACCATTTTTTCAAAGACCACTCTGTGCAGTCAGTCCATTTTTTTACAAAGAGTGTAACCTCTTCGCCCCTCCTTCCTTGCCTATTCCTTCTGAACAGTTTATAGCTGTCAATTGCAGTGCTTCAGTCATGGGATTCATCCCACCATGTTTCAGTGATAGCAACTAGATCATACCTTTCTAGCTGCACAGTGGCTTCCAACTCCTCCTGTTTGTTACCCATACTGCGTGCATTGGTATAAAGGTACTTCAGTTGGGCTATAGACTGTGTCATCTTTTTAGAGGAACATGCCCTAATTCCTTTGAGGCATTACACAATTGTTTTTCCCTGTTGATTCCTAATACATTAGCAGCCCCTGGCTCTTCTCTGTTACTCAAAACTCCATTCTCTCTCCTGGTTAAATCTAGTTTAAAGTTCTCATAAATCTGGCCAGCTTGTACCTTATCCTCATTTGATTTTACTTCTTAAGTCCCTTCTTCCAAAGGAAGCACTTTTCATTTTTCTCCACAAGCAAACTAAACAAAGAAATAATATTTATTTCTTTCATAAAAAAACTCACAGGTTAGAGAACTCATTAAAAACAGAGGAGATCTGCTAAATCTCATTTTAAATCTCTCCCCTCTTAGCACCATACTTTAAAGACTAGTCCACAGACCGCTCTAGGTAAAACAAGGCAGGACGAAAAGCCTCAGTCTCTCCCATTGAAGTAATCGTACTTCACACCTATGGCAAAGATTGAAAAAAAGGCCTTTGAAAGAAAGTGAGAGTGAGACTCTTCAACCTTATGTTCAGGATATTCACTGGGACAAATAAGTCTGTCTTCCTGGACTACTCTTAAACAAACAATATTTTGTTCTACCAAACTTTTTTTATTTTTTATTCCTGACAAATATTAAACAAAATACACATACTCACTCCAAAGATTTCTTTCCCCTGTAGTAAGTGCCTTAAGCACTACACAAGTAAGTTAGGACAAGTGGAACATGAAAGGAAAAACTTTTCCATTAATATCTTATCCTATCTGATGCTTGGCATACAAGTCATATGCACATACAGGTTTGCATTCCCTCAGGCAGAGCTGCAGCTCATTTCTATGCTAGTTTAAATGAATCTGATCTTATTTGAAATAGATTGAACTACTGACATGGTCACCAATCGCAGCTGAGAGGTATGACTAACAGCTGGAAATGCATATGAGCAACTTTCTGAGCTGACTCCTAGCCAGCAATTTCTAAAGAGTTCTAAGGTACACCCTTTATAGTCACAAACCCACAATAGTACAGTCACTGTTTGCACATGGGACTTCCTTAAGTCCATGTCTTGAGTTTTCCCATGCTGGCCAGTGTGTTCTGGGCACACTCAGGGAGTTAGACCTCACATGTAGCATCAATATTGGACTAAGACTACTACAAGTAGACTCTATTTCCTCTTGTGTAAATAACATTATCTATATGATGTTTAATTCCTTTTTAAGAAAAATTACCTAAATAATATATATGTATTTTTTAAATATACCAGATTAGATTGACTAGTGACCAAAATTCAATATTGTATCACAATAATTTGATACTGCCATTTTTCTTCAACATACTTCATGTAAATTTATACATAACTGCAGACCTACTAAATGTTTTGCATTTTTTCTGCCTTTGGAAAGACTTATTCCTTCTTTCTTTAACATTCCTTTTTTTCTAAGAAAAACAAGTTCTCAGATTTAAAAGGCTTCCTTCAATGATTAGATAAAGGTAACTAATCGTGCCATAGGCAGAAGCAAACCTTTGGTTCCTAGAAGTGTAGCACTGGATGGGATTTGTTTGATGTCTAGTTATTTTATAAACAGAATAGAACACAGTGTAAGTTCACAGAATCACAGAATCACAGAATCACTAAGGTTGGAAAAGACCTGTAAGATCATCAAGTCCAACCATTACAAAAAAAAAAAAAAAAAAACCAAAAACACCACACACCACACACAAAAACCACCACACAAAAAAAACACTCACACCACACAGCACCATGCCCATCAAGCCACGTCCCACAATGCCACGTCCACAGGCTCCTTGAATACCTCCAGGGAGGGTGACTCCACTACCTCCCTGGGCAGTCTATTCCACTGTATTACCACTCTCTCAGTAAAGAACTTTTTCCTAATATCCACTCTGTATCTCCCCTGGTGCAACTTGAGGCCATTTCCTCTTGTCCTGTCACTAGTCACTTGGGAGAAGAGACCAACACCCACCTCTCTGCAACCTCCTTTCAGGTAGTTGTAGAGAGCGATGAGGTCTCCCCTCAGCCTCCTCTTCTCCACACTGAACAACCCCAGTTCCCTCAGCCGCTCCTCATAAGACTTGTGCTCCAGACCCCTCACCAGCTTCATCGCCCTTCTCTGGACGCGCTCCAGCACCTCAATGTCTTTCTTGTAGTGAGGGGCTCAAAACTGAACACAGGATTCGAGGTGCGGCCTCACCAGCGACGAGTACAGGGGCACGATCACCTCCCTACTCCTCCTGGCCACACTGTTTCTGATACAAGCCAGGATGCCATTGGCCTTCTTGGCCACCTGGGCACACTGCTGGCTCATATTCAGCCGGCTGTCGACCAACACCCCCAGGTCCTTTTCTGCAGGGCAGCTTTCCAGCCACTCGTCCCCAAGCCTGTAGCGTTGCATGGGGTTGTTGTGACTCAAGTGCAGGACCTGGCACTTGGCCTTGTTGAACCTCATACAATTGGCCTGGGCCCATCGATCCAGCCTGTCCAGATCCCTCTGCAGAGCCTTCCTACCCTCGAGCAGATCAACACTCCCGCCCAACTTGGTGTCGTCTGCAAACTTGCTGAGGGTAAAATCTGTTCATCATCATGCCTTCTAATGTATAAGTGTCTAATTAATCAAATTAATCAAATGCTAAAAAAAAATAGTGCTTTCCATTCATGATCACAAAATGTTCTCAACTAGTTCTAACATTTTGATCCCAGCTTTTTTTCTAACTCAATTTTTCTATTGACATCATTACTTTCTCAAACGTGACTTGATAAAATAAAATATTATTCATGTTGTAGGTCTGAAAAATGCATCAGATAAAAGCTGCTGTTTGACATCCACCTCTGATGCAATAATCTTCCAATGAACACACCAAGCCAGAACTACAGGCATTCTTCACCCATCAAACCCATCAGGGTCAATCCATGTATTTCCTATTACGTTTTTCATCTCTGTTTATTTGTTTAAGGTTATATTTATTTTACCATTTTAGAAATACAGGCTGAAGTCTTGAAATTGAATCCATGGAGGTTCTACTACAGTTGTTTCTCTTGGAAATTTGGTTTTCACTTATCTTTTAGTGCTTCACAGGAGATGGAGGTTGTTCAAGCTCGTATCTTTTTGAATTGCAAGACACCCAACCTTTCTCACATTCATCTGTGTGGCTCTAATTGAAATAATCCTTTATAGAAATGTTTTTTCACAGTTGCTATCTACACTGGCTTTTCTTTCATTTGATATGATTTATTTCTGCTAGTCCTTGAGGCTTGTAACAATGTTTGAGTCATGCTTCAGACTGTCAAAAGTGGTGGTATACTGTCTACTAATTACTGTCTCTGCTGCCATTCACTTCAGTGCCCAAAGGAATCTTCAGAATAAATTCACCTTCCATATAATATCCCAAAATAATAATTTATATCCAGATCTGATCGAAAGACAGGGATTTTGTGGAAGAAGCTTTCTTTTTTTTTATTTAAAGTGAAATTGAAAATCTATTTTTCTAGGAATATATTTGGTAGACTATGTGATAAAAAAATCTTGTCTACACATCCACAAAGGAACACAGAGAGACCATGGCAGATGAGGAGCCCCAAAAATAGTCTGCCCAGCTATTCCCAAGCTCATCACAGGGGCCATTAGCTCATAAAATGTCCATCTTCACAAGCCCAGAGGATCACAGGGAGGAGCAATGTGAAGCAGGAACCCAAATTGAGGACTCAGAGGAAGGGACACCCTGTCCAGGCCCCTCCCAGGGCTCTCCCAGGACACTCTCAGCCCCTGTGTCCATGCATGAAACTCATCAGGAAGAGTCAAGGGGAGACGTTCTCCAGAACACCTTTCGGACTAATGAGGGTTGCTGCCTAGGGGTGAGACCCTTTATAAGATGCAGGGGAAGTGCATTTTGGGATTGCGCAGAACTCTTTATGGGATGTTTAGGGGAGGAATGAAAGGCAGGAAAAAGGAGAGGTTTAGGTGATTTGCAGAGGAACAGTTGTGGGAAATAGAGGGATAATGGAATAAAGGTTCATGGGCAAGCAGGAGCCGGTCAGTGTGCTTGTCTGGCTATGCCCTGTGCCTATCAGTGCCATCTGTCCTGTCTTCATGTTAAATTCCTTTCTAACTCTTCCCTGGGTGAGGGCTCTCTGTCCTGTGTGTAAGGTGGGGTGAGTCAGACCATGGGCTGGCGGTGGTTTAGCCTTTTTGAACTCTACCTTCAGCTATTTTCTGGTAAGGGGCTCTCATCCATGTGCATGTGTGTGTAGGGAGTCTGTGCTGCCAGTAACTGTAGTGAGTGCAGGTGTGTGAGTGAGTGTGTGATCACAAGGGAGGATCAAGACAAACCAGCCAGCGAGGAGGTGAAGTGACCTGGGAGTTTGTATGTCCCTAAGGGCCAGCTCTGGGTGTGAGAGCACCTGTGTGTCTCTAAGAGTGAGAGCACGGGGTGGGCTGGCTATGGGACTGGGGATGTCCTGGCCAACTTGGGGCATCAGGGGAAGAAAGAGTGCATGTGAGTGAGGGGGTCTCTATTCAGCTGGGGTGGGGCTGTGGCTTTGGAGGCTCCTATGTTCACGCGGCAGCAACTGGGCAGATGGAATGTCAGAGCCCAGCTGCTGAAGGGGTCTACCTTGTATGTACATACATACATACATACATATAAATGTACATTCTCACCAGTAGACCACCATCCTGCTCAGTCAAAAGGGAGTGGAATGAGGCCTTTGGTGCTGTCTCTGTTCATGTGAATGCTCTGAATGAATGACTGTCTGTGATCTGAGGCTGCTGTCCACGTACGTATGTATGTACATATGAGGGGGTGTGTGCACTCTCCGTGCTTCTGTCTGCTGGGAATTTTCAGCCTCGCTATGAATTGGTCCTGGGAGTATGGAGCTGCAGCAGCCTCATCTCTCTCATATTGTTGGATCCTGAATAATATATTTTCCTCTGACAATATTAAGCATTCAAATTTGGATCTCCAAGTATTATTTTAACTTTCTGTCATTTTTGATACAGTATTTTATTTTTCTGTATTTCATCATCTGTAAGAAATTTTTCATCTGTCCTACTACTGACATTTTATTTTATTATCTTATTCTAGACATTAAGGATTGCTGTAATTCAAACATTTAATCTTTCACTTTGATAGAATCACCAACTGCTGGCTATTCAAAATGTTTTAATAGATAAACTAAAAGAAATACAATGTGAAAGCACTTTATTATACTTTGACAGTAACAAATAGCAAAACTGCAGAATGTAATAACAATACTGCACTTTTGTGCAAAAATGGGTAATGACGTTAAAATCAAAATAATTCCAAAATAAATTTTAAAAATTAAAAGGTAGAAAACAAAAAAAAATCCCTGAACTGTTTTTCATAAAACAATATTAATTGCATTTATCCTCTCAATTTTATTTTATTCCTTGCCACTATTTCAACCTGTAAGGGTTACGTTAGCACTGGTTTCTAATATTTTTAAACACAGTTTAATGTAAACAAAAATATTTAGAAAAAGAATCTCAATTCAGTTTTTCAGGTTTAATCCTGAATTTGTATGAAAAGTCTTATCGTTCACAAAGAGTCAGTACATTTATGCTACATAATATGAGAAGGAGGAACTTGAGCTGAATCCTTTTCAGCTTTCTGCTAGAAGAGAAGACAAGAGGGGTTAAATTTCTTTAAGAAAATACTATGATAAAGTAATAATGGAAAAGTATATAGACATTTTTTAAAAGAAAATTGTTCTAAGAGAAGTGAAACCACAGCCAGTCTAAAGTCAAGAAACACACAAAAGTTTTACACAAAATCTAAATCCTGTGCCTGCACAGTTTATCAGAATATGATTTCAAACTGATCCTCAATGCATGTAGAAAAAAAAAACAAACTGAAAAAGGCTAAACTGCAAGCTGAAATATCGAAAAAACCTCTCTGTTCCAGCAAAGTGCTGATCGCAGACATGTTTTGCAATCTTACCAATGTTAACTGACTTATATTTCCAAGATATATTTCCACTTGTTTCGACAACTTGTAAAACATTTCCCTTACAGTTCTGGTAAGTAGTTTTATTAGACATGTAACACAGAATAATGCCATAATTTTTTTAAAAGGAATAACTGCAGGTTGGTTCTGCTCAGTACAGTCGTTCTTCATTCACTTTGTTTTTGCTTTCACAGCTCTCATCGAAGTGCTTGGAAGTGTCAGTGTTATTTGTATAGAATTTGATTACAACATTGATGTTACATCTTTCAATAAAAGGTGGAGTCTTAATGCATCTTGAAAACCATTTGAGAAATGTAATTTAGCAACCAATTTACCTGTAATAATTTTCCACTTCCATTGCATGTAAAGCACTTTGTAGAACGATCCTTTAAGACTTAAACATAATATCTTATATTATCTTATATGGGGAAATAAACACAAAGAATTCTGAAAAAGAAGAGCAAAAGTGAACAATCTGTATGTTCTTAAATCTGCTGTGAAATGTTCAGGATTCACAAAGAAGTAGTTAAAAAACAAGAGCTTGTCCATTATCCTTCTAAATTTTTATATCTAAAATTTAATTTGGACAATATTAAAGGATTTCAGAATTTTTAAAAAATCATAATTTGGTTTTAATTATGTCTTTTAATTTTTTGTATGTAATTAGTAACTTTTCACTACTCTCAAACATGAGTAGAAATGTGAGACGACAAAGTTAACTATAAAAAATCTCATACCTGAACACAACTTTTTTTCCAAACAGTTAAACATTATATTAAATAATAAACTCATTTTGAAACTATCTTAAGAAGGTCAATTGCTGCTGAATAATGTTTCTAAAACACAGAAGGTCTTAAAACCTTTCAACAATGAGGAGATGTATCAAAGACTACATCACATGATCATGAGAAATAAGCATGGATTTATATTAAAATTATTTACATTTATTTTGTATGAAAATGCTTTCTTTTATTACATACATTAAGCAACAAACCATTAACACAGCTATGTGGTTTCCTCTTCCTAAGCAAATATTTTCTATGTGTAATTTATTTGCAGTTAAAATGATTCACATAAACATCTATCTGCATGAGTATTATATTCCCGAAAACAAGGAAAACAAGCACTTTTTCAATGGCAATACCTAGAATACTGGAAAAAGATAATTACTAAATAATTACTATCATGTCATAACCTGGAGCAATTAGTAGCTTAAAGGATAGCAACTGTACTCATGAAAGTTCCATTTCTTGAACTAGAGTCATTTAGAGCATGTATTCCATTAAAAATAAATGTGGTTTACTTTCAGGTGTTATCCTTTAGGAAAGGGTGAGCAATACCATGAGTATTTATTTACTGCTGAATTCCAAAGATCATAAAGGAGAGTACTTTCATGTATACATATTTATTAATTAATTCAAACTATTTCTAAGGGATACAAGTGGGAAGAACTACCTAATTATTATTTTTTATAACAAGAAACTAAATGCTAAGTGTAGAATTCAACTCCAGATTTTTCCAATTTCAATGTATAAATGTAAACTGGGGGTGAAAACCAGGTGCTTAAATCTTGATGTCTTTTAGTACCATTTGAAATGCTGAGGTGTTTCATGCTTGAACTCCACCTACTGCTACAGGAGGGCATTATTATTTTATAGATGGTTTATTTGCCAGCCCAGTCAGAGATTCACTGTACTCTAGGACATTTTAAATGGCACAAGACCATGCAAGTTAAGGCAAATAATTCAGCTGAATATGAAATTAAGAGCTAGTCTTGTAACTACATTGACTGTTACAGGAGTTTAAGCGCTTTCTTCACAAATAAGAACTCCATATAAAGTAAAAGGGCAAATCTAAAACAGTCTAAGTGAGTTTAAATTAACATGACAGTGACTCAGGTGTACAATATTAGATGGAGGAGACAATGATAAGGGTAAAAGTGCAACAACTCATGGATTGAGATAAAGACAGTTTAATAGGTAAAGCAAAAGCCAGGCACACAAGCAAAGAAAAACAAGGAATTTATTCACTGCTTCCTGTCGGCAGGCAGGTGTTCAGCCATGTACAGAAAAGCAGAGCTCCATCACACCTAACGGTTACTTCGGAAGACAAATGCCATCATTCCGAACGTCCCCCCTTCCTTCTTTTCCTCCCAGCTTTTATTGCTGAGCATGATGTCATATGGTATGGAATACCCCTTTGGTCAGCTGGGGTCAGCTATCCCACCTATGTCCCCTCCCAACTTCTTGTGCACCCCCAGCCTACTCGCTGGTGGGGCTGCATGGAAACAGAGAGGGCCTTGATTCTGTGTAAGCACTGCTCAGCAATAGCTAAAACATCAGCGTGCTCCCAACACTGTTTGGGTCACAAATATAAACCATAGCACCATATGAGTTACTAAGAAGAAAAGTAACTATCCCAACCAAAACTAGTACATGTTGGGCTTTTTTTTTTCCCCTAGAGTTCAAAAGAAAAAAGAATGTAAGGATACAAAAAAAAATCACTTTACAAGGGTGTGCATCATTATCATTCAAAGGCCTTAGTACCTCCCCTTGTAGCACAGGCTAACATACTCTATTTTATCAGAAGCAAGATATTGCCTGAAAAAATAAACAACCACCCTCCACCTGCTATTATATAACATGTAATATTATTCAGGAAGAAACAAAAATATTTTCTTCCTTTTCCTCTTAGTTGTTTTATTATTGTACCTCTTTTCAGGGAGGAAACTTTCATGATATCAAATGTGATAGGTACTCTTCTGGTTTGAAAACACCTTGCACTGGAAAAATAGCTCTGTAAATGCAAATGTGAATCAAGTCCGCTCATGCAGATACGATTTAGTTATATAGACAATGTCAATGATTTCTCTGTAGAAGATGATTTTTTCAAGAAGAACCTTGCATAATGATGGATGGAAAAATATACTGGAAACATTTTTTAACTTCTTTTCTAAGGGGATTTTGTTGTTTTGTACAAAAAAGTAACAACAGGCTCAGTTACTGAAAAACTGCATCAATCCTCATAAGATACACATTTTGAGGTGTCTTAAATAATGAAAATAGCAAGAATCAATATTATTTGATGTAAGATCTGGAATCTAAAAATAGTTATCCAAATAATTGCATTTTTCAAAGTCAAATTGGTTCTTTTTTTGTTTTCATTTTTATTTATGTTAAAAAAGAAAGCAAGAAGGTTATAATATTGCTCAACTTTTAAAAAAGACTTTGAATTATATAGAATAAAATTGAAAACATTAATTTGACCAAGTCTATATGTTATAGTTGACTAAATCATCCTAGGTTATCTCTCATGGCCAGTAGAGAGAAATAGAAACTGTTGGTATGAGTTTCATCTCACCCTAAGACAGTGTGGTGGATTGACCTAGACCTCAGCAGGACAAGGAGAGAAAATAAGATGGAAAACTGGGTTGAGATAAAGGCAGACTACTGAAAAGAAAGAAAGGATGCATGCAAAAAAGAGAAAAGAAAAAAAAGATTTATTCTCTATTTCCCAGAAGCAGGCGATGTCTAGCCACTTCCTGGGAAGCAGGGCCTTAGTACGCATAGTGGTTGCTTCAGAACACAAATGCCATAATAACAAATGCCTCCCTCTAGTTCTCTTTTCCCCAAGTTTTTATTTCTGAGCACAACGTCATATGGTATAGGATATCCCTTTGGTCAGTCTGGGTCAGCTGTCCTGGCTGTGTCCCTTCCCAACCTCTTGCCTACCCCCAGCCTACTGGCCTTTGAGATGGGGGGCTTAGAGAGACAGCCTTGATGCTGTCTGAGCACTGCTCAGCAGTAGCCAAAACACTGGTGTGTTATCAACAGCATTCTAGTTACAAATACAAAGCACAGCATTATGAGGGCTGCTGTGGGGAAAGTTAATCAGTGTTTTAGAAAGTTTTAACCAGTGTTAAACAGGAGTTTTAAATTCTCTACAAGAAAGACATTAATTCCATATCTATGATCCAGTTTGTGTGCAGCTCTTCTCACTACTTGAACATTATATGAAAGATAAGCACAACCTTGCTTCCTTCTGTTGCTGTGTAAACCTAGTTAAGTTATCTGTAAAATAAAATTTTAAAAAGTATAGAACTACTTTTAAGTTTGTAACCGAAACCAGAAAGGAATACATCTCTGCAGTTCCTGATAAAGTGCTTGAGAAGCATAATTTACATCTTGTCCTTTTCCTCAGCACTTTCTAATTAACGTCTTCATGCAGCTATACACTAAATTTGCTGACTGACCACTGAGGGCTTCAGCATATTGACTGCTCTGAACTCCCACTTGGGAAGCCAAAATCCTACAATGTCATTTTACATTCTTAGCCCAAGTCTTTCTGTCTGTATTTTCAGCTTCGCAGTGGAAGTAGCTTAATTACACTAAATTCTCTAAGTTTTGCTTAACTAAATGTATTCAGCCCCTATAATCTCAGGATAGACTGTATTTTCTGTTAAGATGTGCCCCATGTAGTTTCACATCAATCCTATTTGGACACAAAACTACCAGGAAATGTACCAGGACCAGAATTTCATCCTGTTTGTGTCTTCTGCTTAGTGACTTACATTTTACTTGATACTATTTCAAATGGAAGTATATTCTAACATATGTTTGTTTCTGCCTTTTTTTTAAATAAAACTATGAACTTTAAAGTTTATTGATTTTTTTCCCCTATAAGAGCCTAGGTTTAATCTTGAATCTACTAACGTATACTTTGTTCAAGCCTTCCTGACGACTGTTTATGATTAATGTGTTGCTGCACACTGAAATAAAAAAGGCTTAGAAACCTAAATTCATAATCAAAATAAAAAAAAGCCATCTCCCAGTCTAGTACCGTATTTTCTACAAGAACAATTGGAATAATGTAAAAGATAATAGTCTATTATTAGGGCATCCTTTACTGCAGTGAAGAGAAGAAATAAAATGGCTTCGGTTAGGCTTGCATAATCTCTGTACATCTGCCCACATTATCAAGGGAAAAGGAGAGAAAATCAGAATAAAATATAGGAATAGCAGATAATATGATACTTTTACTCTTGTACATCTTCATGTCTAGGGACAAGTGTAATGAATGTGTGCTTAAATACTGCCATTCAAAACCCACAGTTATGCACTTCATGCCTTGAAGGTTAAACCGTATTTTCACTTCTGACCATTTCTAAGCTATCTAGCTAATATTGGGTAATATGCTAGGCGATAAGCAGAGGGGAATCAATATGTGTTGGTTTTGGCTGGGTTAGAGTTAACTTTCTTCATAGTAGCTAGTATGGGGCTGTGTTTTGGATTTGTGCTGGAAACAGTGTTGATAATACAGGGATGTTTTAGTTACTGCTGAGCAGGGCTTACACAGAGTCAAGGCCTTTTCTGCTCCTCACACCACCCCACCAGTGAGTAGGCTGGGGGTGCACAAGAAGTTGGGAGGGGACACAGCCGGGACAGCTGACCCCAACTGACCAAAGGGATATTCCATACCACATGATGTCGTGCTCAGTATATAAAGCTGGGGGAAGAAGAAGAAAAGGGGGGACATTCAGAATAATGGTGTTTGTCTTCCCAAGCAACCATTACGCGTGATGTAGCCCTGCTTTCCTGCAGACAGCTGAACACCTGCCTGCCCACAGGAAGTGGTGAATGAATTCCTTGTTTTGCTTTGCTTCCTTGCGTGGCTTTTGCTTTACCTATTAAACTGTCTTTATCTCAGCCCACGAGTTTTCTCACTTTTACTCTTCCGATTCTCTCCCCCATCCCACCCGGGGGGAATGAGCGAGTGGCTGTGTGGGGCTTAGTTGCCGGCTGGGACTAAACCACGACACAATAGCTGAAAAATATTCAGGAGGTTCATTTTAGCAAAGATGCTCTGGGGAATGAAAGAATACAAAGAATATATTCCAGCTTTGAGCTTCTGGCAATGCAAAAACGTGTTATGTTATCTTTAGGACCAATGTTTCAAGGCAAAGAGCAATCTCATGTACTTTAAGTGTGTTCTTAGAAATCTCTGGTGCAGAACGAACAAGCTTAAAATCTTTAGAAAGATAATACCCCATTCTAATGATCTTGTTAAAAGGAAACAAAAGGGAATGTTTGTTGTGTCTTGAACCATTGCCACCTGAGTGTATGTTGTCAGGTTTTAACTTCCCCAGAGTTAGTTTGGATATAGAATGCACAGAGTGAGCTCTAGTTAAAAATAAAACATTAAAGCAAGTCATCAAGTTGTACTAGGTTGTTATTTACATATTTCCTAATTAAATTCTTCAATATCAGTGAATGCTTCATACCATATCAAACAACACCTGAGAGATTGCATGTAGCCTTTGTATGCTTTTTTCTCATTTAATTTTTGTGTTTATAGGTGAAATGTTTTTTACTTATTTTGTGTGCTGTTGTTTCTCTCCCTCCCCCATTTGGTATATGAATGAAAATATAGCTATGCCAGATTTGAGAATATCTGACAAACCCAAAGATGGAAAAATACAAGGAAACATCAAAACAAGTTAGGAAAAACAGTCAGGAAAACAGTCCTTTGCCATCCTATGGTTTGATTGAAGGTCCACTAAACATTTTCATTGGCTCCAGCAAGTTTTAGTTCAGTTTAGTTAATCATTTAGTAAGAAATGGTAGCATAAGCAAAAGGTGGTTTTGCCTAACAAAGCTTAATGCCTGATTAGTATCTTATACCTTTCTTCTTTTCACCACACTACTTAATCCAAAAAGAATCAAAATTAGATCAAAGAGAATTCAAGTTGAACTTTGTATCTCAGTTCTGTGATTTGAGCTGTATTTCAACACCCGTATAAAGTTACTCTACTGTTTTGACTTTGCAGTGGAAATCACTTGCCATATCAATTAGAGCGAGGGAGGGAGAAAATTTCGCCTTTAGTAGGGAGTAGGCAGACATCTTACGGACAAGAAGGACATTTATATATTCTTTATGTTTGATCACTTTGAGATTCTATGAATGGACACTGAATGTATAAATAAGAAATATTTTTTTGTGCTCTGTGAAATAGTATTCTCTTTAAAAGTGAAAGAATTGCTGTTCCAAAAGAAGCATTATCATGAGATTAGGACAAGGCTTTACATTTCTACACACTTTAAAACAGTGCTGGTAACCTTTTATTCTGTAACCAATGTTAGGTGGTGCAGCCCTTCTCTTTGTGCTCTGGTATGTCATGGGTATCAATTATCTACCCTAATGAATTTGGACTGTACAGCCTGATACTTTTCTTTTAGATATATTATTTGTCACCGTTAATTTAGTAATGAAGAAAGAGTTAATACGAAAAAAAGCAACACAGTGCTGCATTTCATAGATGATAAATTATAAACAATCTATTTACTGTATGAATTCAAATGTATAGTAATTGTAATTATGTACAAGTGGAATAAGAAGTAACACTGCCACAGTGTACAGTATTATTTAGTCTAAGAGCACTGGGTGGTCTTCACCAGACAAATAAAATTTTTAAAAAGGCTAGAAAGGAGGACCCTGGGAACTACTGACCTGTCAGCCTCACCTCTGTGCCTGGGAAGAGCATGGAACAAATCCTCCTAGAAGCTATGCTAAGGCACATGGAGGACATGGAGGTGATTTGAGACAGCCAGCATGGCTTCGCCAAGGGCAAGTCTTGCCTGACCAAACTAGTGGCTTTCTATGATGGAGTGAGACTGCGCTGGTGAGACTCCACCTGGAGTACTGTGTCCAGCTCTGGAGCCCTCAGCACAGGAAAGGCATGGACCTATTGGAGCGGGTCCAGTGGAGGGCCACAAAGATGATCAGAAGGATGGAACACCTCTCCTTTGAAGAAGGCTGAGAGAGTTAGGGTTGTTCAGCTTGGAGAAGAAAAGGCTCCAGGGAGACCTTATTGTGGCCTTTCAGTACTTAAAGGGGCATTAGAAGAAAGGTGGGGACAGACTTTTTAATAGTGACGGTTGCGATAGGACAAGGGGTAATGGTTTTAAACTAAAAGAGGGTAGATTTAGACTAGATATAAGGAAGAAAATATTTACAATGAAGGTGGACAGGCTGGATCGATGGACCAAGGCCAACTGTATGATGTTCAATAGGGCCAAGTGCCGGGTCCCACACTTGCATCACAACAACCCCATGCAATGCTACAGGCTTGGGGAAGAGTGGCTGGAAAGCTGCCCTGCAGAAAAGGACCTGGGGGTGCTGGTTGACAGCCGGCTGAATATGAGCCAGCAGTGGGCCAAGGTGGCCAAGAAAGCCAGCACCATCCTGGACTGTATCAGAAGCAGCGTGGCCATCAGGAGTGGGGAGTTGATTCTGCCCCTGTACTCAGTGCTGGTGAGGCTGCACCTCGAATCCTGTGTTCAGTTTTGGGCCCCTCACTACAAAGTTGCTGGAGCGTGTCCAGAGAAGGGCAACAAAGCTGGAGAACAAGTCTTATAAAGAACGGCTGAGAGAACTGGGGTTGTTCAGTCTGGAGAAGAGGAGGCTGAGGGGAGACCTTATCGCTCTCTACAATTACCTGAAAGGGGGTTGCAGAGAGGTGGGTGTTGGTCTCTTCTCCCAAGTGACTAGTGATAGGACAAGAGGAAATAGCCTCAAGTTGTGCCAGGGGAGGTTTAGGCTGGATATTAGGGAAAATTTCTTTACTGAGAGAGTGGTGAAACACTGGAACAGGCTGCCCAGGGAAGTGGTGGAGTCACCATCCCTGGAGGTGTTCAAGGAAGGTGTGGACGTGGCATTGCTGGACATGGTTTATTGGGCATGGTGGTGTTGGTTGATGGTTGGACTTGATGATCTTACAAGTCATTTCCAACCTTAATGATTCTATGATTCTGTGGTGAAATGCTGGAACAGGTTCCCCAGCAGGGTGGATGCCCCATCCCTGGAAACATTCAAGGTCAGGTTGGACGGGACTCTGAGCAACCTGATCTAGTTGAAGATGTCCCTGATCATTGTCGGGGAGTTGGACTAGACGACCTTTGAAGATCCTTTCCAACCTAAACTATTCTATGAACCTATGAACATAATTATACTCTTGGTTATACACATTTTTTTGTTTGTTTTAAGGATTATTTTAAATAGAATATGTAGAATTATGTATTTTATGATTATTTGATTGTGTATCCATCTGCACAATTCTGCTAATTCTGTTTATCTCTATACTTACTATAATATACTGGCATGAAAATGTAATCTACTGTCCCTCATAATGTCAGATTACTTTATTCTTCGATATTGTCTATACAGCTGAAGACTTTTTAACTCTGAACCAGTTGGCTGTTGATCCTCAGCGATGCTTTTTTCAGTGAGGATGGACCTTGCTCTCAAAAACTAGGAGGTCAGCTTTATGGAGTAATTTTGATTTTCATATTAGTGACCATAATATTATATTGCTTCCATTTAAAATTCAATTTCTATAAATTTTTAGCAGATTTTGGGAAGACCTTATGAAAAATACGTTGCTATGACATCTTTCTTAAAATATGTATTTTAAGAATGGAAAGAAGAGAGTGAATAATAGATATGAAGCTCAAGTTTGTAATTTATTTATAATTGTGGTGTAGCTGTGAACCAGGACTATGCCTCTGTGCACATGCAATGCTCTTGTCCTTAGTTCCCAGGGTGGTCCAGGACCTCTCCAGACAGTCACCTGTTAGCAGACTGGGTTGAAAGAAGGGACTATCTTGAAACTGTGTGACTGACTGGACCTTCACAATTAAGTATGTGATGGATTGTTACTGGAGCTCCCCAGAGGAAATATTGGATGGTTCTGGAAACACTCCCTTCCCCCTCCCCCCACCCCCCATCTCCAACCGCCAATGTGTCTGGTCCAATCTGTGTGCTTAAATTCATTGATTATCTTCCTGTATAGAGTGTCCCAAACACTCTTCTAGGTCATTCCTGATGCAGAGTGATCAGATTGGACATATAGAAGACATTTTTAAATAGTCAACAGAAACTGTTTCTGCAGAAATGCTCAGGGGACAGTCTTTTGTATGTAGTTATCATGTTTACAAGATGTTTTGTAGACAGCTAGTATGTATCAATAGCAATGAATTGCATGTATGTGGGTTGTCACACAGGTCCACAGGCCAGCAGGATTATAAGAACTGAGAGGAAGAGGAGTGAAGGAATCCCTCTGGATCCAGCTGAAGGGAGCACTGCAAGGACCCTTGCAAATCCTGTTGCCAGCAGACAGTAACTGGCTGTCCAGTTAGGGACATTTGATTCCACATGTGAGTGTTACTCTGTTCCAGGTTCCCAAAAAATTAGGGCTGGTTTAACAAGGACTTAGCTGTTGAGTGTCTGTGTAACAGGACCATTAGCCACCAGCCCATTGGCTGTCCCAGAATTTATGTCTCCAGGCAGCTTTTGCTAAAAACTGTGAAAGATTTCAGGTAAAACTCAATTTAATTCAGATTAAACATTCCTCCACTTCTGAGGAAATAGCAATTTCTTTAGGACTGAATATAGATAGTCATGCTATTTTGTGTATACAGCCTCCATTATGCTTAAAAGATCAAGTTGTGAATGCTTTCTTCCGATTTCTTGCCCTCCCATTAAAGTTTCACTTCTCCCTGACGAAGGTTAAATCAGATTCTTCTTTTCTGTTGATGAAATACTGAAAACAATCAGAAGTAAAGCAAAGGTGTGACTGATCGCATATCTGTTTTAGAGTGGTTTCGAGGATTCCTGAGAAAGGTAAACACATATACACAGACTACAAGGGAAAAAAAAATTAAAAAACCCCAAGCATTTTATTAACTACAGACATGCATTACACTAAGGGTATCTTGCAAAGCAATTGTCTTACCGACCCGAGGACCCTGAGGAAGATAGACCGTCCATACATTCTTGTGTTGTCTTGCGCCAAGCACTCAGCCCAGCAGTGGGTAGGTGCCAGCTTTACGTGCTGTCCCCATGGAGGCGACGGTGACCTCGCTGTACACCGGCCCACTGCTCTTCGGGAAATTCCGGTATTTATACATTTGCAGAGGAATGGGTTTCAACACATGTGACCAGTGGGTGCTGAAACATGTCTTGGTTGCCAACTCTCAACATAGGGAGCCTATGGCGCATGTGCCTGCTGGTCAGGTGAGCTGTACGCGCCATAGCCATCCCGTCTTTTTGTTCGTAGGCTTTGTACAGGCAGCATATTACCATAATCCAGCAATCATGTATCAACCATGCTCAAGCCAATAGGAGGATGTTATAAGGTAAGCAAAATTATGAACTGTGCTTTGTATTCCTCCACCACTGCACGTTCTCCCTGTCCTCCCCCTGTATTGCTCAGCCTCTTTATCTCTATGGTCAGCATTTCAAACACTAGACAATAAACCACCTGTTTTCTTGTGCTGACTACGGTTTTCTCAGCTATCTACTTCTCACCTAATGTTGCGTTTTTTTCAGCTATCTACTTCTCACCCAGTGTCCATCCACAGACCAAAATTCCATCTTTTAACCCTTCCATACACAACAGCAAATAAAAAGGACAGGCCCATAGAGGACATGGTCAGAAAGTTAAAGCAAAACATTGTTTGTTCCCTCATAAGACACAAAAATACAGTCCACTGGATGTTGGTAATAATCTAATATAGAAATAAACAAGCAAAGCCCAAGCAGGGTGAAAGAACTAAAAAACCATTAGACAGTTAATGAGATATTGTGCTAGTTTATGATTTTAAGCCCAGCCAGTAAAGTCAAAAAGGAGCGACTCACCTAGTTTTGTTTACATTTTCTTGTTACTATATACTGCTTTGTTACTTCAGCAATAGGTCAAGATATTCCATCACACATAAATAGTTTGGTTTCTGGCAAGAAGCACAATGGACTATAGGCTAATACACTACATTTTGTTTTTCAAAATGATCCAATAGTAGATATCATTATGACAGTGGTAGTAACAAGTTAATAACAATGAGCCAAATGCAATGCTTACGAAGAAAATTTACTGTCTGAAGTGGTGAGATAAAATAACTTTTCAATACCCTATGGAAAATTATCTGAGGATGAATGCTTGTGTAGATTTTTTCTAGAAAAGTAATTAATCTTTTTCTTCTGAATTTGTACTTAATTTCAACTATTCTTAAACAATTTTTTTCATTTACTGAGCTTAATTATGTTAGCAGAACTTCTGCATGAGTGTGTCAGAAAAACCTCAGAAATATATTCAGGAAAGATATCTTCTTTTGTTCTTTTATGTTTCTCTACTTTTTATCATTTTGATGAACTGCACACGTTGAATAATTATTTTGAACCCAATAATTTTATATAGGAGTTAGTTTGAAGTTTGCTGTTCAAAAAATGTTTTACTGCGATTAATTTTGTTAAATTTGTTACCAGACGTTTTATTTTTAATTATGAAGATTTCACAGGATATACTGATGGAATGTAATGGTATACATGGATTTAGTCTTGAGCTACAGATAATTCTGGAAGGAGCCATATCTGTTGTAGTATTAGCAATTATGTTAAATTCATTAGCTATTTAGCTCTTACTGGAATAATGCTAGTAAGTCATACAAATATTCTAAGCATATCTTATGGGGGATCAGTTTGATATTCTGTCTAAAAAATGTCTAGATTCAATCAGAAAACAATTTTTTTAACAAAAGAGAGGAATTCATTTTCCCATGAAGATTGTCACTAAACAAAAATGATCAAAAGTACATACTTAAAATATGGAGGAAAGAGAACTCAGGAAATACAGCCACCACTACATCACTTGAAATCTTTCAAGTAAGAATTTATAGAAAAGATCAACAAGGTTAGGAAGTCATAACTCCATTTTACATCTGCTACACTGCCTGGTCCTAGATATCCAGTTTAAAATGTGTGTTTGAGTACATTATTTGTTCAACACAAGAGTGTTGAACTAGTCACATCTTGAGGTATGTATGAAGCACTTTTTTGTTTTCTAGGGTGAAAAAACATGGCTAGGGATCTGAGAAAAATCTTACTTTTGACAGTTGTAGCATCAAGATTTTATCATGGAAATGTATGTTTTTGCATTTACAAAATAAAGTAAAAGTTGAAGATGTTCTTAATAGTTAAGAGATCAAGAAGAAACCTTTCAAGAGAGAAATAGTAAAAAAAAAAAAAAAAAAATCTCTTTTTCTTGATCTGTCAATATTACAAGGTGTTCAAGGCACAGGCCAAGATTTCAGTTTATATTCCAGACCTGTAGCTTTCTGTTCAAAGAGAGAACTGTGAGTCCTTAATTGGAACAGCAGTTAAATTAGTGTTCATTAACAACATAAATCAGAGAAAATGTAGAGGGGGACAAGTTGTCCTTTTATAGGGTGAAGTCCACCCAGCTCATATCCTATTTCAAATAATGACCAACTGCAAGCACCTCTAGGAACCTTGCCTTGCCTTGCCTTATTTTGCCTTGCCTTGCCTTGCCTTCCCACCCTGCCTTGCCTCACCCTGCCTCACCTCACCTCGCTTCACCTCACCTCATTTGAAAATATGTAGGAGATGTGCAGGAAAGGGCACTAAAGTACAGATGTTATGGCAATTACAGAATCCAAATAAATACAGAAGCCAGAGGTCATAATTTTCAGAAAGGTAGAATAAGTGCTGTAGGAATGCCTCAAATGATAGAAGGATAAGAGACAGAGTAATAAATCCACAAAAAGTGGTGTAAGTAACGGTGGAAAAGCAGAACAGGAGGGGACGTGTGGAAGGTGAATAACAAGGAAAACTATAGCCTAGATCTGTGTTATCAAACATCAGGATAAAGAGTGAAAGGGTTGTATGTGGAAGCAATAGGAGCTGAAAGTGAGAAAAGAAAGGTAGCCTCAAAGGATAAAATAAGTGAGTGGAAAGAAAAGACAGAATAAAACAGGAGAGTAAAAATAGAAAGCAGGTAGAATGTGGGAACATTAAACTATTATAAAAGTTTTCTCTCTGTAAACATATACAAATGTATATGTTCAAATGTATATGTTCAAATGATGGAATAGGCTTCCTAGGGAGGTGGTTGATGCCTCAAAACTGTCAGTGTTTAAGAGGCATTTGGACAATGCCCTCAATAATATGCTTTAACTTGGTCAGCCCTGAATTGGTCAGACAGTTGGACTAGATGATCGTTGTAGGTCACTTCCAACTGAAATATTGTATTCTCTTATATTCTGTATACAGGCAGAGCCTGGAAGAATTCTACAACAAAACTTCTTAATGTTTCCTGTCTTGGGTACAGTTTGTTTTCACCATCAATCTGATGATGTAGCACAGTAATACATCATCGTAGTGACAGCACTATGATGATACACTACACTAATACATCATCAGAATAACTGTGATAAGAGCTGTCATTCTGGTGATACATGAGTCTGGTCCATCATAAAAGAAACATGTATTCCAAACAGATGTAGTATAGATATCACTAATTTTTTTGTTGCCATTGCTTATTTATTCATTCACTTTTGTAGAAAACTATATCAAAAGCAGAATGCTTTTTAAATTACATTAAGTAAAACCCAATAAAATAATGTTAAATAAAGAAAGGAATATTTGGGTATATACAAACAATGAGGAAATGGGAGCTCAACCACAAACTATAAGACTTCAAAATAGCACGTTACCACATCTCATTAAAATGAATCTAAAACTATCACTAATTTATTCAAGTGTTTTCAAGTGTTTCTCCGTAAGTAATTCTTTGATATCCAGGCTCACACTTGTAATAACTTATTTCTACATGTTATATACATATACATTAAAAAACACAATAATCCAAAGCTTATATAATTTTTAATGTATTAAAATAGGGAAGGTCTCCTAGGTAAAGAATGTATCTTCATATTTATCTGGAAAACCTGTAATATACCCATGATACATATTATTATCAGCACCAATGTTTCTGAAAGGGTAAATAACCTAAAGTATACCTGAATTTGACTTTATGAGCTCAAAGTGAAAATTTAATCAATACTGACACTAAGTTGCCTCATAGAAGTTTCATTGAATCCTACATGGAATAGTAGGAGTGGATGATAAGCTGTAAGTTTCACCATGCTCGGCAGCCTCTTAGTGACGTTGCGAATGTGAGCTCCTGGTAGGCAGCAAATTTCTCTAGAGAAATTGTCTGGACAGCAAATGGGTGCTTTGGTGCCTCTCCGTAAGGAGTCTCCAATTACTAATACTTTATGCACTTTTCTGGTGGCACTGACGCTAATGTGAGTGAGCAACTGGATCAACTTTGCATCACCAGCTTCTGCTGGATCCAGTTCATTACTCACATGCTCTTCATTCACCCTCAAAGCATCATATCTGTTATATAGGGACACTTTAGAGGAAAGAGGAAGGTTCTTCTTTCTGTCCGAAGCAGGGACAAGGGTCCAGGCTCCTTCATCTTGTGAGTTACTTGTGTCAGCCAGCTCAAGGTTGAATTCAGGCTTACCTTCCCCTTGCACATGCTTAAGGCTGGGCTGTCACTCAGCCTGAGACAGCGTGCAATACCAGGTATCTATCTCCCACTCACATTCCTGGATACGGCGCTGCCTGTTGAGCTCCTCTTGTAATATACCTACTCCTTTGAAGAGTTATTCTAGCTGGGCACACTCGCAGCTATGACATCCACCACTGCCTTCAGGTGCTAGAGGAAGTTCCAAGTGCTGGGGCTCCAAGCAGCCTGAGGTCTGGTCAGCTATTTCAGTCTTCAGGAGGTCTGTTTAGGTGGAGATGTCAGCATAGCTAGGCTGTAGTAGGCTGTAGAGCCTCTGTTTGGGTTTCAGCCTCAACCTTGCAGTTGCAGCAGGTGGACACCATTTTCTTTCAGCAGGTCACAGCCACCTTGTAGTTCTATAAAATAGCAATTCTTTTGAAAGACGTCATCCTTCTAATTCTAATTACCTGGAGACCTCAAGCTTCCAGGTACACTTACACAGACACGAGCTAGCTGGGGTGATTGTCAGGACTGCAACCTAAACCTGTAGGTGAGCAGAGCAGGAAGCAACCTGACAATGGGCAGAGTGTACCAAGCTGCATATGCAATCTGCCAATGCCTCTCCCTGTTTGCACCCCCTGGCCACTGACTCTCCCTAGGGACTGGTTATATGTGGCCACCCACAGTTTGAACCGGTTGCAGGGACTGCCAGCACTGCCCCACTCTTGCCTGCCCCTCTCACCAGACCTGTTGCCTGCCAGCTGGTCCCTTCACACACACAGCCCCTGCCTTTGCCAGTTAAAGTTCTGTAGTGTTTAAGCCATACGCTTCGTAGACATGTTAACTGTGAGATGATACTTCATATAGTGTCCTATTAAATTGCATTAGAATAACCTTAGTTTATGAAGCTCAAAATCGCATAGAAATAGAATTTTTATTCTGCTGACTGGTATTTCTATCTTTTTAAAAAAATTCTGATAAGTTTTTATGCTGACTTGGGTATATCTACTTGGTATTTTTCATGCTCAGCATTCTTTGAGATCTTAAAGCATGAATTGAATATATTTTAGCAAGCATCAATCTGTCACTCTGCTGGCAATTAATTAACAGCCAGACGGAAACCTTGGAGCCCTACATATTTAGTTCATTGATTTTTGTGCAATATTGTATGTTATAGCTCACTATACAGACTTTCAGTTGTCATACATAGAAACTGCATTAACTGCTGACAAGTCTGCTTCTTATATTAAAACAAAGTGTCTAGAAAGAATGGAGCAATGAAATTTGGATGAAATTTGGATGATTAGAGATCAGACCAAAGAGGACTTGAGAAAAATAAAGTAAAAATACTCATTGTTAAAAAAATCTAGTGTCACATCACTTTATTTTAGTACAATTTAAATATCAGCATCAACACCACTTTGTTTAGTGTGGGAGCTAGAAAAGCTTTCTTTTTCATTTTACCAGTGCCTACTAATTTAAAAGTCCTACAATATGAAGAAGATACTAACATTTATAGGCTCAGCAGAGATACTAATTTTATTACAGATCATTTTCTCCGTATCTTGCCCCAGATAGCTACTCAGTTTTCCACAGCTGATATTCATCTGCCTTTCCCTCTCTCTATTATGGCTAATGGATTCATTACCATTCCTGTTGCTGACATCCCTTTCCGCTCCCTATTTGCCAACCATCCTTTTGCCAAATTATTTAACTGATTAACATAATTAAGTTAAACCCCAATAAATTGTATACTTAACTTGATGTTTGCAGCTTTTAAAGATGGGCCTGTGTGTCCTCCTACTGCAAAGTCTGTGTTTCTTGCCAGCAATCTCACAATTCTTGAGTTACTGAGACTGTCCTAAACTGTAAGATACCAGTGTGTGTAAAAGAAAAAATGAAGTGAAATAGTGGTAAATTCACACACAGGATAAGAAAAAACAATAAAAAACAAACAAACAAACAAAAAATTTCTTACATTTTAACTAAGATTCAAATCACACCCTTGAGGCAAATTAAAAGGATTAAATGGGGGAGGACAAGTTGTACTGAGTGTAGGTGGTGAGGTGTTGGCAGCAGAGAGCCATAGAGGTGGCCTCTATGAGTAGAGGTCATGGGCTGCCCCATGCTGGACACAGTTGCTTCCAGCTGGCACCAACCAACCCACCACAGGACACAGCTGAGCCCCTCAGCCAAGATGGTGGCACCTCTGGGAAAACATATTTAGGAAAGAGCAAAATGCTGCACAACAATGTGAAGAGTGAGGAAAAAAACCTGTAAGAAACAGCCCTGTGAACACCAAGGTGAGAGAAAAAGGAGGGGCAGGAGGTGTGCCAGGGCAGAGATTCCCCTGCAGCCTGTGGAGGACCCATGGTGGAGCAAGTATTTCCCTGCAGGCCACGGAGAGGACCACCACAAAGCAGATACCCACACTGCCACCCATGGAAAGCCCATGCTAGATCAGGCTCCTGGCAGGAACTGTGGCCCATGGAGGACCTACACTGGAGCAGTCTTTTCCTGAAGGACTGCAGCACATGGAGAGGACCCACACTGGAGTAGGGGAAAAGTGTGAAGAGGAAGGAGAGGCAGAGAGGAACCGTTATGAAGAGATTCTGTGTGAGACAAAGCACGTGGGGATCTGATGCCACATACCTCATGAAAAGCCCAGACTTCCTGCACTGCCAGTGGAAAGGGCAGATCTGTGGAGAATTCAGGGAAGTTGGGCTAGAAGCTACTCAGAGATATCCAGAGAATTGAGAGCATCTGTCCTCCCATGCTTCCCTGGAAGTTTGAAGATGAAGAAGCCCGAAGAACCTAATGTAAATAGTTATATATGATACACTTCCTTATGGAATGCCTTACAAATTTATGAACTGACCAAGGAAATCTCACATCTGAGTGAGACAGCTTAAACTGAAAGACATCAAAACTAATGTCTTTCCTTCTCAGTAAGTTGATGCACACTGAGTCCTTCAGTCTAGTCTAGTTTCTTGTCCAGCAAGTTCACTGTTTCCTGGATTGAAGCACAGCCCACACCATTCCCTCTGCTCACTTTTGAGGCTTGACTTCAGAACAACTCCTTACTAAAGGCAGACGTGTGGTTCTGTAGGCATCTCCAAAAGTATATGCACACAGCCAGCTTCTTGCTTGCTACATCTCAGTCCTGACATTCCATGAACTTCTCCCTGCTGAACAGGTACAGTTGCTCAAAGGAAGAGGCAATCTCTTCCTTTCAAACACTTCCAGCAAATTTAGTGTGCCACAGATTGGATATGGCAAACATCCTCCTGAGCAGTTCTTTGAAACACAATACACATGAGATTCATGTAAGTTGTGAACAAATTAAATGGGCATATACTCCTCACAGAGTTATTTGATGGAAACAGATAAGCTTCTGGCTTCATAAAGTAGACTATATAACTGGAAAATAATAAATTCCAGAGATGCATTTCCCTTCGTTGCTTTACTTACACTGGTTTTATTGGTAACCTTCACAGTGCAAGCAAGATTCCAGGACAGGCTTAAACTGAAGTGAGAACCCAAGCTGAGAAGGGTAGCTCATTTGTGCGTTACAGACAGTGTTAAATTCCCAAATATATCTCTGTTCTTTTTATTCATTTACTATATCCTGGACAGGCTTTGTTAACATAGTTGCTATTTCATGGCCCCAAACTCCAGGCTTAATCGACATAGTTCCACGAATGTCTGGAGAATTGTCTCAATTTACATTAGTTTAGAATATGTAATTTGTGTCCAGAGACGTGAAAGTTGGACACGAGTGCTGCTGTTTTAAAAAAAAAGAAAGAATAATGAATAATGCATGAGAAGTCTATGCCTTCACAGTTTCTATGGGTAGGCAGTCCTCCTAAATATCAATATGTCCGATATGCCAATGGCGATTACCCGCACTGCTAAGCTCCTCCCATCAGAGCAACTCAACCCCCCACCATTGACCGTGAGGTTCCCTGTGTGGTCACCAGAGTCTCAAGACATTCTTCTAGGGGTGGGTACTCATCTGTTTCTCCTGTAAATTCTGCTACAGTTCCAATGTGGAACTGAGATCTCCGATGTGGGAGTGAGATCTACAGTCTCATCCAAAGAAGACAGAGATTTTGCACAGTATACATGCTGTCTTACTTATTACAGCACCTTCGCAAAAGCAAAAGGTGTTTATCCTTTCATGTGAAAGGGTATAAACCACTTTTTTCATTTGTTGTTCTAGTCACCAGACTAAAGAGGTACACTCCAGCCCTCCAGATAAAGTTTGCCTCCCTGTGCATCCAGGAATGCAATGGTGATGAGTCAAAAAAAGACATTTGTCTAACCCAGGCAGCAGAATGGAAAGGAGCTTCAGATCCCTGGGTAGTGTTTGGTTTTATTCAAAGTGTGGCTTTCTACTCGAGAACAAGTGCAACTTCACTGTACTTTAGTCAATAAAGCAATATCAGCAACGCTCATTTTGTATGAAGCCCAAAAGATACTTTATCATAGTGAAAGCTTAAAGTGATCATTTTTAATGACAAAGCCTAATCCTAATTTTATATATGTTGAATTTAACAGAAATTTGTAAACTATTGATAATGCTAAAGCAAGTGCTTTTTGTGGATTGAGGAATTTCTTGACAAATACACACAGCTGAAGCATTTAACTTCAAATGAATTACAGCATTGTCATGGACTGACAAATACAGTGGTACTACTGTACTACCTCTATGATAGACAAGAGCTTCAGTAAATCAGGTCATACTGCACATTTTTGAAGTTAGATGCATTATTAGGCACTTCCATATTGTGCCACCAGAGTCCATTAAAAACTGAATTCCCTTTTTCCCATTGCAAAAAATCTGATATTTTAGAGTTTGTAAAATTGAGGTACTATTTTCAAATGCTGAAATTTTCAGTGGTATGTGAAACTCCAATATGTAACTGTTTGGAAATACTTAAATAGTTAAATATTACTTTTAGACAATTTCAAGCAATTCAGTCTAATTTGTACTTAGTTCTCATATTTCCTCAGTTAACATCAGTTAACATCTGTATATCTCTTTTGGTCTTTCATTAGTACACAAAATGATTTTTTTAATGATAATCAGAATTATTATTTTTTATTATTTTTGCTGAAGCTTTGTTTTTCATTAAAAAACATGTTACAAGAAAATGCCAGTGATCTTCACTACAATTATTAAAGTGATTTATTCTTAACCTAAGGGAACTTACAATACAGTTGTGTTCCAATTCCTACAAACAAGCTGTAAAAACAGATAGTTCTTATTTTATCCTGTGTTCATCACCAAGGTTTCTTAGTGACTCCACTGTGGCATTTACGGTAATAAAAATTGCTCAGGCTTTACAAAATATTTATAAGGTGGCTCCTGTTGGGGGTTTTCTGGTATTATAAAGTGTTTTAATATCTAGGTTAGGTAATAAGACAAACAACTCTCCAGCAGTTTGCACTGCTGAAGCAGCTCACAAAGGCAATTTATAAAACCAGAAAGAGAAAAGCAGAGGGACACTTATGTAATACAATAAATTTTCTCTTTTCCGTTCAGCTAGCTATTTCCAAATATAAATTTTGACCTGTCCTTTTCTTCTAAAACATGTTGCAGTGTTTATGATATTGCTAAGTACAGCACATGAATACACCAAGAGCACAAATATATGCGCGCGTGTGTGTGTGCATGCGCGCACAAATTTGAATTGTAACAATGTGATGAACGATTAAAAGAGGATTCATCAAACTATGTCACTGGATATAGATTGCTAGATGTCTGACAGTCAAGTTATTACTCTTACTAACTTTTCCAAGTTTCCTGAATTATTGTCAAAGAAATCTGCTAGTGATAAACCCAACACCTTGTTTCTTGAATATTGAGTAGACTTATTTGTATCGGGGACTATTTCCAATATGCTTTACAGTTAGCCTTATAATCCATTTTGCAGACATGTTGGAACTCTGCAACTCACAATGTATTCACAGTATCTGCATAAGGCTTGAAGTGCCTCCCAGAGACAACTTCATATGTTAATTGAGTAAGGATTTCTAAAATCAAAATTTTTCTGTGTTCAAATATGATTCCTTTTGCATGTCTGTGAGTCAGTTCAAGCACATGGCTATGGAAGTACATAAAATGCATATGACACTGTATGAATAATTACACAATCAGATATACTGCCATCATGCTGTATGTTGAGGTTTTTTAGTTTGTTCAAACAAACAAGACAACTTACCTATTCCGCAGAAGTATTATACAGATTACAGAATACCTTATTACATTACTGTGACAAAAATAAACAACATGTATGGCCAATGCCTAATGGATACATTTGTATGCTGGTTTTGTTCATTGGTGTCATGAAAGTTATAAAATTTTCAGTTCAATTTTTTTCTCCTCCACTTCTTGTCTGCAGTTTAGAGCAAATTGATCTAAGTATAGTGTTTTGGAGGCACTTAGGGTGTGGGTTTTTTAGTGTAGAACTATACTTCATCAAAATGGTTCTCAATTTATATCTTTATAGGTCTGATATTAGCTGATCTTAGTTTGCTCAGTCATGTTTTTGGTTCTTCTTGAAATTAATGTCCAACTATGCTTAAACCTCTGAAAAGCAGGACATGAAGAATTAAAGAAGCAAAGGTGTAAATTATGAAAAATTGCCAAACACACACACCTTGGATGTCTAAAATTTAATTTGATCTCCCTCAACTTTACATTACCTATAAAGATATTTTAAGGAGGGAACGTTTATGAAAATAAATAGAGAGCAAAGAAATGTATGCAATGAAACCTAGCAATATGACTGCAGATAAACTGTGACTCAAAACTTTAATAGGGAAGAACAAGATAATTGCAATAGAAAAGGTTTAAGACTAAGTTGCTCAAGCTGTCTAGGTACCTATTCAAATAATCAATAACTTAGTCTAAAATCTACAATTGCTCAGATGAATTATGCTACATGAATTAGTCTAAAATGAGATAAAATTAATTTCTCCCAAGCAACTTGGTTTAGCTATTTAGCACCTAGCCCCAGAAAACTGTTCTAATATGGCCAACATAGCTTCATGGGCTACCTTTATATTTGTTGGAATGAGACAGATGCCTCAGAGGAGTTATGCATAGAGCTTCTCCCCTCATGTTAGCATATACAATTTTTTTTGTTGTTTTAGGAAAATGGCTATATAAAGAGTCCACCTCTATGAGGAATATGAATGCCAGTACAGCTTTTTGAGAAAGCAGCTGGTTACAGCCAGGCAACAGAAATTACAAGTCGAAATGTTTCAAACATCTGTCCCTTAACAATTTTGGCCCTCTGAATCAGGACCCCACTCACATAACATTTCAAGCACTGAATACTTTCATGAGGAGGGACACTAAAAGACCATGGGCAATTTTTCTGAAGTCAGGTAATAGGCCCATCTTGTTCATAATTGCCTATTGAACATTTAGACTGAGAATGGGGAGCCTGGATTATATGCCCTGCTCTTTCTTGGGGATTTAAATCTCCATTTTTCCATTTTTAAGTAATTGCAACCTATAGGGAGTTTTGAAGTTGAAATATTTTACTTTCTTAATAAAGCTGGGTCACAGTAATTAAAGGGCAGATGCAAAGAGGACAGAGGTTCTATCTTCACAAGGAGCCCCATGGAGAAGACAAGAGGCAACAGGTACAAGTTGCACCAGGAGAGATTTCATCTTGACATAAGAAAAAAATTTTTACAATGAGAACAATCAGACACTGTATCAAGTTCCTTAAGGATATAGTAGAATCCCCGTCGCTGGAGCTTTTCAAGATGCAATTGAACAGGGTGCTAGATAACCTAATCTAGGCTCACTTTCCTGTGGGAAGTTGGAGCAGATAATCTTTTGAGGTCCCTTCCAACCTGGGCTGTTCTATGATTTTATGATTCTGTGTTTCACTAAGGAGAAATGAAGGCAAGATCGTAGTGGATAAAGAATGGAGGAACTTACACAGAGAAGGAAGAGGGTCTTAGGTTACAGGTCCATTTCAAGTTTGCTTATAAACTTTGCATTTAAGCTGTAATTGGAAAAAAATTGGTGAACATCACTGGCAGCAAGAAACCTCAGCTTCTCCCTCTGTCTTCGCAAACTCTCTCTGGTGAGCTCAGCTCTCTACAAATCTATCTGTTTCTGACTCAGTTTAAGTACAGTAAATCTTTCTCATTTGACTTCAGGAAGTGGAAGTTTGTTTTAACACTAGATTCTTATCCGGTCACATGTTACTGTTGGCAGTGTTTCTTAATTCAAGATACTTGACTTTGACCGACAAGATTTTTTTAAATTGACATACATAAACAACTTCATTGTGATCCTGCTTAGAGACAATAAAAGTTTTACAAATAACCCAAAATACAAATAGACTTAGAAGCAATTGTCAGAAGCATCAACTATCTTTTTTCAGTATCAATACCTATCAGCTAGCCACTAATTTGCCAGGAGCTAAGGTGTAAGAAGGATGTGGTCCTTGCTATTAGAATAGCAAGGTTTTCCAAGAGGAGGTTCCATTTTTTTCAGGTTGGGTGTGGGTTTGGTTTTTTGGGGTTTTTTTTACTTTTTTTTTTTTCAGTAGCCTTTAAGATGTGGCCTCCTGATAGCATAGCTTAATGTTTTGTTAGCACAACATAGTCATGCATCTAGCTGATTTACACTAACTGAACAGTCACAAATACATTATTTTCCTAAGGTTTATGAATAGTTCACTCAAAAAATAATGGTCCATTACATACATGCTTGTGTATACATTCAAGTTTTTTCAGCAACATTGTATTCAATTATGTCAATATCACTGGCACTTTTTTTTTTTTCCGGTTAAGACACAAAATTCTACAGCTCTGACCAAAAGCAGAATTTCAGTGTTGTATTTGTGTCTCCTGGTGGTCACACTGTCTTGAGGCAATTTCAACCGCTGTATCTGTAATTTGTCCTTACAAAACCAGGAAGATTGCTCAGCAATTCTCTGGAAACAAACGAGGCATTCTCAGGCTGTCATTCTGTTTTTGGGAGTGTTTCATGTATCTCAAATGTCCATTTACCAAGTACAAAAAAGTCAACTCTATGGCAGATCAATGCATCATTAGTCAGCTTTGTGGCTTATGATACCAATTACTTTTTTCATGATGGGCCAATAGGCACAGGTTTAAAGCCTATAAATATTTGATAGACATACAATTTGAAGTTAATTACTGTGATAGGAAGAAACCAGAGTGTTTCAAAGCCTTTTCTGCTAAGCTTTTTCCTGCTGAAGCATTTCTGTTCTGGCAAAGCTGGAACAAGCACACACATGTTGATTTTAAAGTTCTTTTCAGTATGAAGTTTTCTGAGATTCAGCATGGACTTTCTGATCAGTGAGTTATAAAGCAAAGTAGAAATATGGAAGGATCTGAAACCTCCCCATTTCAATTTAGAATAAATTATTTCAGTACAAGTCTATTTTGCAAAAGTTTCAATGGCTTTGTTTTGCAGTCCAGAGTAAAAACGTACTTCAAAACCTCAAAACTTGCTGGAAAACTTCTGACGCTCACCTTACATGTTGCCCCAAACCAACAGAAATTGCTATAAAGAGTGGAATGAATCAAGTATAATTTTTTAAATTAAGCATTTTTTTCTTTTCACACCTTCAAGGAATCTGATAACAGTAAACTATTTTTTACACCTTCTAAACAGTGACACTCACACGTGCTGCAAAATATTAGTGTGGAACCACTTTGTTCCAAATTCTGCAAATAAAAAGCTACAGATCTGGTAAACTAAACATAAAGAATAATGGAAATGTCTCTGACTTGCAAATTGTATATAGCTTTGATTTGTTCATTAACAGCTGAGTGTACCATTGAAAATAAATAAATATTTAATCATATTTATTTCTGGAGTCTGGAATTATCTTCCACTTATGATATTGGTAAGCAACACATTGCACTGAATGGCAAATAGATGACTATGAAGACATAGTCTTTATTTTAAAAGGATGTTGTATTAGAGCTAATGACAATAGCAAATAATTTCAGCCCTTTCACAAGCTGCAAAATTTGTCCATTACCTGATACATGTAAACTCTATTTCAGATGCTGCTTCGGTATAAAGCTAGTTATTTAATGTTCTTCCTATCTTATCTGCCACGTGGGTATAGATAGTAAGCACTGCAAGACAGACGCTAATACTATTAATGAATGACCAGGTTTTTATATCATGATAATAGTAGTATAGCTCAAGTGGCAGGGAGTACATAAAGTTCAATTTTAGTAGCCTGAGTGAAGGATTTTCATAGGATTCTAATTATGCTCAACTCCTACTGAAAAGAGAGAGTCACCACTGTAAGATGAGTCCATTTTTAGGGAAGCTTCTGGCATGTCTTCTGGCATCACTCCCTCTTTCCACTGACTGTGGAGGAAAACAGGTCAAAGAAGTACCTCATCCAGTTTGTTACATAAGTTTCTTAAATCCAGGGTTAGAATATTTTTCCTGGAACACAGCTGGAATCCACTATGACTCTTCATATTGCTACAAATATTTCTCCTGCCAATAACATTCTTATTCTCTCTGTTTGTGCATTTATAATTCATTTACATATAGATATATGTTATACAAATGTTACAAAAAATGTAACATTGATTTATTTTTAATTTTTTGTTATTAAATTTTCAAACATATATAAATATGTATTTCTAATATGTATATTCTCCCACTATTTTCTTAAATTCATCCATTGCTAATTTCTCTTTACCTATAGTTTCTGATAGTACAAAATTACTCTATTATCTGGTGACTTTTGCAGTATATGATCATCAACTTTACTACCATTTTGGTTTAGCTTTATTTAAAAAAAAAAATTCTTAGACATAGATCTTCTCTAACTCCCTGACAGAATCTGATTTTATATTTTTACCATAGCAGATAACCAAATAGTTAAAAAACTTAATTGTGTTAAGATACTATTAGCACATTAACTCATATGATGATTTAGAATTCTAGTCCATATTAAAAAGTGCTGGTTCATGCGGACTGGAAACAAAACCATAGCATAAAAAATAAAAGCTCTCTGGGTTAAGCCTCGTATCTCCCACAAAAGTCTCTGCAGAAAAAACTGAGCTGAAGATGGATCAAACGTACTATTGGACAAGTAAATATGAACCGTCAACACTGTTTTTATTTAAACTTTATTTCAAGTTATATTCTTTTGCTGTAATACCTCAGATTTATTTTTTACTTTATTGTATGGTTTTAATCTCTGTTAATTCAAGTAAGCTTTGAGTGTTTTCAGTTATTCAATTATACCAAGAAAATCCTTAGTTAATAAAAGTTTAATGTAATTCAAGCTTGCCAAGACCATTAAATCTCAAACTCATAATACTATCAAATGCGCATGTCACTGGAAGAGATTCAGAATTTAATCTTTAAGCATTCTGCAATTATAATGAATGCAAATCTCTGTAGGAATAAAAGATAATTCAGAATCAGGTACAGAAGTGAGAATGACCAAACTTTATCTTCATTTAGCACCTTCAGCGGTCCTAAAATATTGCAAAAACCTAAACTATAATTGCATAACATCTGGCAACTTGTTTCTAATAGTTATCGTTAGTGAATGTTCATAATTATACTACTATACATATATGTTAGATAAGTAAAATGTCATTGAACATTTGCTATTCCTAGCACTGAACATTCCTTCTCTAGCTGAGTTAAATTTAAGCACTGTTTTGTTCCATGTAATCTAGATCTAGACTGACTCTCACTAACCTCAGTAACTGACCAGACATCTTTAATTAGGAAGTACTTATGCAGGTTTAATAATTTAAAATAAATGTAACAACAATACCAGGCCTTTGGTGATTCGATCATTAAAAGTCAACACATTTTTTGATACTTTAAGAGTTGCATGAAACTGATTTAATTTTTAACAGAAAGAAACACCTTCTTTCCTATAGCTTGAAGAATGTTGTATGCAATCATCAAAACACCAAGAATTCAATTTAAAATACTTTTTATGGTACCAATTAATCTTGGTGAAATTACACAACATTTAGGATTCCTGGGAATTTTTTTACGTAAGCTTAAATTCATAAAATGTATTGCTGTGCCTTTCTTTTTTATATATCAAATGTGTCTAATGATATCCTCACTGCATATCATCAACTGCTTCATTCTCTCTGATCAAAGTAGAAAGCAATGAAGTAGTTAATGAATTTAGTTATTAATTTTTCCCTGATATATAAATACGTATTTCTTATCTAAATATATTATCATTATTAATTCCAAGACAATGGATTATGTGACTTTAAAATGCCTTAGATTTTTATGTCTATATATGTACAGTAACATTTCATTTGGAACCATTGAGAAATTCAATCACCAACTGATAATTAAGCCTGATGAGAATTTTAAATCTCATCCAAACCCTTGAGTAAGTTGATCAGCTAGGCTGAACACACATTGATGGGGTGAAACTGTCCCACACAAATTACTGCGTGATAGAAAGTTTGAGATTGTTTATTGCACACGTAAGTAAGCCTGAGCAAAATATTTTCCTCCAACCTCAATATTTTCCTGCTGGTTTGCTTTAGCCAGATCTTTGTTTAGCCTTTGGTGTGTTGCCATTCTTAAGTGCCTAACTTTGACTATACTCTGCACTTAGAGCTAAGGTATATAATAAAGAATTAAGGTTCACTTTATGGAGTGGAGCTTGCCTAGTTTCTAAACACATAAGTGTTTTTCTTTTAATTTAGTCTTAAGAAACAAGCCTGTGAGCATTTTATTATAATAATAACAATTCCAGTATTACATTATGATTATATTACATAACAATATAATTATATAATATTATATAATTATTATTTCATATAATATTATAGTATGCTAATACAAAATTTTAAAATGTTATTACAGTCTGGTGAATGTGAATTGGTGAAGTAAGAATACCAAACTATGTGTTCTTGTTTTATTTTCACATTGAATATTTTAGCATAGGGTCCATACCCTTCAATGCTTATTTTTGCAGCAGTTAAGGAATCTGTGTTGTTTCTGTGTGTTTCATTACTGTTTTTTGTCAATCACTGCATTAAGAGATAACAGATAACTGCGTCTGATAGGTCTCTGACTTCAACTGCTTTTCAAAACTATTAGACTGAAAATTAGATGGTTATAATACAGATCCAGCAAAACAGTATATCTTATATTGGCTTTCTCTATTACTGATTTTAATATATTCTATAAGTTAATTATACATCTCTATTAGCTTTTATTATAACTATGTATTTCAATATGGTTGTAGTTCAGCCTGAACTGGACAAGTTTTCCTTTAAGGAGCTGTAATTCCAAAACCAGAAGTTTTGAAATAAAGTTAATTTTCTCCCCAGATAACTCCTTTTTTTTTTTAAAAGGGAAATTTTTCTTAGAAAAAAGAAGTCCAAGACAAAATTCACAGCTACTTCAAACATGTACACGACCATTAGTATAAAATCATAATTTTTGAAAGTGATTGCAAATCTTCAAGATGATCTAAATAAATTCAAAAAATAAACTTCTCTTTTCAAGTCCTTTAAAACTGTTGTAACTAGTCAAGTGAGAACAGATTATTTCTTTGACTGAGGATGACTGATCAAACCCTATTCGTCATCTGTTCAAATACTGTTCTAACACATCCAAGGTCCTGGATTTCACTAACTATATAATTTTGTCACCTTCAAATTATGACATTTATTTCTCCAACCTATTCTCTAGATCTCTTAAAATTGTAAGACATAGATTCAGGGAACCTTGTGGCACTCCTAGGGTTTGGGATTTCACTGCAATGAAAACGAACTGATAGTTTTGGGGGGGTTAGGGGGTTTTTTGATTGTTTGTTTGGTGGTTTTTTTTCATTTACATCCTTTCACATTCATTTGCATCCTTGGTTTGAAATCCTTTAGGCGCTTGAGATGAATGGCTTCTTATATCATATTCTATTTAATAGCTCTTTACAAATATATTGCTAAAAACTAGGTAAATTAGTTTAACTTACTGTGCTGTCTACCTCACAGAAATATTTATAGAACTGTAATAGATTAGTTGTAACTGACTGAAATTATTCAGCTTACACTTTATTGTGACAAGCCTTCTAGTTGTTCAGTTTTCTATAATTTCCATTAATTTACTAAACACAGAAACTAATATAATGCTGAACATAGCATTAAGCAAATTTACTTCTATCTATACTCTGCTTATATCTAGGCCTTATTTAAATTAATGGTGAAGTGTTAACCTGAGTCTAATTTTTCACATTTTTTCACACACATTCAAGCATGGATGCACACCCCCCCCAGAAAATGTACCTGGCTGAATATGAAATGTTTAACTGAAATATTGCCTTGAACAATGATTCGTTTCAATTCATTTAAAAATAATTGTGAGAAAACAGTGAGCAACATTGTAAGGGTTAGTGATATAGTTCTTTTTCCAGGTGAGACACATTTTAGGCAATAAATGCCCTACTGTTAAGAGCAGTGCTTGACAACAGCTCTGAGCATGAATCCAGCTATGTTAATCGTGGTCCATTACCCTCCTTTCTGAGTAAAACAAACTTTAGAAATAAGCATTCTTTGCATGAAATAATCTCCATTAAACATTAGTCACTTATAAGCATTAATCTGTGTAGATTTATAGGATTCTGATACACAACTTCCTGAAATAACAAAACAGGAAAGTCTTTTAGAATCAGCAGCATACTGATGATGTTGTTTGGCTAACTGTGAGTAAATGTTTATATATATATGTGTATGCATAGAATGTATGCAAATATGTATATATAAACATGTGTATGTATACACATACAAACACACGTATATATTGCTAAAATACATGGGAGTTCATACTTTTTCTGTTTTCTTTCACTGCTTCAATTTAAATAAAAATATGGCCTTGAAATATAGAAGAATTTATGTCTATGGCAGATATGAAACTTCAAGAAACTGTCAAAGGAGGATATTAACAGAAATTATTCACAATATTTTTTACTATTCAAGACTATTTCAATTTAAATAATCCTTCAATAAGCAGAAAAAAAAGTCTGTCAATATCAAATAATGATAACTTCATATATTTTCTTGTATTTTTACGCACAACTGTTGAAAAGCATCAAAATTTTATGGTTGTTCCGCTGTGGAGAATGAGATATTATATTATATTATGTTATGTTATGTTATGTTATGTTATATTATATTATATTATATTATATTATATTATATTATATTATATTATAAATTTGTTGTGGTTTAACCCCAGCCAGCAACAAAGCCCCACACAACCACTTGCTCAGTCCCCCCTCCTGTGGGATGGGGGAGAGAATCAGAAGGGTAAAAGTGCGACAACTCGTGGATTGAGATCAAGACAGTTTAATAGGTAAAGCAAAAGCTGTGCACGAAAGCACAGCAAAACAAGGAGTCATTCACTACTTCCCATCAGCAGGCAGGTGTTCAGCCACCTCCAGGAAAGCAGGGTTCCATCATGCGTAATGGTTATTTGGAAAGACAAACGCCATCACTCTGAACATCTCCCCTTTCCTTCTTCTTCCCCCAACTTTATATGCTGAGCATGATGTCATATGGTATTGAATATCCCTTTGGTCAGTTGGGGTCAGTTGTCCTGGCTGTGGCCCCTCCCAACTTCTTGTGCACCCCCAGCCTACTCACTGGTGGGGCAGTGAGAGGAGCAGAAAAGGCCTTGACTCTGTGTAAGCACTGCTCAGCAGTAACTAAACCATCCCTGTATTATCAACACTGTTTCCAGCACAAATCCAAAACATAGCCTCATACTAGCTACTATGAAGAAAATTAACTCTATCCCAGCCAAAACCAGAACAAAAATACATTCTAATTTTAAGCTAGTTGTCCAGTTCTTCATCTTTGTTAATGTTTTTTAATAATGATTTTCACTGATAGCAGACTACACTGAATCATAGAATCATAGAATAGTTTAGGTTGGAAAAGACCTTGAAGATCAAGTCCAACTGTAAATGTAACACTGCTAAGTCCACCACTAAACCATGTCCCTAAGTGCCTCATCCACAAGTCTTTTAAAAACCTCCAGGGATGGTGACTCCACTACCTCCCTGGGCAGCCTGTTCCAGTGTTTCACCACTCTCTCAGTGAAGAACTTTTTCCTAATACCCAGTCTGAATCTCCCCTGGCGCAACTTGAGGCCATTTCCTCTAGTCCTGTCACTAATCACTTGGGAGAAGAGACCAACACCCACCTCTCTGCAACCCCCTTTCAGGTAATTGTAGAGAGCGATAAGGTCTCTGCTCAGTCTCCTCTTCTCCAGACTGAACAACCCCAGCTCCCTCAGCCGCTCCTCATAAGGCTTGAGCTTACCTTGCAATACATTTGCAGCTTGTAGTAGGCAGCAGAATTTGGCAGATACAATGTAATTAAATATTTTTTACTTTTATTTTATTGTGATTGATTCTCACAACAGATACTAGTCATTTTAGTTTATTTTAAGGTTTTTACATGCATGTAACAGGTTGGCAAGATTGCAGGGTTATTTTTTAAAAACTCTCTCAGGGCACATAGGACACAACTATTCCCTGCTTTTCTGTCACTTCCAACAGACCTTTCCTGATTCCTGCTAGCCACTGGAAAATACTTTTTCTCTTCTGACTGCCTGCACTACTGTCTCTAAAGTTAGGATACACAGGTTCCGCAGAAATACTGTGCTAGTTTGAAGATACTCTAGACCCTTGTGTTGGCAGCTTAGCACTTACCTGGGATGGCCTAGTAGGACAGTGGAAGGACAACACCCCTTTGGGATGGATATTCCATGAAATACATGGAAACCACTCTTAACAAAACCCAAGGCATGGCAAGTAGCAATTCAAATATTTATACACAGCATTCCAAATCGAACAGCGCAATGATAAATCTTTAAAAAAGGACAGATGTCAGGAAAAAAATCCACAATAATTACACTGTTTATGCTAAGATGAAATCTGAAAGGCCACTATTCCTCTCACTGCATTTAGTCCTCTTGAGAAAGATGTATATTTGACACAACCAATCAAAGACTCAATGATGGTTCACCTGGCCAAAATTAATTTTCTGCGGTGTAGGCTTCTTGTCTAAGCTTGCTACTTTAAGTGATCTTCATCATCATGGAAGAGAAATAAGCACTTTTAGAATCTCATCTTAAAATAAAAATCTCAAATATGCGGATGAATTCTGCCCTTGTAATTTTTTTTTCTTGTTTTCCATTGACTACAAAGGCATCCTACAGCAATTGATTCTGATGCATGTATCCATATTATAAACATTTCTGGTTAATTAATTCCACATGACAAATCTTCATGTCCCATGTCTCAGATTTATTTCACTTATCTATTTTTAGTTGAAAAGTAGTTGTTTTTATGGAGTCTCTTCTGGAGTCTTCCAGGGACATAATTTAGATCAATTTATTCCCTAAATCCTAAGTAATTCTAAATCTCTCATGAGTCAGTTCTCATCTGTCTTACTATGGATCTACCTTACAGAAGATAAGAAAAAGAAACATAGAACAGCCCAGGTTGTAAGGGACCTCAGAAGATCACCTGGTCCAACTTCTCATGGGAAAGGGAGCCTAGATGAGATTACCTACCACCCTATCCAATTGCATCTTGAAAACCTCCAGCAATGGGGACTGTACCACATCCCTGGGGAGGTTGTTCCAGTGATTGATTGCTCTCACTGCAAAAAATTTCTTTCTTATATCGAGATGAAACCTCTCTTGGTGCAACTTGTACTTGTTGCCCCTTGTCTTTTCCATGTGCTCCTTGTGACGAGACAGTCTCCATCCTCTTTGTATCTGCCCTTTACATACTGGAACACTGTGATTAGGTCCCCCCGAGTGTTCTCTTCTCCAAGAAGAAAAGACAGTCAGTCTTTCCTCATAAGGCAAGTTCTCCAGCCCTTTGACCATCTTCATGGCCCTCCTTTGGACCCTTTCTAGTCTGTCTGTGTCTCTCTTGAATTGTGGGGACCAGAACTGGACACAATACTCCAGATGCAGCCTGACAGGCACTGAGTAGAGTGGGATGATCACATCTCTACCTCTGCTAGTAATGCCCCTGCAGATGCAGCCCAGTATCTGATTTGCCTTTGTTGCTGCAGCAGCACATTGCTGATTCATGGTCAACTTGTTGTCCCCTAGGACCCCCGGGTTCTTTTCAGCAAGGCTGCTCCCTCGCCACAAGGATCCTAACCTGCACTGGGGTTATTTCACCCCAGGTGCAGGGACTTGTCTTTGTTAAACTTCATACTGTTCTTGCTAGCCCACTCTTCCAACATGTCCAGGTCTCTCTGTAAGATGGCTCTCCCTTCAAACATGTCCACCTCATCACCCAGTTTAGTTGTCAGCAAAGCTGGTGAGGGTGCTTTCAATCCCATCATCCAGATCATTTATGAAGATGTTGAACAGTGTGGGGACCAGCATAGATCTCTGGGGAACCCCATTTGTGACAGGCTGCCAGACGGAGTAAAAACCATTGATCACCACCCTCTGAGTGTGGCCTGTCAGCCAATTTCCTACCCATCTCACAGACCACCCATCCAATCTGTAAAGACAGAGGCAAAGAAGGTATTGAGAACCTTTGCCTCATGAGCGTTAGTAACTAGTTTCCCTGCCCTGTTTAGCAGTGGGCCTACATCTTCCCTGTGCTTCTGCTTATTGCTCACATATCTGAAGAACTTTCATCTTCTTGACATCTGTCTTGGCCAAGTTCAGTTCTGGCTGAGCCTTAACCTTCCTGACTGCATCTCTACATGCTCTAGCAAGGTTCTTGTAGTCCTTTATGCCTATTTGGCTGCCTTTCCGTAACTAGTATGCTTCTTTTTTACTTTCAAGCACATCCAAAAGCTCATTGTTAGGCCAGGGTAGTCTTTTGTTTTGCTTTCTTCCTTTCCTTTTGTGGAGGTTGGACTGTTCTTGTGGTTCCAGAAGGCTGTTCTTGAATAGTTCCCAGCACTCACAAGTGATGATCCCTCTAACCTTGATCCAAAGGCATTCAGTAGAACTTTTGTAATCTCCATAGATCATCTCCATACACTCGAATTTCTCTTTTATATAAACTGCAACTCCACCTCCTCTTTTTCTTTTCCTAGCTTTCTGAAACAGTTTGTAGCCATCCATTGTGGTCTTCCAATCAAGTGAGTTTTCCCACCACATTTCTGCGATTCCTATGACATTATAACTTTCAGGCTGGGCATGGAGTTCCAGTTCCTCCTGTTTGTTGTCCAGACTACCTGCATTGGTATACATGCACTTAAGGTGGCTGGACTTATGTTCCTTGCCTTTGGAAAGGGTCGGGGAGCATTCCTCAGTACTCTGTGTGCTTGCTCACCTGGTTGCTTTTGAATATACAGGTGTCACAACATTATCCCCCAAGTTAGTTTAAAGCACAGTTTACTAAGTCAGCTAATCTGTTAGTGAAGATTCTCCTGCCTTTTTTAGATAGGTGGATCCCATCTCTCCCCAATAGGCTGAATTTGTCAAAGAATGTCCTATGACTGTAGAAACCAAAACCCTGGTGATGACACCAGCCACGAAGCCAGTTATTTATCTGCATGTTGCATCGACTTCTGCCTGCACCCCTATCTCTGACTGGCAAGACAGACATTTAGCTGACTAGTTTCACCCAGTTAAAAAACCATAAACAAACCCAAAACCTGTTAACATAGCTATTATTTTTAGTAAAATACCAATCATTTCTCTGCATCATTGCATGCTATTTTCTAGTTATTATCTTCTTTAAACATGTACTGCTAAAATTAAACACAGTACTTCATGGAGTGTCACAGATACATACCCACTGGTCCCTTGTACTAAGGCTTTAATATTTTTCTGACTCAAATGGAAACAACTTTTTATCTGGGGTCACATTAGTCTTCCCCTTTGTGAATAATCTCACATATACAGGTTTTTGCTTCAGTCATATTTGCAGCTGCTGAGCTCCTAACTGATAGCAGAAATTCTGGGTTTTAGTCCCTAAATCTTGCACTTCTACAACTCAGTTTTTCCCATTTGCTTTAGACCGGTATTCATACAGGGTTATATAGTTCACCCTGGATAAAATTCCAATCCTCTTCTGTTTTGGCAATATCTCAAAAATTTGCATCATCATGACATTTTGTTACCAAGTTCTGGATTGTTTTCAGCATAATGAATTAAAATATTAACAACTGGAGGACTAGCCTACTAAGAGTGTCTCCAACCTGATTCCCATTGCATCAAAACCAGTTGTCACCTTTTCCAGTTCTAATTCTAGTAGGATTTCCTAATTTATAATATGAAGGCTTTATTTTCTGTAATTGTAGGCTTTATTTTCTCTAATTATGTCTCGTTAATAGCACTTTATTACTGAAGTAAAAGAAAGATTCATTCGGTGTTGTACATACAAAAGTATGCTTTCTTTTTTGGGGTGTCCTAATAGCCACCAACTGCATTCTTCCATGTTTGAGGAAAAAAAAAAAAAACCAAAAAAAAGTAGTAAAAATAAAAGCAATGAAACTTTTTCTTTGATCATGGACATGTATTCAGTGACTATACCATCAAGCTTTAGAAATATTTAATGCATGTGAGTAGTCAGAAGGAGATACAATGTGCTCCTCCTGCCAGTTTAAACTAATCAAAGAAGTACCACAAAGAAATCCACAGAAAAGAAATTACCTTTGCAGAGCAACTATGTAAGTGACTGACATGGGGAAGAAAGCTGCAAGCGTATAGCACCACTAACATTATTAATCTGAATGACAAGTAAGAAAAGCAAAGATGATAATAGTTGCTGGCAGTGCACACCATGAGCAATGAATCAATTTACCTTGACAGTTTAGAAAGGACGTTCGTCTGATCACATGGCTAAATACTACCATTATCTGCATATAAAAGTGGGGCAGAATAGCTTTTTCTTTTTCCTTTTTATGTTAAAAGAGTATTTTTCCCTTCCTCCTTCCTTCCTTCCTTCCTTCCTTCCTTCCTTCCTTCCTTCCTTCCTTCCTTCCTTCCTTCCTCCCTCCCTCCCTCCCTCCCTCCCTCCTCCCCTCCCTTCTTTCCCTTCCCCTTCCTTTTCCCCTTCCTCTTCCCCCTTTTCACAGAATCACAGAATGGCTGAGGCCATAAGGGACCTCCAGAGTTTATCTTGGTCAACCCACCTGCTTAAAGCAGGGTCATGTAGAGTCAGTTGCTCAGTACCATATTCAGACAGCTTTTGAAGATCTCCAAGGATGGAGATTCCGCAGCCTCCCTGGGCAACCTGTGCCAGTGCTTGGTTACCCTCACAGTAAAAAAGTGTTTCCTGATGTTCAGATGGAACCTCCTGTGTTTCAGTTTGTGTCTATTGCCACTGGCCATCTCCTTCTCTCCCCCCCACCCCACTTCCTTCCCTTCTTTTTTTCTCAAGCTTTATCTCTCTTGCTTATTTGGTCTTTCTGATTTATTTTTTAAGCTTTTTTAAGAATAATTTCACTGTCTTTGGTTAATAACTCTGTGGAAAAACACACAGTGAAAATGTATTCATGATCAGTGCCATCATTTCCATCATATCATCATCACCATGAGACAGGGAGATTCTGAAGAATGAGAGAATTGTGTCACCAAATGTTTAGTTCACGCACTGTGATGACCAAAACACTGTACTCAGAACTGCAAAATCACACATTCCCCTAAAATGTAACTTAGACCATCCTTGGTTATTGCTTTTTACAGCACTCTCCTGGGAGGGAGAAGAGATTTATTTGTGTGCAAGAAACCAAGCTTCCTGGCTCCAAAGTGAGTACTGTCATCCTAAAGGTATTATATAAAAGCTAGATGGTGGCCCAACCAACTCCTCTAGCTGTGCTTTAAAACAAGGGCAAAATTTACTGCCTATAGCAGGCTCTAGCTTGCAAATCCCAACAAAACCTTAGTCAGGATTTCAGGTACTTAGTTTCCAGTGCTTTAGGTGGAAAATTTATACAGAAAATGTGTTCATGCCTGTTCTAGAAAAGCGGAAGGGTCCTGTGCCGCAGTTTCTCTGCTGTATGTGTTTGTGGAAGTGTAACAAAAACCTGGGGAGAATGAAAAGTCCTTCTTGAGTCCAATGTTACTAGTCAACAATACAAGAGGTCTTCTTGATTTGTTTGATTTAAATACATTTCAGAATGTTAAGGGAGGTTTTTTGAATACACTTTTACTATATTTATTATCAATTCTACATTTTGACAGAAGGGTGAATGTTGTCTATTTTTACAGCCATTTTTTCTTTTTAATAATCATTACTATTTACATTATTTAACCAAGTTTTAATTGTTTCACATTTTTAGTGGGCACCAGAGGATAAACTGTACTTCCTGTTATTTCTCTTTCTTGTAATAAAGTATTAACATTTTTAGGCTACTTACATATTTACATACTTTCTATTCCATTTTTGAAGGAAATCACTGAGAGAACTCCAGTAGACTCCCTCACTGCAAATATCATTCTACTTCCCCTGTGAATCACTCTCCCTTGAATAAATCAGAAACCCTTGTCTGAATTTCCTGTGTTACCCAGTCTCAAAAGAATACTTAGACCTAATTCTTGTTTGTCTCTAAAATATTCATCCTGGAACCATATTTTCAAAAGGGAGCTACCATGTAACATCCTTTTTTAATTATAGTCTGCTTTTGAAATTAATCATAAGGAAAATAATATTTTACCAGTAGAGGGAGATATAATACTAGAAAAATAATTTCTTTTACATGATTTATTACATGTTGGAAGAAGATTTTTTATTAGGATTTCTTTGTGTTAATTGACCACAGGTAGACAAGTATTTCCAGGACATAAGCATCCAAATGGCAATGCTAATGGAATATTTATAGCCCAAAGTATTTCATGGATACTAACTGAAATTGCTCATAACAACAAAAATTCCATCAGATCTACTGGGATCAAGATCAGATCCTTTGTCACTAATTTCCTGCATGCATTAAATTAACAGGTAGTGCATACACAAGCCATAAGAGCTTGGAAAACTTTTTATTCCAGTAAAATCATACCAGCCTTATTTCCACTGCACTTAGAAAATTGCATTAGACTATTTGTAGTTTTTGTAGTCTGAAAAGAGGCTCTGCCTTTCAATAAAGTGAGATAAGCATGTCCAGAAAAATCCCATCAAGCTCACACTCCCCCAAAACTCCAGATGAGCTACCTTGCCCCCAAAGTTTTTTATTTACACCTATTAATTAGGCAGTGAAACAGTTTCTTTACTCCTAATTTAAAGTACATTTGTAATCTAACATTTTGCACATCTTAACACTTCTGTTCCTTTCCCTCCCCACCTTTCTTTACTTTAGCTTGTTAGTTTGCTGTATCTCTGCAACAGACTCTCTCTTCTGCAATAAATGACATCACACAACCTCAGGAACAATAAGAACACAGATGACATCCCTAATGAATGCTGTAAAAATGCAAACCAGCAACATACCCCTTAAGTAGAAAGTAGATTACATTTACTAATGTGTTCAAGTACAATCTTACTTTCTACAGTACTAGGAGGGCTACATAAATATTCTCATGGGACAATATTTTAAAGGCTTAGGTTGTGTGCTCCATGGACTGCCAGATGGATTTCAAATGAACTATTTATGCAAATACAGTAGAACTGGCACCATTATTTATTCTCTCTCTTCTCTCCCTTCTCCCCCTCTCCCAAAAATAATGTATGCTATTTAAATGATATCTGAAGGGCAATGACTTAGATGAATTTTATTTACAATTTTTAATGAGAACTTCTCTAAAAATTAGCATAACAACAGCAGCAGTGTTACCATTAGTGTTCTTTCTATACTACTATTTATGAAAAAATTAACTTCCAAAAGCAGAGAAAGATAATTTACCATCTTCACTAACTTATACATATCAGCATGTCACATATAACTTCTTTTTTCTTCATATCATCCTATTCTTGTCCAGTCTTTTCTGCTATTAGGCTTTTAAATTGATATGGCTTTAAATTCTGTATATATGGCTTTGGTTTTTTTACAATGGGAATTCTGCAATTATCTCTGCAGAATCCTTATAATATGACAGCAAAACCATCCATATGGTGGCATACAGATTAAAAGAAACTGTTCACCTCTGTGAGCTTTCAACTTTAAAGGCATCATGCTTTATCTGAAACAAACTTTTATCTGTTAGCTAGTAGCTGATACAAATTGTTGTTTTACAGTTTATGCTTCCTGGAATACAGAAGTTTTCTTTGGGTAGCTGTTTTCACTTTTAAATCAACACGGAGTTTCAAAAGTAGCAGAACTATGGATCTTTCAGTAATTTGGCATGTTACCCTGTCTAGTCTACTCTGTTACTACCGCGGGGACAAGTAGAAGATAAAATTAAAAAGCGATGTAAAATGTCTTATGGGATTCAGGGTTTTTTTTTAAATTATTAGGTAACAACAACAACAAAATATATTTCTGACAGCACAATTTTTTATGTGCACTATTCTCATCATGATATCAATATAACAGTTCTAATCATAATTTTGAGTACACTTGATTAAATACTTTTTGGAGCTTGGAGGCAAAACTAAAATATTGGCTAAATTATTTCTGCTACTAAGGATGTTCACAATAAGATAAATTATATAATCAGAGATATACATTAGAAAAGCCCATTAACTAACTAAAATGAGACTTGCTATAATTATGCTATATAACATAAATTAACATATATTTGATTTTTTGTACTGTTCATCTATCACTGACAAACAGATTACACAAAAGTACTGTTCACTTAGCAGCTGATTTGATTAAAACTGCAAATATTGCTGAAGAGTAACCTTTGTTGCTTAGTAACACCACACAGAATCCAAGTGGTGACATAGAAAGCTAGAATCCTGCTGACTATTAATCACTGAATTTGCTATGCTTATGCACATTTTGCTTAGTCTGGTTTAGTATATTTTACTAGTTTTAATATTTTCTCATAAAATTTGCCATCAGCATTATCACAGTCATTTTTACATTAATCTGCATATATTATTATTAGATCTTGTATAATAGAGTGCAGCACATTTTTATTAATATATGAAAAACAACATTCTGGTCTATAACAAAAATGGAAGGTAAAGAGCTTTATCTTCCTATACAGAACACGGAAAAGAGAAAGTTTTTTATCAAACACAAAAATCCTTATTAGGGAGTGATAGATAAAAAGAGTTGTGCTTCTAGTACCATGGCTTTATTTACAATCTGATCAACATCTAACACTGAAAATTTAACATACCAGAATTTGGTTGTCCAGTGTTGTATTCTTTATCAGAAGCTGCCCAAGTTATAAAGGTAAAAATCTTATAAGGGATTTTGAAATTAGGATTTGGAAGGAATTAGAATTGTTTGCATGGTGGCTTTAAAAATAGATCCCTCACTCATTATCTCCTGATATTTCTTGCTAACTTATTAGGTTTTCAGCATTTATATTAGAGACGTGAGGGGCTTTGGTTTTTCACCATCTGACTAAGCAACCTGGGACTACATCAAAAGACCTGTTTTCTTTCAGATATTGGAAATTAAAATGTAACAGAAGGCAAACTTCAGGTGGAAAATGCATCACCGTTCAGTTACTCTAACTTTATGGAAAAGATGTTTGAGAACCGTAAGCCTTTCCCTTTAGGAATAAATAGTTATGGCATTGTGAAAGAACATAGACTTAAGATAGTGCAGTCATACACTGATATATAACTTGTGTTGCAATTTCAATTGTAAATACCTGTTTCCTGGAGTTTCTAATTTGGTCACAAAACTTCGCTCAGGGCTAAACAGTGTTGCACAAGTTATACATTTAAAGAATATGCTATTAGGGTTTTGTTTGAAAAAAGGGCATACGGAAGAACTGGTACGATTCTTTGTGACTAAAATGCTGACTAAACATAGTTTGACTGTGACTCAAAACTATATATATAAAGATTTCCTAATATTTTTGTCATATTGGACAAGGAAAACAAACAGGATAGCCACTGGGACTGGTGATATACAATGGTGATATGAAAATTGAAAACACTGCATCTAAAATCAAAGCAACATCTTTATGACCGAAGCACAGGATAATCTCCCTTAGGAAACTCTGGAGAACCAATGGATGAAATGCATCACACTATATATGAATAAGTGTGAAAAGTGATTGACAAATACTGATATTTACAAAGAGGACAAAAATCGATCTCTATTCCTCTGAACTTTTTTATACTTAAATTACGCATGTTTTTGGAACAAATATTTAAGGAAAAATTATTAAAGCCTCAAGGAATTAAATAAACATATGATGTGAGCTTACACAAGACTATACAGTGTCAGATGACAGTAGCTGTTTTGTTCTATTGAAGAGAAAATATTAGACTGTGGAGGAGTCATAATTGGAATTTATTGAGGATTGGGAGAATTCTCAGTACCTCAATCTTCAATTCTGACCTTGGATCAAAAGTTGAAGTGAGGTAATGAAATTAGATGATATCACAAAGTTGGCAGTCATTTTGAATAGAGGGGAGCAGTGAAATATTACACATAAATAAATGAATAGCCTTAGGGAATGAAGTAATAGGATGAGGTGGGATTTATGAGAATGAAGTGAAAGTCCATTCATTTAGAGACTCAGAATAAGAATCTGTAGTGCAGTCTTGGACTGGAATTTTCACAGCAGGAAACAAGACATAAATGGAAAAAAACAGGTATTTGTATATTTATAAAGTATGTTCATAAGTATGATAGTAAATCAATAATGGAATAAAGCTATGAAAAGGGCAACCATGGTCCCCAAATCAGTAAGCAAGATGCTTCCAGCTAAGCAGAAGTCTTAGTATCTTTGTGCAAGACATCAGTGAGACCTCATTTAAAGTCAGTGAACAGATCTAGTTACCCAAGGATCACTTGTTACCATGTAGAATTTAAAAATTAAAAAATGTAATTTGAAAAAGAAACTAGCAAAACATGACTCACTTAGCAAATGGAGATTCAGAGATTGTGTCTATCCTCTAAAACACATTAGGAGAAAAGCTCCAACAGTTGATCCCAGACTATCCACACTGCTTAGTTTCTTGACTCCAGTTTGGACTAGTCCAATTAACTTTTTCCAAGATAAAGCCTTGCCATTGTTCTGAAGATAATTCACTTCTGTGACCACTCTTAAAGGTCAATATGGACAACACAGAGGCAGACACCATTTGCCCTGCCCTACTTTTTGTCAAAAATTCTATCAGAAGGCTTTGCACCACAACACTAACAATATTAATCCTCAGTTTTATACCATAAAAAATAAAAGGCTATACTATAGTGTCAGACTTTCTGAATGAAAAAAGAAATCATAGCAAAGCTAAGTGTTTTCTAAAGTCACAGCAGCAACATATCAGGCCTAATGAAAATCCAAGGTCAAATTTTGTGCATCCAGTCTGCTCTAAAGTAAGCTCGCTCTAAATTTTGTCAACATACTTCTCTGTATTCTTCCTGACCACAAGTAGAAGGATGATGCCCTGGAACTGATGCATTTAACAATATAGATACAACCAGAAGCAATATATTTGCTCTCTAGAAATGTACCAGGGGACAAACATTCTGAAAAGAAATATTTAACTCAAGGACAGTGTGGGCAGAAAAGCTTAAGTATATGCATAGTCCCAAATATACTGCAAATTAAAAGCAATTATTTACTGACACAAGTGAAACCCAAAGAAAACAGTGAGCTTAAGAAAATATAAAAAGTTTTTAGATAAAACATAATGATTTTATGACAGCTGTTTTATGAGATCATTGTCTGCAACGGAAAGACACAGGACTAAACAATAAAGAGAATTGTTCTCAGGCTTACATACGTAAAATGAAGCATATTCATGATTGAATAAAAAGCTTATAGTTTATGTCACAAAGATTCATATGGTTCTGATTTTAAAGTAGCACTAAACTTCACAAACTAAAGATGAACTTTAGACCTGGACTTCTCAAAGGACAGGTTATTCGTTACATAAGACTATCCAAATCCATATCAAAACGCAAACTGTTCGAAATATAGAGGATATAAAATTCCTCATTGGCTGCAACATCTTCCTCTTCTCCCAGGAAGAGTGACCAGTCTTCTAAACTCCTGAATTTGTGAACCTATGTAAAATTGTTATTTATTCTTCCTTTTTTTTATTTCTGTCATTTCTTACAAACATAAATATAGTTATATTGACCTTTCAGATGAATCATCAACCATGAACAGAGTTATCTATGGGGGTGAGCAGTAGAAAAAGCAGGAAAGATCATTACAACAGAACAAAGATGGAATTATATTTAACAGCATTCTCTCTCAAGCTGTTGTAAATTGTGGTTCAGAGACTTAGTGAGCCGGAGGTGTTGACTTCATATTTGTAGCATATTTTTTTCTCCATTAATTTATGCAAGCACTGTCTGAATACAGACACATACAAAGACTTCTATACTGTATTAGACCAGGAACTCAGCTGTGTGGTATCTTGTTGTGAGAGGAGCCACGCAAACCACCCAATGACATGACATGCAAATACAATGATTTCCTTAATTCCCCCCCTAGAATTGAGTTATTTGCAGCTCAGTTACCCACAATGGATTTACTTATGTACCCGGTTACTCCATCTGGATTCCATTTCTTCTTGTTAACACTTTAGTGTTGTTATCCTTAAAGTTAAACCTTTAAGCATCTTTGCAGTGAGTCCTTGGTGGTGAGTTATGAGTGTTTACAGATTTTTTATGTAAAGAATTATTGATTGATCAAGTGTTGATTGACAGCCAGCTGAATATGAGCCAGCAGTGTGCCCAGGTGGCCAAGAAGGCCAATGGCATCCTGGCCTGTATCAGAAACAGCGTGGCCAGCAGGAGCAGGGAGGTGATCGTGCCCCTGTACTTGTCACTGGTGAGGCTGCACCTCGAATCCTGTGTTCAGTTTTGGGCCCCTCACTACAAGAAAGACACTGAAGTGCTGGAGTGTGTCCAGAGAAGGGCGACGAAGCTGGTGAGGGGTCTGGAGCACAAGCCTTATGAAGAACGGCTGAGGGAACTGGGGTTGTTCAGTCTGGAGAAGAGGAGACTGAGCAGAGACCTCATCGCTCTCTACAACTACCTGAAAGGAGGTTGCAGAGAGGTGGGTGTTGGTCTCTTCTCCCAGGTGACTAGTGACAGAACAAGAGGAAATGGCCTCAAGTTGTGCCAGGGGAGGTTCAGGCTGGATATTAGGGAAAATTTCTTTACAGAGAGAGTAGTGAAGCATTGGAACAAGCTGCCCAGGAGGTGGTGGAGTCACCATCACTGGAGGTGTTCAAGGAATGTGTGGATGTGGCATTGTGGGACATAGTTTAGTGGGCATGGTGGTGTTGGGTTGGTGTTTGGACTTGATGATCTTACAGGTCTTTTCCAAACTTAATGATTCTGTGATTCTGTGATTTAGTACTTCACTGAGATGCTAATAGTCTCATTTGATGTTCCCTATTTCATGTACTAGAATGAACTGTTGGCCTATCTGTACTGTCTCTTCACCAGATTTAGAATTGTAGATGTCTTTCCTATCCCCCTCACTTATCTCTTTCCAAGCAGGGGAGTTTTACCATTTATTCCTCATGTGAAAATTGTTTGGCCACTTTGGTCATCTTCCCTAATGGCCATATTCAAGATGTGTTTGAAACAGGAATTTACACTGGAAATGGATTTTATTTTTTATTTCTTTCCTAATAGTTTCCAACATTTGCTTTGATTTTTTGACCACTACTGAACTGGTGACAGTTTTTCTTTAATACAAGGTCTCACTTCTGAGGTAATAGCCAGTGCAGGGTGCATATGTCATATGTTTGCTTTTCTTCCAACCACTTTATACTTGTCTACACTGAGTTTAATTTTCCATGCTGCTGCACAGTTTCTTGATGTCATAAACTCTGTTTTTGAAGGTCTTTCTGCAGTTCTGCATGGTTTGGCTGTATGGTCTAATTATCTGGAATAACTCCATACTATCAGCAAATTTTCTGCACTTGCTGCTCACATCTGGTTCATTTATGAGTATGTTGAACAGCACAAATCCCAGCACAGACTAATAGTAGGATGTAGCGACCTCTAGTGACCATTTATTTTTACCCTGTTTCCTGACTTTTGCCCACTTATTTATCCATTCAAGGCGATTCCTTCCTATTCTTTGGCTGTTTAGTTTCTTTAGAAGTCCTGAATGAAGGATGTGTCAAGTCTTGTGGAAATCTAGCAAGACTAACTGAATCATCTTTATCCATGTGCTTGTAGACCTTTTCAGATTATGTCAATAAGTTTATAAGGCAAAACTTCCTAAAATAAACCAATTCACTCATTTCAGCAAAATCACATTTATGAAAGTATTAGCTAATTCAGTTCTTCACAGTGGTTTCTACTAATTTTTTAGTAGTTCTTCAGAGTTCCCCTTTGAAAATTTTTAAAGAATTGGCATGGCATTTGCCACTGTCCACCTTCAGGTGTTCAGAAGAGACATCAGTATTAGGCTAATGCATTCTTATGTTGTCTCTAAGACAACATTAAGTTTTCCAAACTTAATGATTCTGTGATTCTGTGATTTAGTACTTCACTGAGATGCTAATAGTCTCATTTGATGGTCCCTATTTCATGTACTAGAATGAACTGTTGGCCTATCTGTACTGTCTCTTCACCAGATTTAGAATTGTAGATATCTTTCCTATCCCCCTCACCTATCTCTTTCCAAGCAGGGGAGTTTTACCACTTATTCCTCATGTGAAAATTGTTTGGCCACTTTGGTCATCTTCCCTAATGGCCATATTCAAGATGTGTCTCTAAGACAGTGTTCTTTGATGAACACTGGTAGGTTCCCACAAATAGTTATGGTTCATTTTATGTGTGTTCTATGGCATCTTCTGCAATGACTTTATCTGATTATTTGTCCACAAGTAAGGGTTAGGCCATGGGAAATAAAGTTTCTTTCACAGTACGAGACTAATGTGAAGAATTTTTTTTAGCTTCTCTGCAATGGCCTTGTATTCCCTGCATACTCCATTATGTATTTTGGCCTTACAGACTCTAGGAGCCTTTTTTCCCTTTTGTGTTTGAATAAAACTTCAGTACTGTATTTTATCCTTTTTGATATCTGTTTCAGAAACTATTTGTGGCCTTCTTCATTGTGCTCCTGCATTTAATCTGCAATAATGTTTTTTCTGTTTTATTACGTTGACCATTTCTTAAGTGAACATTTGAAGACTGTCTTTTTGTTTCTACTAAGAAATTACCATGAAAACTCTTCTGGCTTCAGAGCCATCACAAAAATATTTACCATTGTGAATGTGTTCTGTTTATATTCCGAATAAGGAGGACATACATGTTTTAATGCTGAATAAAATGAAAACACACATAGAAGAATCCATTTTCATTTTACAGGATAGGTTTATGTTCTGATACTTGTTTTTCCTGAAGAGTATTTCATTATTACCGTTAGCTACTTGTAAAGACCTGATAATTAAAATGACATGTATGTCAGAACTTTGGACAGATGGCTAAATCTGACATTTGTAAAGCTATATATATTGTTTTACTACACTGCAATGACTGTTGTCATTTCTACCAGTGTAACAGGGTTGGATGATAACCTGCAAGGAGAAATTTTCTGAATATTAAGAAATTTAGTTTTCCATAGTGTTATTAAACCAGAATGCCAACAGAAAAAACAACGGTCTTTCACAATTCTAAGATAATTGCAGGATGAAAGAGCTCAAAATTTCTAGATCCAAGAATTTTTCAGAACCAAACCTCCTTCTGTTTCCTGTGTTAAATTGGAGGATTTTATTATTGTCGTTGATGGTGATTTTTTTCTGACTGCCCATTACACATTGGAGTGCCCTTAAGTAAATTGTCTTAATTGCAGCCACAGTGCAACAGTGATAATTGTGGGGACAATATCAGCCCCAGAAGGGAAAAATATGCTGTAGGTACAAAATGAGACAAAGAAAAAAGAACATTCTAAAATTATACCATTGCTAGCACTCATGCTCATATTTTAATTTTCCTGCATTTATTTTTGTTGTGTACATTTATTTAATCCAGTTTCACTCTGCATAATTCATTATGCTAAATTGTATACCAATTCATAATTTTTCTTTTAGCAAACTACATTACCATGGCTGCATAACGTGCACAGTACATCCATACTTTCGAGTAACAAGGTCTGTAACATTTTTTTGTAATCCATTATTGGTACATTGTAATACCACTTAATAGCATAACACATGTTTTAAGCCTCTTCCAGCTGGCATGGTCAGCTAGTGCTAACTCCCAAGTTCCCAGATAATGGGAATCTGATGATCGTTCTCTGTTGCGGAGATACAGGAGTGCATAGCAATGGAGTTAATCACTAGTTCTGTATCTATAATGTTCCTATAAAGATTTGTCACAATGACATGGATAGAGGAGGCCTGACTCATTTAAAATGCCAACTCTCTACTTCTCTGCAATTTCAACTCTATTTAACACAAACCAGAGGATTCTGATAAGTACTAGCAGAAAGGAAAATCAGGCCAAGATGATGTAAGAATATGGAGAAACATTAATGGACCTTAATTTTTTTTTCTGGCAGACATAACAGTGATTTACATGTCTATGTGGGTATATATCCACTGTTTTTCTTTCGAGACAGTCTTTACAAATTTAGAATCATAAAATCATAGAACAGTTTGGGTTGGAAGGGACCTTTAAAGGTCATCTAGTCCAACTCCCCCTGCAATGAGCCTTCAACTAGATCAGGTTGCTCAGAGCCCTGTCCAACCTGACCTTGAATGTTTCCTGGCATGGGGCATCTACAAGCTCACTGGGCAACCTGTTCCAGCGTTTCACTAGTGTCATCCAAATATAAGAAGACACTCATAAGGTGAATAGATTAAAAGAACCCCAAGATCAATTAAAAAGACAAGAAGCTTTTTCAAATTGACATATGGGTAAAGACCATTACTATTTCTTCCAAGCTCAGATGTAGATGTCTGCATCATAAAAATTTAAAGGTAGATGAGATAAAACCCATTATGTTTGACTTATCTCAGTGGAAGAGAATATGAATTACTGCATAATTCTTACTAAGCATCTTATGTGTTGTGGGAGGAAATTATATTATCAATTGTATTAGAAATACTGGAGCCAAAGATAACTTTTTGCTGCGTCTAATGATTGCAAATTTTACATCTATTTCCTGTATTCTACAGCATAATTTTTAAAGTGAAGCAAGTGTTAAGATTCTGCCTGAAGAAGCCTGAGGAAGAGGACTGCCTAAGTTACTCCTGCTCTATTAAATTAAAAGTGCCCTGAGCCTGTTCTCTGACAGTAGTCACATAATGACCAGTACCAATACTGCTAAACATGCTGATATACACAGCATCAGTAGATACATCAATATTACATTTTGATAAAGGCCCCTGGCCCATGCGAAATCCTGAACCATGCCCAGGAACTGCATGGAAAAATGTTAGCAGGAATGGACAAAGATCAAGCCAAGGTCTGTTCTACAAGTTTGACTTAGACCAAGTCCCAGAGTCAGGGAATATGCCCTAACACTATTTGTACCACTAGATCGGATATTCCTTTAGATCCCATGCATACTTCTGATCCATGCTTGTAAAATGGGAATAATGAATGCATCATACTTCTTTATGCCATACCTTGTTTGTTGCTTGTATTTTGGATATAAATATAGTGGGAAAGGAGAGTGCTTCATGGCTCAGTCTTATTTATTCACTTGCCACCACTCATAAGAAATAATGACCACATATTTTTATATTCTAAAACCCAGTCATTTCAATCTATCAGAAAGAGTGTACTTTTGGGGAGGAGGAGACAGGAAGATTTTGATACGTCTCCCTCTGATAAGGTTTACCAGTAGTCACCACATAAAAGAAGAGAAAAAAAATACTGGTGGACAGGGGGGTCAAAATTAAGATAAGAATTCAGGAAAAACAGAATATTCTGATGAAGCAGCAAGGGTATGGTTACTGTCAGAACTTTTTGCCATATACCATGAAGTAACCTTTGTAAAACCCAAACCTTGATCTTTTTTGACAGGAGAAAATGGTTGGCCAAAGAGAAGAAGAAGGAATTATTGTGGAATATTAAAAAATGACAGCTTCAATGCATGTTCGGTTAATATGTTACATCAATTTCAAGTTTCTTAGGATAAATGAGCTGGTACATATGTTTCCTAGAATATCATGTCATATTCAAGAATAATTTTTTTCTATCCATAGCTAAATTGTATAGAATGTTCAATGGTCATAAATTTTATAATCCATAAAAATTAATTCACTTACTTACCACATTTTTGCAATTATGAAGTGGTGACTTTTTTACCAGAGTACTTTTTGGTAAATTTTCTTTTTCACTGTTCAATGTCAAACTTTAATAGGAAGTATAGAAAAATATAGAGAAGCCTAGAATAAGGAAAATTACTTCAGTTTTGGCAAATAAAATACAACTATAAAATATTCAACTTTTTTTTTTTTTAATCTAATTAAAATGAACTTTAATTAAACTTATGGTTGACTTTTTCTTTTTGAGTATGTCTAATGCCTGTTCTTCGTCTGTTACTCAAAAATGTTTTTAAGATTTTATATTAGTATAATTTGACTATACAGGTTTATAGGGTTTTTAGAACTGCTCACAATTTTTTCAAATAAAGGTGACTTGTAGTAGATACTGTACTTTAGAAGAATTTGAGCTAAGTCCCTTTTTACAACTCCTTTATAACGTTTTCCAGTAATTCTTTTTTAACTTCCTTTGCTTATTGATGGAAAGTTGTAATTGAAGTTTTAGATCATACCACTTAGATAACTGTAAAATCTATTTTCTGAGTAGTCTACTGCAGCATATTTCCACTTAATTCACAATCCTTCCTTTTTTTGATCATATTATGCAATTGTTTTCTTGGTGACACGGGGGTTTTTTGCTTGTTTATGTGGTTGTTTGTTTGGTTGGGTTTTTTCTGGTATCATTTGCAATGCATGTTAAAAAAATTGGATACCAACATAATAAATGTCTAGTATATATACCCCTGAAGTGTAGCATTGATAGTAAATGTATATCACAGGTTAAGAAAAATGGATACAATAGTTAGGCTATTATTTGACACTTAGTCCAAATTTTTTAAAGAAAAGTAGATATTTAATTTTAATTGTAAGATATTTTCCTGCTTTTCTAGAAATTGCATATTCTTGGTCTCTAGGTAACCTATGAAAATTCTAGTCAGAACTTTGAGTTTCTTTGAGTTGAGATGTGACATATATATTTTTCCTAACACAGTAAAAGTAAATCTTAGGATGTTGAAACATCTTCTCAAAAGCATTGAAAATTCTGTCTATCACGTCTGGGTTTTGGGGATTTTTAGCAAAAATCTCTTAGGAATAACCACTATAAACATTTAATCCAATTGATTCTAGTCTTCTTTAGAAACATATTTCCCAGCTGATATTGTAGGACCGTCTTTCAACTGATTTCAGGAGGAATCTGAATCAGCCTTAAGTTACTAATGAGTTCTTTTTACTCTAGTACTCTGTTTCACTATGGATTTACAGCCCTTTGGTGACACCACTGAGACAGCAGGGGCAAAATGTGAACACTCACTTCTGCCATAAATATTTGAGAAGAGAGAGAATCTTGTCCTGTTCACTTAGTTATAGAAAACATTCCAGCCGAAGCCTGAAGAAGTGCTAGCTTTGGACCACTTGAATAAATACACTTAACCAATATTTTTGTAAGTAAATAAGAATAAATTGTGCTTTCCTCAGACATTCATGTTTTGTTCGAGAATAAAATTCCTTGCTTGGTGGAAAACAAAGCATACTTCCTCAAATCAGTAGCACATCATTTTTGGAATTGTATGCAGTATCTGCAGTCTGACTCACACGTACAAATCAGCTGAAAAAGGATTATTGTCTATTTTTAATGAACCAGAATTTTGATGTATAGTCCCCAAGGTGATTTATTGTTTATAATTTTCTACATATTTTACTATTTCTTAATGATAAAATATGCATTTGGGGAGAAAAGGGATAAAGGTAAAACTGAATAAATATTTGTTGCAGAATTGACTAGAAATATCTTGCCCTTTTAACGTCCTTAAATATGCCCCAGACCCCTTCTATAAGTTCATCTGACTTCTCTCAGCAGTACAGTCCATATGTCTCTTAATATCAACAAATTAACAAGATTAGATATACCAAGTAGTCTGGCAAACTATCGTCTATATCTGAGGGAACAATTTATCTCTATGAATTGCAGTAAAAGGCAATTTTGTCTAATTACACTTAGCATGTTGAAATGTTAGCTTTTCCCTCATGGGTACTGACACCAGATTTGTAATTGTTGATGGTACTGAATTTAAAATGCCCCTCCATTTGGGAATTAGAAGCCCGAAGTTTGCTTTTGAATATATGACCCTTACTTGTTAAAGTCTGAAATATCCTTACTGTGTTCTTACAGATGTCTTTATGCCACCATGAGAGAAAGACTTCATTTTTTTGAAAATAGTTTCCAAGTTTCAGTTTTAATCTGGTTTACTTGATAATGCATACACTTTATTAATCTAGTATAGAAATAAAAAAATTCAAAAGTATAAATATTTTTAACAACTTTTTTTTTTTTTTTAAACTGATGATTCATTGAAGAGATCATATATGAAGGTATACAGTCACCCCTTCGCCCATATAGTCCTGGATGATAAACTAAGAGGTATTTGTTTTAGGCTAATGAAGTAACCTCCCCTCAGAAAAAAACATGCAACTTACATGAGTTTTCCCCTAATAATATTCAAACTATACTGTCTTTTTCATAAAAATCAGGGAGAAATAGAGAGAAAGAGAAAAAAAAGTATAACAGCACACAAGGTGTTTCCCCCTCCAAAACAATACGTCTACTTCTTGAGCTATGTGGTGGTAACTGAGTTTTCTAAACAAATTAGTGTTTTCTTTACATGGTTTTCATGGTAAAACATTTCATCAGCATGATCTGAAGAGTGGAATTTCAGCCAACCAAATTTTACGGAAATAATTATTTGTCAAATAGGGCTTTTTAATTTTACGTCATAAACTGATCTATTAATTTTATAGCAGTCCATACGTAGCTGCAAGAAATAACCAAAAAAAATATAATATTAGCAATGGAGCTTTATTGTGCTCAAAACTTTCATGTGATAATGTGCTTATGTAATAGAGAAATCAAGCAAATACTATAGTGGCCCACCCAAAACTAATGATATCTTAGTAATTAGCTCAGCAATAAAATTAATAAAATGAACTATTTTCAAGCATAAAGGAAACCAAACCTTTTTAATATTGCTGATTAATTTATCCATACATAATTTCTAATGTAGGCTGGCATTTGTTAATTATTACAATTAAATTGCTTATTTTTCTTCTAGTTTGCTATTTAAAGCAAAAAGAAAATAAACATCCTATTAAGTGAAGGGATGCCTGGAACACTTTTAGGCGTATCAACCTTATTAAAAAGTAGTATAATTTAAAGAGACAACCACGCCCTCATTAATCCAGGATCTAGCGATCTAGCATGACTAGATCTTTTCTTCTTATTGCACTCCAAAGAGTAGTCTTCATCATTCTTCTACTGATAGAATCTTTAGGAGTAAATACATTGCAAGAAACAAAACAGAAGAGTAATGAAATCTTTTCATGCCTCTAGTTAAATACGGGAAAATACCAGATGAGTATTAGGAACAATTTTACTCATTTAAAGTTTTAAGACAGGAGGAACAGAAATTTAGCATTCAGAGAAGGCTGTTGCTCAAATCATGCCCTATTTTAATGTATCTTATGTATTGCTGTATTTATCCATATACATACAAGAAGGATCATTCTATTCTTTGTTCCTTGAACTGGGGACATTATGCTTTCAAATGTCTTTGTGCAACTGCACTTTCATGGACTTCCATCCTGTAGCACAAAGATTCAAAGGAAGAGCAGTGAAACTATAAGAAGTCACAGAATGAATGGAATAGCTGAGATATGTACAGGCAGAAGCTGTCCAAATACTAAATGGATCTTTTTTGATGCTTAGGAAAGTTTTCCTTGTTGTTTTAATTTTTTTTTCTCCATTATTATTACCAGTAATATTTTTATTGATCCCACACTTAATCTTTGACATAAGGATTGATGGAGATAACAAATAAAAAGATTGTTATGATATCTCTTTTAAATATATGTATGTATCATTTTTGGCTGAAACGTATCAGTAAAAATGGAAATATTTCTCGCTAGGTTAATTGGCAGTTAAAAACCCCATTAAGCTATGTTAAAAAACCCCATCAAACTATATTTAAAAACCCTATGAAAACAATGAATAAGAATGAGAAAAACTCACAAACCACACTGCGAAAAACCAGATGGAAATATCTCTATGGCAGCCATTTAAAAGAAACCCCCACACACCTCACACACACACACACAAAAGTGAACATGTGAAAATGTGCTTCATGATAACCTCTCCTTTAGCTGGAAAGTAAAATCGACTTTTTCCCTCTATTTACTTTTCATCTTTCTGAGTGATGTTTTAAAATATAATAGGGAGAATGTGCTAAGGCTTCCTCTAGGGCACAGGATGGTTAGTGCAAATAAAATAGACCTTTTTATTAATTGCTACTCTTGATAATTCATCAGATAATTCAGGTAAGGTTTTGTTCATCAGACTGAAGAGGCCATTAGAGTTACATTACACAGTGTAAGCAGGACAAGCCTCAACTGCCTCAGAGAACATTCTCTAGGTAAAAATGTGAAAGAGGAAGGATGATTTCCAGGATGTACTGGGCTTCTACTAGGTGTATGAATTAAAATGTCTGCCAATGCAATTCTATTTCACATTCTTTATTGACTTAAATTCCCAGTGGCTTAAAATGGTATTGCACATGCAGCCCAGTCCTCCTGTAGCAAGCAGGTTGGAATGAAAGGAAAAACAGCCATTTCCTAAAGTTATACTTCTCCATGTAATAGAGGATAGTATTTCTGAAGAATGTGTTTATGTCCCTCTGTGTGGAAATGACAGGAATATTGATCAGAGGTTACTGAAGATGAAAACCACTGAGATGCCCAAGTGCTTAATTCCAAAGGATGCTGGAAGAAGCCATAGACCTCCTTCAGCACTTCTTTGAATCTCTACTGATATTAACAGCAAGGGTGAAGGAGCGAGAGTTTAAGGTTTTACTAGCTTATGCCACATGCAATTTTAAAGGAAGAACTATTGTTAGCAAAAGAAGTAAAGTTATAAAGGCATACATAGGAAATATCTGGGAATCTTGAAGACGCTGCAGTTATTGATCTTTTAAAAGTAAACATTTTTCCTACAGTTATTTAAACCCTGGGTTCTAGAAGGCAATCACTGATTTGCATGATTGTAAAAATATAATGATAACATTGAACACATAATTTAATGCATACTGATCCAAATCCATGTTGTGCACCCCTTTTTATCTGAAATACATTTCCATCTTGGTTTTTATTCTTGTGTAATGTGAACAAATGTTTTCACTTGTCTTCCTCTTATTTCACTACCTGACAGTAGGTTAAGCATTGCACTATACTTTCCTCATTATAGTGCAAGTGTCTCATGAGTAGAAACAGTGTAGTCTGATCTGAGCTGAAAACAATCATAACATTTCATACAAATACATGTCTCTATATAGATATACTAGTATGTATGCTTAGCATTTTTTCCCACCACATCTGGAAGAAATGCTGCTGCTGTTACAGCCTTGTTGATTGGTGAATTGGTTAAACAAAAAGTTCTGTTAGGCTGCTTATAAATGTTTCCTGGACTGCCACAGGCCAAAAAAGAGCACTCTGGAAAACCTCTTCCCCCATCCCAGCTTTTTGTCACCTATTACCTTATTATGAAAAGTGTATTAGCATCCTAATATTTCCTAAAGCAATTCATACTTTCACATCATCATATGTATCTGTTCACTGCAGTCCTGACTGTTAAGGCATTTTGCAGAGGATAACTACCAAAGAAGAAATAACCACAATTATTTTTTCATGTTTGACTGTATGAGCTACAATATGCATAGTACTTACCTTGTCATAGCACTCCTTGTCATAGCACTTAAAGAGGTGGTGGGATGCTTGGCCTGGCCAAATTCTACTGAAGTTCATGGAAGGTATACTGCCAACATCAATAGACTTTGTAGCAAAGCCTGTGTAAATCATTCTGGCTGCTCTCCTGCTTTGCCGCACAAAGAGGGTCTGTTCAGGGAAGCAGCTACAATAAGACACATTTTGTACTTAAGCAGCAGATGGGCACATCTCCTATAAGATGAGATAATAAGAAAGCCATAGTTGTTCAGGCCAAGATTGATCTTACCTGATAATAGACAGCAGGAGAAAGAAAAAAAGAAAGAGGATAACCATGAAGTGATCTTTTATCACCCAGTTGCTGGCAACCATTGTTTTTAGGACTTTCTGATAATGATTCTAATCCCTTTTTCAACACTTTTGCTTTTATGTATAAAAAAGAACTTTCCTTTTCTTTTCATATTCAACCTGATATTTTCTCTATTCTGAGAGAGTAAACCAAAACCTGAAAAAATTATCTATTCACCTTCTTTAGTCATATAGGTTTATACAGTACTTTGCAAGGCTGAGGAAACCTAAGCTGTTCATTCTCTCTCCGGGAAAACTATTCCATACCCCTGGTTTTCTCTGACACTTTTCCTTGTTCTTTTTCTAGTTCTTTACTTTGTTTCCTAGACCTAGAAGAGGGGCAGCTGGAAGTCTCCTTACTTAGTCTGGTATAATAAAAAAGTAAATTTCCCCTTCTTTATTTACTATAACATCTCCAGATCTAATATATTCTTTTTTTTTTGTTGAGGTATGATGACTAATACTTCCCTCTGTTTTTAAAGTATAGATGCAACAGACACCTATCAAGCACACAACACTCTTTATCACTTGCCTTTTCACAAATATGGAATGTTGAGATGATTTTTCAGGTAACCATCCATAATGAATTCAAGATCAGTTTTACCAATGGTAATGGGAAATTTGGATATCGTGTTGTGGGTTGTTTTATTTTCCTTTTCACAACTAACATACATTTTCTTCTGTCAGTTGTGCCAAGTCTTTTAGTACTAGAAGATTCTTGTTGATTTTTGTCAACTTTTTTTTATGTTGTGAAAAATATTTTTGAACATCAGCACTCTGTCACTCCTTTATTCATTGCTTTTTCAAATAATTTTTTGATATATTGAGTGTACATTGAGTGTGTGTTCCAGAGACTAAGCTAGTCAGTTTGTTCTTACCTTTTGTTTACCATCTTTTTGCATTCACTAACCCAGAAGGAGGTATTTCCTCTTATCTGAATTTCTGTAATATAATTATATCTATATCTACACATACACTATATATTTCTCACTTTGCTGGTAGCTCTTGCCTTATCTTCATATTCACCTATTAAGTGAGGCTTCTGAATTTAAACAGTGTAATGGATTTAATTACTAGCCACTTCCATGTATATTGAAAAATCTGCCTGCAGTGACTTATTGGATAGATATACTAATAACAATTTTTTTCACATAACTGTAGAAATCCTAATATAAATGCATATGTATGGAAATTGACCTAGGCACACATGCATATATCACTTTAACATTATAACTGATTTTCTTGTACAAATCGAAGGTAATTCAAGCAGATCTATCTTAAATCTGCCAACTTGTACCAATCAATTGTAATCTTCGCTGATCTACCTTTAAATACACAAAATTGTGGGTGTAGAAAAGCATATGAAAGTCTCTTCTTGTGTGTGTGTGTGTGTGTGTGTGTTTAAGTTGAAAACAGCATGCATTCTCAACATAGTAAAGGTGGAATTCATGAAAGAATTAATAGGACTAAAGGCAGATGAATACCAAGGCTGCCTTTATACTCAGTAGGAATAAATCAACATGTCTAGCATTGATTCTTGTCATCATAGAGTCAACATTTACATTTAATAAGAATAATCAGACCAACAACATCTTGTTTCTCTTCATTGTCTAGAATGTAGACAATGAAGCTCCTACTTTGGAACTCAGATGTGAAGGTTTACATTGATCATATCTAAAATGAGATGTGGTAAATTCTACTTTAAGAAATTGCACTGAACTGAATGAAAGCCAATATGCTGTTGAGACTTCTGAATGTGATACCTCAATTAGACAAGTAACTACAGATCTGAAGAACAACATTCTAAAACGTTTACCAGCATATTAATCTGATTACAATTTTTTTTTCTAGAAAATGCTTTTATACAGAAGATCTGTATAAATTTATTTAATTAATATCATGTTAACAAAGACGGACAAGTGAGTTTGATTTTATTGTTTAAAAAATTAAAATAAATAGATGGTACAATGAACATTTAAAAGCATATTTCTCCTCTTGGATGGCACTATGAATTTTTCTGTTAGAAAGTTTTGGCATGCACTATAAAGTTATTATCCATTTTTACTTTTTTTGTTGTTCTATGGAAGACCAGCAGTTGGAAAAATTATAAATTTTGTAAATATATGTTGAAAATGTATGTAAAAACATACCTATCCATCGATACTTCTGTCAGAGAGTTGAAGTTATCAACTAATCCCTTCCACAGATTTCAACGGAGCCAGACAGAAGTCTCAATTTTATTCCACATGTTTATACAAGAAAATACACAATTGCATAAGTGGAACTCACTTAAACAAATATTTCTTGTGATAACATGAGATGCAAGAAAAGTATTGCTACAGGTTTAAATCAGTTCCCAAATGCTTTATACGCATGTCAGTTTATTCTCTTCAGAAACCCTTTCATCCTCTGTGGCAATATCATTGCATCTACACTGGTGGTAGCAAGACAGAGTGGTGAGGGATGCAGTCTTTTTCCCCCATAGCCACACAGATGGCATGTCCTCAGGAAGAAGTGGCTGATCACTGCCTTGCTTGTAATGTAAATTATCCAGATAAGGTCTAAAAGGCATGGGACTCTCCAGGAGAGAATTCCTTGAGTATGCTGTAAATCACATACTTGCACACAAATTTACATACACATGCAAAATATTTTCTACATAAAATGTGCATGTATCTCATGGAAAGAATTAATGAAATAGCTTTAAGTGAAATTAGTGATTAGATAAACCTAAACATAGAAACTGGTTGGGTTTTGGGGTGCGGGGTTTTTTTATTGTTTCAACATTTGTTCCCAGTTGATTGTTTAGTTTTGTTAGAGATTGAAGCAATCTTACTTGCTTTCAGCAGGTGAGATGAAAAAGAAAAAAAGTATCTACAAGAGTTTGTCAGACCTGCAGTGTATTGGGTTTGATGGTAGAGTTGGAGTGATATACTTAGAAACTGAATCTTAGTATTTAAGTACATAAATCAAGGAGAAAGTACTTGTTGAGAACTTTTTATAAACTTCTACAGGGTGAGAGTATGTTATTCTCCAATATGTTTCTCTGTTGAATTACTTGAGCAACTTTCCTGCCCTTGCCACTGAAGGTATTGCATATGACTCATAAAAAAGCAAAAATGGTAGAATCACAGACTCATTTAGGTTGGTAGGATCCTTGGGAAGTCATCTAGTCCAGCATCCTGCTCCAAGCAGGATTAACAGTGCATTCAGATCACGTTGCTTAGGGCTTTTTTCAGCTGAGTACTGAAAAACTCCATGGATTGAGACTGCACAACCTCTCTGGGCAGCCTGCTCTGCTGCTTAATTACCCTCTGAATTAAATTTTTATTTCTCTATAACCAGCTGGCATCCTCTTGTTTCAATTTAGGACCACTGTCTCTTGTTCGCCTCCTATGCACATCAGTAGAGACCCTGTCTCTGTCTTCTCAGTAACCTCCCAATAGGCATTGGTGGGGGCTGCTGCTGGGTCTCCCACAGCTGGCTCTTCTCCAAGCTGAAAAAGACCAAGGCCCTCAGCTTCTCCTCAAAGATCAAATGCTCCAGCCATGACCATCCTGGTGGACTTGGTCCAGTTTACTGATGTCTTTCCTCTCTCAGGGGGCCCAGAACTGCGTGCACTATTTGTGAGGTAGTACTATGAGTGACAAAAAAATATTCATGTTCCTCTATCTACCGGCTATGCAGAATAGAACTGAATGAGTTGTGATGCTGAAAAGGTTTGAAAATTGGGACAACTATTCATGTCAGCAAGTTAAGAAAGTCTACTTAAAATGATTGTTCCTTGAGTTCTTAAAACAATGCAGATTATTTTACAGTATTATTTTTATATGAAAAGATTAATAGAACATGAGTTTTCATGCCTATTTTTAGTTTATTCTGATTTCCCTTTGACAACTTTGCCTTTGAGCAAGCTTCTAGCTCAATATTTAACTTTATCAGTAATATAAACTCTGTGAGAATAAATGTGTCTAAGTCCTCTCCTAACTGCCGGCCTCTATTGCCAGTAAAATCACTTAATGCCTTTAAAAATTTTGCAGATACAGCAATGCTACAGCAGCAAGCTATCTTTCTTTTTCAGAGCACTTTTAGGCAGAGGTGTACGCACATGTGCAGGTGTGTGCATTTGTGGGTGCAAGTCTATGTGCATGTACAGGGATTATATAATGTTTGCAATGTTTTTGACAGCAGCACAAACTAAGCCTTAAATGTCATTACTAATCGATTAGTACACATAACTAATAACATTCTTTAAATCTGTTTGGAAAAGGTTAATGGCAATGAAATTTCACTGAAAAATAGAAATAACAATTTGATAAGTGTACCTAAAATCCTATAGGCAAGGGTCATTGAGAGTCATTGAGAGGCCATTGAGTCTGCTTAGAAAAGAGCCGTCATAAATAAATTGCGATCGGTATAAGAAATAGAATCACAAATAAAAGTGTTACAGCATATTAGTATTAATAAGACCTTTAATACAAATTAAAATGTAGTCATCACTGCAAGGGAATACTGCAAAGGAAAGAAAAATAATGATTGAATTACATATAAAATTAACTACTGAATTTCTGTTCAGAAGAGATGCATGTAGGTGAGTATATTTTTTTATATACATTCTTGTCAGTCACCGAGTCTACGCTGTACCCATTGCCCTTCAGTGAGCTCCAAGATGCTGGTGTACCTGTGGTGGATAGCCTTGGCTAACAGCCAATTTCCCACCCAGCTGCTCCCTCACAGATTTTACTGCAGGTTTACACCATAAAACAGTTCCTTTCTGATGCTCCTTCCTCCTCACACACTTCTACCCTGATCCAGCATGAGCTCTCCACAGAACACCATTTCCTTCAGGAAATACACACCTTCTCCAGTCTGGGGTCCTTCATGGGCTGCAGCTGTGAGTATCTGCTCTGGCACCATGGAGCACCTCCTCTTCCTCCTTCTCTGACTTTGGCATTCCCTCAGCTTTTTCTCTGTTAGTTCCCTCCTCCTCTGCCTAACCACTGTTTTTTTGCCCTTTCTTAAACACACTTTCCCACAGATACCACCAGCTTGGCTGCTGTTCTCCACTGTGTCCTGTGGTGGATCTGTTGGAGCCAGCTGGAAACAGCTGTGTCTGGTATGGAAAAGCCCCTCGCCTCTTCTCACAGAGGCCACCGCTGCACCCCCCCACTCCCACTACCAAAACCCTGCTACATATACTCAATACGGTACTATTTTTCAAACATAATATTTTAATGGAAAAAACCCCAAAACTTTCTGATAATTTGAATGACATTTCTTATTTCACTGATGCCTTGAAAAGTATGGTTAAGCATTCTTATACATGCTGCTTTCTTCCTTGTACTACTTTTATTATATTTTGCACATACACTAACAAGGTATTAAAGAGTTAACTCTAAAAATGGTATTGCAGCAGATCCCTCCAAATAAGAGCAAAATAATGGTGGAACAAGAATGCCTGTGCAGACATTGAGAAAGAAAGCCTATAGGGGACACCAGGTTCTGAATCTATACTGCTAGAAGTGTGTGCTCATGTAAAGGTACTGGGTAGGATGGTCTTGTGAATATCTTAAGTGTGCAGCAGAATTAATTAGAGTTGAAAATAATCTCAACCCTAGCATTTTTTACTACGTAGATCTCCTGATATCTACCAGAGCAGTCTCATTGCTGAGACATAGAAAATATAACAAGTAGATATGGAGGAAAACCTCATCCTTTCCCTACTTTGTAATGGTTTCTGTGCAAAATCTCTGACTCTGAGTGTTAGACTTACAGAATTTCATGTGCCAGCCTTAAAGGAACAGATACCTTGTTTAGCAGGTAACTCTGAAGCAGCCCATTACATTCTGTCATGAGAGTTTTTTAATCCTCCCCTCCTAATAATTACTTCCTGTCATCAAGATTTAGGGCTTCAGCTAATCAGTATTAATTTGCATACTTCGCTTTGACTTAAGTTGGACTACTCTTGTATCTCAATTCTTAACCTATATTAAAGTATATTTCTTTCCATATTACTTTGATAAGCTGTATGTCAGAAATTACTCAGTTCAAATGCTTTATGCCAAAATCTGGATCAAAGTGATTTACAAATTTACTAATGACAGGTTAACTGACAGTCAGTGAACCGTACATTCAGGATCAATGTCGGTAATACAACATACAAACCATAATATTAATTTTGCACAATGTTACTTAACTCGTGGCTACTGTCACTCTGCTAACCAGTTGTGGGCTGCTCTCAGTGACCCATGGGGAGGCTGTGCTACCAAGACTGGGCAGTGTTTGGGTGCCCTGGGATCACTCTCAGCAGGGACAGACCTCCGTGATACTTTCTCTCCAAGGTCTCTATCCCCATGCTAGAAATGTTCATGCTTCTTCTATACTTAGCAATCTGATTCTTCCTTTGCTTCGTAAGTCATTTTGGTATTTCCCAGCTACTGTTGAATCAAGCTGATGATCATCATTAGTCTGGGGATGATGCTTGCCTTTGTCTTTAATAAGATGAGTCTTTGGCAAATGCCCTCTGGACAGTTTTGCTTACTCAGTACAGACACACACACACACACACACACAATGGTTGCACTCAGTCTTATCTTAAGAGCTGTTTTTATGCAGGCCAATTGCTATGGGTGGGTTATGTAGGCACGCCCACATCCTCCTTCCCCAACCAGTTTTTTTGTGATTTGCAAGTTATTCTAAGGTTAGGATAGAAGAATGATTATGCAAAGAAATGCATGAGAAGCAGGATCCTTTTCTCTTTTTCTCTTTCTCTTTTTCTCAAACCAGTGTGCACACATGCACACACAGGCACACATGCTTTTTTAGCTATCTGGGAATATTTGAAATATTGTACTAATAGAACTGGAGTTGATGACCTAAAATTATGTCATAAATTGAAATATGTAAATACCATTTAAACTTAAAATTTAGGTAACTTTACTTAGTTGTGCCTAGCCATCACCTGTGGAATCAGGAAAATTAAGTTTCATTTCATTGTGTTACAAATGCTGCAAAATGTTTTATAAATTCATAAAAGGGAATGGGAAAGAAATAACAAGAAGTTCTTGCTTTTCATCCATTTTCTTGCAGAATATTTCTCAAGAATACGTATAGTTTTGTAAGGGAAAAAAAAAATCTAAATTAATTTAATATCTAGCCAAAGGAGAACTTTTTACAAAATTTAGAGACAAAATATCGTCATTGCGATTTTTATATAATTTATATAAATTTTCTATATTTTTATTTATTTTATGGATTTTTTGAGCTGGTCCAGCTGCACTTTGAATGAGAGATAGTGGATGGAATGTTTTTGTTTTCCTCTATAGGCACTTTTATGTCATGTAGAACCAGTCAGGTCAGTGTTAATAGGAAGAAAGAAGCTCTTCAAGTAACTGCAGTACCATTTATCTCACTGATGAACACTACTAAACTTTACATGAGAGAAAAGAATAGACATCATAAAGGAATACTGATAAAGATACATAATTTTTTCCTGCCAGATTGATGAATGTGTTTATGATCACGTATTTAGAAGGCATCCAGTGAACAGATAGATTTAAAGCCATGAACCACTCAAAGCAACATGATACTAAAGATTTTTTTTTCTTCCCTTTTTCTTGTAACTCTAAAATGTATTTTGAAATCTCATCAAATAATATTGACCTTTTAGAGTCCAAGCCCAGAAAGCTCACATTTCAGTTTTGGTATATTCATAAACACACACACAATTTTGAATAGTTATTGAAATGAATGTTTCAAGATTATATTCATATAACAACATGAAATGTGCATCATTTTCTCTTTGATTAAAGCTTTTTCAATTGGACAGTCTTCTGAAGTAAAATCTGGATATTTTTTAAGTGCTGGAACATATAACCTTTTTTAAAAGGAACTTTTCTCCAAGGACAAAATTCTGGGCAGAGACTTACAGAAAGAAGTATAAGAACTAACTGAAGTGCACAACACACATTTCCAGAAGATTGCCAAAGGCAAGGTTTAAATGAACAGCAGATTGGTGCTGTTTAAGTTCAATGGACACAGCATGTCACTTCGAGACATTTTCTTATCCTGTTAGCGGATTGATCAGAACAGAGTTCTGTTCCTGGTCCTGCCATACAGGATAAATGACCTTCTCTGCCTTGTCAACCTGTCAATGTGGCTTGACCTATAATACAGACCTAACTTTTGCTCTGAGTAACTTTTAAGATATTGATTCCCCAAAGGAGACATAGATGTTGCACAGTAGCTGGGATTGATTCTGAAAAAATGCTGTCACATTGTTAAGTCTCAGAAGCATTTTCTGACCCCTTAGTGGGGAAATAAAAGGTGTGAAAAACATAAAAGCTTTTCTTCCAGTCTATTTAGTAGGCTGCAGCTCAAGATGTTAGATGTTAGATCAAGTGTCTTCAAATTTTTATCATTGACTCAACACCTCCCATCCAGGAAACACAACGCATTTCACATCACCACTAAAATATGGATGTCAGAGGACTTAGAAAAATCTTCTGATAAGGAACAAGGGAGCCTGAACTTAACTACTGACTAGCAGGGTTTCTATTCCTTTGCAATTTTTTGTGCTCATGTCTATTTTCCCATGTTCATGCACTGTCTTTTATAGCTATAGACACATTAATTCAAACTTACACAAAACCTAAATAGTTCTTTTTTTGTTTAAGCACTAATTTTGCAAAGCTGCCAAATTTACCTGCACAGCAACACAAAGACACTGTTTACAATAAATATTTGAAAATATCAACAATGTATTAGACTTCTATTTTTTTAAAAGCAATTACACATTGTTAAGAAAAAAACCAAGCTTTCCCAAACCTTTCTCACCTTGTATTAAGTTGGAAAAAAAACAACTAAATGAAAACGTACTGTTTATTTGGACACTTTTAAGATTAAAATGTGCAGATAAACTCTTGGTCCCTTTGACTCTCTTAAGAGTGAATTAAATTTTTCATGTTCTCTGTCTGAAAATGAGTGACATGGACTTGATGCTTAATTATGATATTAAAATATTTTTAAGGTTTTAATTCCAACATTGAAAAGAATCCTCCGTATGAAGGACAACAGGAAATTTCAAAATGCAGAATATGGCAAAAGCTTTGAGATTTTTTAAATAGAAAAAAGAATTAGTAATAATACTTAGGACACACTCCTACTTACATAGGAGTCTAGTATAGTTTTAGAAATTGGTAAAAGAAAAAAGATTTCAGTCTTACCATAGGAACTTAAGTAATGATTTTCAACTATATTACTTTTCCTATTTTGAGAACTTTAGTCAAATGGGAAACAGCCCGGAGGAGTGTTAAGCTTGCATGAGAGTGAGTTCTGAGACTATCAAGAAGAGGTAGAATATTGCTCATACGCTAGAGTGAACAGCACACAGCACCATACTCCACATACTTGGGATTGATAAAACTGATACACTGGTCACCAAAGGAAACATGCAATAGCAGATCAGCTTCCTGAAGGAAAGGAAACGCACCTCCTCATCTATTTTCTTTGCAGGCTGGAGAAGCTACATTACCAGAAGACAGCACAGACAGAGTTGCATCTTTTGCCACTTTCCTTATTTCAGAATAACTTCTGTAGCAATGATGTCCTTGATGGAGCAAGCTAAAACATCAACTCAATTATTTCCAAAATTATATCCCTTTTCTCCTAAAATGAGTTTGGGAATCATTAGAAGGCACTTACTACACCTAGAGATTGGTCCTACAGATGCAAAGGTAGAACTGTTCCAAAGACAGAAACAACTGAACTTAAGGTGATGTATTATTGTTCATAAAGCTATCCTTGAAAATAAAATACTCCTTATTTAACTGTGATCAGAACAATGATTGTATAAAACTGTAATCAATCTATGCAATACTGTCTTTTTATTAAACATATTGAAGACGTGTTTGATTTTCTTTCATTTTCTTTATAATATAATAATGATATTGATAAAACAAGGGACTGCGACACTGGTGAGAAGAGTAAAAAATTAAGGCAGACCTCAGCTCGGATCCTTGTAAAACAGAAAGAAAAACACAAATGCATCTTGTAGGGATGTTGTTTTAAAAGCAAACAAGAAAGACTGTGAAAACAAACCTAAAAAGAAAATTCTGTCTTGCAAAGACTTAAAAGAAGGGGAAAAGAAGATCACTTATAAGCCATTTTCATTTCCGTTTTGTTTCATTTTGACCTATTGCTAAGAGTTACCTCTTCAACTTTCTTTTCAAACATGCTCCTGAATTTGAAACCCTTGTGGATTTGGGGAGGGAAGAGAGAAGGGTCTGTGGGGGAAACGTTACTCACACTCTTGGCATGGACTTGACACATCCACATCAAACTTCTTACAAACAGAAATAATTTATCCTGTGTATATATAATTTATACAGACACATGCCACTTTCCTCATGTGCATTTTGTTCTCTACAAAGTATGAATAGCACTAATTATATGCAGTATCATGTTGCATTTACCACACCGTCTGCTTCTTTTCTCCACACATAGATGTGTTCATTTCCTTGAAGAGCCCTATTGGTAACTAAGTGTTTCATAGTAGTAATATGTTTATATTAACAGCAGCCATATAAGAGAAGGTGTACGTATTCAACTACTACAAACAGAAATATGAACTCTAAGCATTGCTTTTTATAACTGTAGGGTCTGTCTTTATTATTATAATAATAATTAATGTGTTCAAAATTGTGCTCTCTTGAAATTCATTACAGCTGGCAGTACTTACCATTTTGTGAATAAAATCTGCTGGCATCAAATCCGACTCCTAAAAGTGACAAGCACATAGTAGTTACTTTAGAAACAGTTTGATATCATTGTACAGCAAAGCCACTGAAATCACCAGAAAATAACAAAATTCCCTCATTTTTTTAAATTTTATTTTATTTTTAATTCTAAGACAGGTTCTACAGTGTACCAGCTACAGTCCTTCCATTCATTCTGGGAAATACAGTCATTCTGTGTTTTTAATAGTGAAAGAATCCCATAGAAAATATCTCGGGGGACACAAAGGGACAAACCATGGTTTTATTATGTATGTCCTCAGTTCTGGGTACTCAACTTCTCAAGTTCAACCTCAGAAAGCCTCACAGGATGGCTGCTCCATGGGGTCAGGATGTCCCCATGGAGTGTCACGACAGGGCCTGGCAGCCAGGACTTGTCCCAGTGCCCAGCCAGAAGCAGGGCAATTGGGGGGCACCAGGGATGCACCAGCCCTGGGCATCAGGCTCCTCACTGGGGATGGGGACAGGCTGAGGCCAGGCCAGACCAGGACGTGGGCCTGGAGGTGTGCCTGGCTCAGTGGGGCCCATGACTGGGCAAAACAGGCCTGTGGGGAGCTGGAGACTGGCCCTGCTATGGCATCTCTGGGACAGGGGCTGCAAGACATGAACATACTGGAGAGAGTCCCGCAAAAGGCTGCTAAGAAGATGAAGGGATTGGAGCATCTCTGCTATAAGAAAAGGCTGAGGGAGCTGGGACTGTTCAGCCTAGAGAAGAAAAAGATCTGGGGGGATCTTACCAATGTATACAAACACCTGAAGGGAAGGTGCAAAGAATAGGGAGCCAGGCTCTTTTCAGTGGTGCCCAGAGACAGGACAAGAGGTAATGGGCACAAACTGAAATGCAGGAGGTGCCATCTAAACATCAGGAAACACTTTTTTACTGTAAGGGGATGACTGAACACTGGCACAGGTTGCTCAGAGAGGTTGTGGAGTCTCCCACCTTGGAGATATTCAAAAGCTGTGTGGACATGGTGCTTGGCAACCATTTCTAGGTGGCCCTGCCTGAGCAGGGGGGTTGCACTTGATAACCTTGAGGTCCCTTCCAATCTCAATCATTCTGTGATTCTGTGATTTATCCAATTTTTTTAGTTTTCTGAACTTTCAGGTTTTTTATAAAGCACTGGAAAAACAATGGGGCGAATGTTTTTTACACTAAAAGAAGTGTGCAAAGTATTTTGTTATTTCAAATTCTGTTAAATTCTATTATTGCTAAGAATAATGATAAACCCTAGAATTAGTGTTGCTTTGTCCTCTTTTGAAAAGTTTCATTTTAAAGCAGGTTGGTTGTAAAATTAACAGAAATTAAAGCTGCATTGTTGTAAACTGAACAGTTATACAATGGTTTACTTGTTTCTGTCTCTCAGCATCTTAGAGCTGGGGCTTCCCAGTAGAGTGTATTATAGAATAATATGTTTTGAATTAATCAATAGAATCATAACATCATATGAAATCGGCTATTTTAAGAAACCTAATCACCAACATCATTGTGCCATCTAATTACGCTTCTCATTCTCCTTTAGAAATATTATTATACCAGCTGTATTTAATACAGTGTCTATGACATTTGATTAAAAATCATGTTTAATGTTGACTGCATAGGACCATGGCACATACTGAAATGTAAAAAAGCCATAAAATGTGTTTTGTGTTTGAAATGATAATACCGTATTCACCCATTAGCATTTAATGGCATCCCAGTAGTAATTATGAAATGGTGAGGAACTTAAAAGAAAGATATGAATGATTGACAGCCATGAAGGTGTTAAATAAATATGTGACATTTTGCTGAAGTGTCATTAAATGGTGGACATAGCTCTATGATAAAACATATCCTTTTCCTTTTAACTAAAAAAGGAGCTGAAGACTTTCCCATCATTATATTTGGGGAACTCTGAAAGCAAATGCAAGAGTCATAACTAAATAATGCTTGTTTCCCAGGAATGGATAAACCAGATATTTCCTGATATGATCATTAACCACTCAGTTCACTGTGGATCAGTGATAACTGCACACTGAGTGTAAGGAAATAAGTGGCACGTAATTAGCTTTTTCAAATAAAACTAATTAGAAAAAAAAATAATGATAAAGAAATACATACAAGAGTGTGGTAATTAAAAAGAGGAGGACAGATAATCGTACAATGGTAATTAAATGATGTGGCAAATGACAGATGCTGCATGCTAATTTTTTGTATTTCTTTGCTTTATTTTGTTTTCATACATTTTTAAGATTCACTTTTTATATATTGGCTTTGAATTAACGCCTTGGCAAAAAATAAATTTCCTACTAAGTGCATATGGACATTTGTTGTAATTTTTTATTGTATTTTTCATCCAACAAGGCAATCAGCTTAGTTCTTGGGGGTCTTCTTATGCGTATTTTGATTCTGGTATTTTTAGACTTCTAAGAATAGAGAAAAGCAATATCTGGAAAATATGAATCAGTTCCCTAAAGATAACCATCCGACAATCTTGAGTGTGGCTTCTGAGGTGCATAAGTGCTTGAACATAATGGGGCAATTAGTGCTTACCTTTCTCACATAGTTTGTGTAAGTGTGTAGCTCACATTCAGAGAATTAAGGGCAATTTTACAGTTATCCTGAAAATGTTGTTCAATTGTTCTTATTAAGTGAAATTGCATGTTTGAGAAAACATGTATTTTGTATTGTACATAGCATTGAGATAGCAAAGATGTTTTTTAATACTATTGCCTTTTAATGCATCTGCAACATCAAACTTGGTATGCTTGCATCCAGGGTAGCCATTCAGAAAGTCCCTGGAAGCCCAGGTTCCTGGACACTCAGCAGGCAGAGGTGTTTTTCCCTCCTACTTGTCAAAGAGGGGCTACTATGCAGTAAAATGAAGAATAAGGAGTCATGGAGGGGGTAAGAAAGAGTAATGAAGAAGGAGCCTACTGAAGAACACGGTGCCCTGGGAGGGGAGACTCCTGGATAAAGGAGACCCTGAGGACTTGCCTTCACATGAACTGCAGATCAGCATCCATCTCCTTTTATTTCTTCCCAGCATCCCCTGCATTTGCCCTCTTTGCTTCAGTGAATTCTAATTTTACAAGAAATAACTCTTTCCCTTGGCTATACTGTAGAACCTGGTTTATTCTTTTGAAACATCCTATAGGTCAGGGTTGATACAACTCTTCAAAACATTAAACTGTTCATAGAGAATATAGGCTGAGGAGTGTCAAGGTAAGTTTTTTCATTCATTCATTTCACTGCCTAAGTCCTTTCTTTGAAAACAAAGATTTAATGTAAATAGGTGCAGCAAACTGATACCATTTTTTAATTTAACTCATAAAACTCAGTGATACAAAGATCACTATCAGTGAATAAATTTTTACTTGTACACACCTAACAAATTTGTGATGCCTCCTCATATCTGACTACAGTCAATCTTGTTTACATGCTGTTTAGGACACTGCTGAACATTTACATAATATCCTACTTCGGCAGCATTAGAACACTTAAGTACTCTAAAGTAAAGTTATGCCAGTTGGCCTAAGGGGTCTCCAAAGAGCCTGACTGATATGAAGAAGATGTAAATTGTTCTTTCAGATTCATGTACTAAGAGCCTCAAGATTTTAGCAGATCATTCATGGAATACTGGGATTTTTAAAATCTCTTTTCTCTACAAATTTCTTTAGAAAACAGAAAATGTTTTCTCTAAAAGTATTTGTATCTGTACGTGTACATGTATAAGCATATGAACATGTACACGTATATACTATATACATGTATATGTACATATATACACACACACATATATATATAAATATCTGTAGATGAAATACATCTCCAAAATTCCTGTCAGTCAACAACTAATGAGAAGTTATATTTCTTTGAAATTAGGACAGGAAAACCAAAATCTGTTCCATGTTAATTTAAATCTTCAGTGCCATAATCATATGGGAAAGATCTCTTCCTAAGACTCATTTTACTACGTAAGAATGGTTTTTCCTTCCCTTCCCCACCCCGCCCTGCCATGCTCCGCCCCGCGCTGCCCCGCCCTTCTCTGCCCTGCCCTGCTGTTCTCTTACCTTTCCCCTTCCCCTTCCCCTTCCCCTTCCCCTTCCCCTTCCCCTTCCCCTTCCCCTTCCCCTTCCCCTTCCCCTTCCCCTTCCCCTTCCCCTTCCCCTTCCCCTTCCCCTTCTATATATACAAAATCCTCCCAAGCCCTAGAAATCAAAACATGAGGTTTTGTTACTGTTTTATTACTGTTAAGGAATGCTGTTAACCCTGTTAAGGAAGTACATGAAGAAAGAGTCAACCTACTTTCACTGTGTGTGAGTTCACAGAATCACAGAATAGTCAAAGTTGGAAGGGACTCTGGAGGTCATCTGGTTCAACCCTTCTGCTCAAGCTGGGTGCCTTGGGCCAGTTGCCCAGCACCATGTCTGGACAGCTTTTGAATATCTCCAAGGATGAAGACTACACATCCTCTCTGGGCAACCTGTTCCCATGCTCAGTCACCCTCACAGTAAAAAAAGTGTTTCCTGATGTTCAGAGGGAACCTCCTGTGTTTCATTTCAGTTTGTGTCCATTGCCTCTGGTCCTGTCACCTGGCACCACTGAAAAGAACCTGGCTCCAACTTCTTTGCAGAACTTCTTTGAGCTCAGTGTATTAAAAGCTTTTTCATTAAAAGAAGGTTAATCAGAGACAGTAAAAGATATCTACATTTCATGTGCATCCTGAAATTAATAATCCAGCCAAAAGGAGAAAAAAGCAAGCTCACAAGTTTGGTTTTTTAAAGAAATTTGATTGACTGCTTCAATAAAGGTGGGAGTTCTTGACTTTCATAATTCTGATTAAAGAAGCAGAAAGCATCCAGATTGATAATACGGGCGGGGCGGAAATTGCACTAACCTTTTCCATGAATGTGTCATTAAAATTAAAACATGGCAAAATAGGAATTTCAGATGATCAGAAAATAATTGAAATTTCCCTTTAGGAGACCTAGTAAAATAACCCTGGCATTTATTAGCAAAATGAGCTCTTATAAATAGTACATTTAGTAAGTGAATTTTTAAGTCCCTGCTTTCAGTGTCTTAGTTTGATAGTTCTTAGCAGACATCACTTTTTATTACTTTTCCATTCTAGAATTAATTCAATAAAGATCAGATTTCTTGACCTGGAGAGATACCATAAAAGTTGTTTATTTACCCAAGCTTTCAGTGGAGACAGGCTGTGCAGGAATGATTTTCACATAGACATTTGTATGTCCCACACATTTCCTTAAAATGAAGAAATGCACTATATAAAATGCATACAAAGCAACACTTTAAAATAGAAGTCTTTCTTTAAATAAAAGGTAAAATATAGAATAAATATTCAGTCCTTCTTTTCATGAGATATTATGCCGTATCTCTGAGACTTGCCAGTAACAATTCAAAAATCCCCGTTTATACATATTCATGTGTTTAAATTCTAGACGTATACAGGATTAAGAATGCTGATATTCTTTGGCACCTACAAGTAATAAAATCTGTTTCTGGCAGATTACCCAATTTGTTAATTACCTGAAAAAATGATTTGAAATAATTTATTGTCCATTAAAACCTGATAATTTTAGAGCAAGCAGTAAGGTAATTCTTTTGTCTGTAAGCACACTTTATGCAAAGAAAGAAAAGTTATGTCAGTGTTTTGAGAAAAAATTTATAATAGAAAGTCAAGTTACTGTTCACAACATGTGATCCAAGAGATGATAGTGGAATAGTCGTGAAAGACTGCAATGTACTGCATTACTCCAGAGAAAAGGACTTAGGTGCATGATTACATATGATTAAACAACATGCAGGTAGTGGAATAAACTATATTGTATATATGTTGATATATATCATATAAAGCAAAACTGGCCACTTCCCAGCCTGCCCCCGCCCCCCCCTGCACAAAGAAAGAGAATTTCCAATTGCTACCCAGGTTACTTTGCATAACTTTGATATGATATACCTGAACTTATGTTTATCTCAGAAACAGGATGTTGATTTAAGTTTAAATATTTAAAATTTATGTATTTTAAGGGCTAAATCACTGTCAATAGTACATTTCATGTTTCATATGGCAACCTGGTATTTGAGTAACTGAGAAGAAAAATTGATACGTTCATAGTGTCTGCATACTTCCACTGGCATAATTTTATCAAGTGGTTGTGAAATAAGAAAAAAAAATATCTTCAGCTCTATTCACTGTTCCTCAGACAACTGTTTTTTACTCAGAATCAAATTCTACTTAGAAAATTATTCACCTAATATTTTATATAAAATACAAAAAATTTCAGTGTAACTTTTTGAACTGATAAAGGATATAGGGTATGTATGTTCTGCTCTGGTGACAGATCTGAATGAAATGCAATAGCAGTAACAAAGAGAGAAGGGGAAGGGGAAGGGGAAGGGGAAGGGGAAGGGGAAGGGGAAGGGGAGGGAAGGGAAGGGAAGGGAAGGGAAGGGAAGGGAAGGGAAGGGAAGGGAAGGGAAGGGAAGGGAAGGGAAGGGAAGGGAAGGGAAGGGAAGGGAAGGGAAGGGAAGGGAAGGGAAGGGAAGGGAAGGGAAGGGAAGGGAAGGGAAGGGAAGGGAAGGGAAGGGAAGGGAAGGGAAGGGAAGGGAAGGGAAAACCATCCTCATGTAGCAAAATGAGTCTTAAGAAGAGATCTTTCCCTTATGATTATGGCAATTAAAGTTTAAATAAACATGGAACAGATTTTGGTTTTCCTGTCCTAATTTCAAAGAAATATAACTTCTCATTAGTTGTTGACTGACAAGAAGTTTTTAGAGGTATTTCATCTATAAAATACAAAGTATGAAGTGACCAGTTACAGGCATAGACCGATGTACAGTCTTCTAACCAGCCCTCCACATAATCATAGCTCACAATATTAGGCATAACTCCACCATCTTGTATTTATCCATCAACTACCTGGGAGACAAAGTCAGCCTATGCAAATAAGACTCAGAGTACAACATTATTTCTTAAGGGGTTTCCCATCTTTACCTCATTATCCCCTCCATCTTACTCTTCTTGTTTGGTCTAATGGTGTCTTGCATCTCTGAAAGTATTTCATCTACACACATACATGTCATGTATCTGTCAGGCATCCCACACAGTTTCAGCTTGTTTCGTTTATGCCCTCATTCAAGCAAAAGTAAAGGGACAGTGATAAATGATCAATCTATTCACATATTTAAACAAATAATAAAAATGTTCATGCGCAATTATGCCTCCCATGATATAGTTACTAGTCAACAAACTCCAAGGATGTTTTCAAATTCTTTGGCTTTATTTTTTTATGACCTTCCCTAGATCTGCCACTTCAATTTCTGCCTTTTGCTCAGTCACAGAGCTGATTTATTTCTGTTAAACAGATCAGTATAATGAGCTGGCTGATATCATTGTGTTGTCATTGAGAAAGTTCATGGCTCATAGATTCCCTGATATATCACATTTTAATGCGTAGAAAAAGATGCAACTCACCAGTGAATATCAGAGATTGGATGTTTCCGACCAACATTATGAAATAAAAGCTGGATTTATTAAGTAATATTCAAATAACTTTTGATTATGGAAGTTTCTGTTGATAACTTCAAAATAATACTATCTTAATTTCCTTTAATCTCTTTTCATACTCTCCCACAGAGTTACTACGAGTTAACTCATATTCAGCAGATACAGAGATTTAGCACCACAGAGATTTGCACTCACACAGAGATTATACTATGATTTATTTTGAAATCAGTCTTTTTTTTTTATTTTGGTGTCTTGAAGACATTAAATCATACGCTTATTTCACCTCAATAGTTTACAGTGATGTGACAATACAGAGGGAAAAAAATTAATTAGAAACAGCATTTTTTCTAAAATTGAAGTAGTAATACATTTTATTAACAGAAACCTTAATTCATCCTTTCTTCTCTATCTCAGGCACCAATATGGATAAGAAATAATTTCCAATCTCATTCTTTAATATGGGCAATAGTTCCTAATACTCTAAAATGATCTTCAAGTGTCTACAATTTCATATCTAAATAAAACTATAGTTGTATGGCAGATACAGGTATCATAGTACTGTGAAATGTACAATTATTAAAATTAAATAATAAACTTTTTTTTAAAGAAAATATTATGTCTTCATCATGGGCAGAACTAGATACAGCATGTGAAATTTTCATTTTTAGGCTTTGTAATAAAAAACTGTTTTTCAATTTCAACTTTCACAGGATCACTAGATCTTAGGTTCACTGTGCCTTTTGCCATTTTGCTTTTTACTTTGAATTTGGTTTATTAAACAAATCTATTCAAGTTCAGTTATTACTGAGAAAAAAGCAATAATAAAATTTCTCCAAATTTATTGTTTCTCCAAAAAACAGATTCCTTTGGTTCTTCAGATTACTTTGCAGAGAATCTTAAAGTTTGAATGCCACAAAGAGACACACAGGATTTTAGAGAAAGTTCATTCTGAAGTCTTTTATTGTTTTGGTAATAGTACATCCAAACCTGGGAGAATTGCAAGCTTCTGCAAGTCACAGTTGTATATGCATATTAGACACATGATAGACACTAGCAGTTTTTTGTTGTTATCACAAAGCTCCAGCCAACATTATAAAAGCTGATGGAATTTTTGTGTAATTGACCTGTCCAACAAATGATATGGGTTTTTTTGTCTTAGAAATGCTCACAAAATCAATGTCCCAAAAGTGAATAATAAAATAAAATTAAATATTTAAAATTAATATCAATGAATTATCAGAATATCAGTTATTATCAAAATTATCACTTGTAATAATTACATTTTTCTACATATTGCTCACTTTCAGCTAAAACTATTATTCTTTTTTTGGAAAAATAAAGACAAAAGTGGGAAAAATTAAATGTTTAACTGGATATTTCATTCTTTCTTTTCATATCATTTTCTGAACAAAAAAATACATTGAAAACAAACTAATATTTCTCCTTCATGCAGCTTTACTTATAAGGACAATTTCTGAAATTGTTAAATGAAGCAGTGGTCTTCTGGGCAGGGCTTGGGGGTAGAAATGTGTAAAATTAAAGACTGCACAAGGTTGGAATTGGTATGATAAGGTTATATTCTTATTTGATATTTCATAATTTGGCTCTGTCCTCAGTTAACCAGACGAAACACTTCATCTCTCCTCGTATTTGTCATAGAAAGTAGCAGAACTATCTGTCTTGCAAGGACACTGGCCCACACACAGAATCACAGAATGATAGGGGTTGGAAGGGACCTCTGGAGATCATCTAGTCCAACCCCCCTGCCAGAGCAGGTTCACCCAGAGCAGATTGCACAGGAATGCGTCCAGGCGAGTTTTGAATATCTCCAGAGAAGACGACTCCACAACCTCTCTGGGCAGCTTGTGCCAGCACTCTACCACCCTCAAAGTAAAGAAGTTCCTCCTCATGTTCAGATGGAACTTCCTATGACCAAGTTTGTGCCCGTTACCTCTCGTCCTGTCACTGGGTACCACTGAAAAAAGACTGGCCCTATCCTCCTGGCACCCACCCCTTAAATATTTAGAAGCATTAATAAGATCCCCCCTCAGTCTTCTCTTCTCCAGACTAAAAAGACCCAAGTCCCTCAGCTTTTCCTTATAAGAAAGATGTTCCAGTCCCCTAATCATCTTCATAGCCCTTCGCTGTACCCTCTCCAGCAGTTCCCTGTCCTTCTTACACCGGGGAGCCCAGAACTGGACACAGTCCTCCAGATGGGGCCTCACCAGGGCAGAGTAGAGGGTGAGGATAACCTCCCTCGACCTGCTAGCCACACTCTTTTTGATGCACCCCAGGATGCCACTGGCCTTCTTGGACACAAAGGCATATTGCTGGCTCATGGTCAACCTGTTGTCCACCAGGACTCCCAGGTCCCTTTCCACAGAGCCGCTCTCTAGCAGGTCAGCCTCTAACCTGTACTGGTGCATGGGGTTATTCCCCTGCAGGTGCAGTACCCTACGCTTGCCTTTGTTGAATTTTATAAGGTTCCTCTTTGCCCAATTCTCCAGCCTGTCCAGGTCACGCTGAACGGCAGTGCAGTCTTCCGGTGTGTCCGCCACTCCTCCCAGTTTTGTGTCATCAGCAAACTTGCTGTGGGCACACTCTATCCCTCTATCCAGGTCATTGATAAATATATTGAACAGGACTGGACCCAGTACTGACCCCTGGGCAGCACCACTTGTTACAGACAAGATGGATCGATGGGCCGACGCCAATTGTATAAGGTTCAATAAGGCCAAGTGCCGGGTTCTGCACTTTGGCCACAATAACCTCAGGCAACGCTACAGGCTTGGGGACGAGTGGCTGGAAAGCTGCCCTGCAGAAAAGGACCTGGGGGTGTTGATTGACAGCTGGCTGAAGATGATCCAGCAGTGTGCCCAGGTGGCCAAGAAGGCCAACGGCATCCTGGCCTGTATCAGAAACAGTGTGGCCAGCAGGAGTAGGGAGGTGATCATGCCCCTGTACTCGGCTCTGGTGAGGCCGCACCTCGAATCCTGTGTTCAGTTTTGGGCCCCTCACTACAAGAAGGACATTGAGGTGCTGGAGCGCGTCCAGAGAAGGGCGACTAAGCTGGTGAGGGGTCTGGAACACAAGTCTTATGAGGAGCGGCTGAGGGAGCTGGGGTTGTTCAGTCTGGAGAAGAGGAGGCTGAGGGGAGACCTCATCGCTCTCTACAATTACCTGAAAGGAGGTTGCAGAGAGGTGGGTGTTGGCCTCTTCTCCCAAGTGACTGGTGACAGGACTAGAGGAAATGGCCTCAAGTTGTGCCAGGGGAGATTCAGACTGGGTATTAGGAAAAAGTTCTTTACTGAGAGAGTAGTGAAACACTGGAACAGGCTGCCCAGGGAGGTGGTGGAGTCACCATCCCTGGAGGTGTTCAAGGAACGTGTGGATGTGGCATTGTGGGATGTGGCTTGATGGGCATGGTGCTGTGTGGTGTAGGTGGGTTGTTTTGGGGTGGGTTGTGGTGTGTTTTGTGGTTTGTGGGTTGTGGGTTTTTTTTGTTTGTTTGTTTTTGTTTTTTTTTTATGGTTGGACTTGATGATCTCACAGGTCTTTTCCAACCTTAGTGATTCTGTGATTCTGATTCTGTGACCTCCAGCTAGACTCTGTGCCACTAATAACAACCCTCTGAGCTCTATCTATCAGCCAGTTTTCAACCCACCCCACTGTCCGTTCATCTAACCCACACTTCCTAAGCTTGCCTATGAGGATGATGTGGGAGATGGTGTCGAAAGCCTTGCTGAAGTCAAGGTAGACAACAGCTATTCCCCTCCCCTCATCTATCCATCCAGTCACGCCATCATAGAAGGCTATCAGATTGGTCAGACATGACTTCCCCTTGGTGAATCCATGTAGACTACTTCTGATAATCTTCTTTTCCTCCAGATGCTCTGAGATGATACCCAGAACAAGCTGTTCCATCTTCTTTCCAGGAGTGGAGGTGAGGCTGACTGGCCTGTAGCTTCCTGGGTCTTCCTTCTTGCCCTTTTTCAAGACTGGAGTGACACTGGCTTTCCTCCAGTTCTCAAGCACCTTGCTTGTTCTCCAGGACCTTTCAAAGATGATGGAGAGTGGCCCAGCAATGACTTCTGCCAGCTCCCTCAGCACTCATGCCTGCATCCCATCAGGACCCATGGACTTGTGCATGTCCAGTTTACTTAATTGGTCTCTACCTTGATCCTCCTCAACCAAGGGAAAGTCTTCCTTCCTCCAGACTTTCTCTGTTACCTCCAAAGTCTAGGACTCCTGAGGGCTGGCCAGAGCAGTAAAGACTGAAGCAAAGAAGGCATTCAGTAACTCCGCCTTCTCTGCATCATCTGTCACCATGGCACCTGTCTCTTTCAATAGCATGACCACATTTTTTTCTAGTTTTCCTTTTGCCTCTGATGTACTTGAAGAAGCCCTTCCTGTTGACCTTGACATCCCTTGCCAGGTTTAATTCCAAGGAGGCCTTGGCTTTCCTCGTTTCGTCCCTGCATACTCTCACAGCATTCTTGTAATCTTTCCAAGTGGTCAGTCCCTTCTACCACACATACTGTAAACTTCCTTCTTCCACTTGAACTTTTTCAGAAACTCCTTGCTCAACCATGCATGTCTCCTGCTTCTCTTGCCTGATTTCTTGCTCTTCACACACAGTGAAGACAGGTTGGAAAACACACGGAATGGCTTTAGTCTGCCATGGAATGACCACAAGAAATGAACTTTTTGTTTATTTTTCAAGAAAACTGTTTTTTTCTAGAAGAAATTTGTTCCATTAACATCTTCCTAAGTCTAGAATAAGTAGGCCAGAATGCAGACTTTTTTCAGGAATCAGAAAATTCTGGAACTCAGAGTTCACAATTTGTTTATGAATGTATTGGCTTTCATAATAATGGATTTTAATTTTTTTTGGAAAAAAATATGTATTTTTAAAAAAAGTGTCCCTATTTACATCTCCTTTTCCTCACACTATTATTCTGGTGATCCTGAATGAAACATCTAGACAACATAACACCCACAAGACTGTGCGGAGTAGGAGAGGCTTGGATGAGCTGAGAGACTGGGGAAGGTGCCACACTGGACTGGTTGTTTGCAAACAGAGAAGGACTTATGGGTAATGTGATGGTTGGATGCCTTCTTGGGCATAGCAATCATGAAATGGTAGAGTTTTCAGTTCTTGGAAATTAAGGAGGGGGGTCAGCAGAACTGCTACCTTGGACTTCCAGAGGTCTGACTTTGGCCTGTTTAGGAGCCTGGTGGACAGAGTCCCTTGGCAGGCAGACCTGAAGGGCAAAGGAGTCCAGGAAGGTTGGACATTCTTCAAGAAGGAAATCTTAAAGGTGCAGGAGCAGGCTGTCCCTGTGTGTCAAAAGATGAGCTGGCAGGGAAGAAGACCGGCCTGGATGAACAGAGAGCTTTGGCTGGAACTCAGGAAAAAAAAGGGAGTTCATGACCTTTGGAAGAAGGGGCAGGCAACTCAGGAGGACTACACGGATGTCGTGAAGTTATGCAGAGAGAAAATTATAAGGGCGAAAGCCCAACTAGAACAATAGACAATAAAAAATGTTTCTATAAATACATTAGTAACAGAAGGAGGGCTAAGGAGAATCTTCATCCTTTACTGGACGTGGGGGGAAACATAGTGACAAAGGATGAGGAAAAGGCTGAGGTACTTAATGCCTTCTTTGCCTCAGTCTTTATAGTAAGACCACTTGTTCTTGGGTGTGCTGGTTTTGGCTGGGTTAGAGTTAACTTTCTTCATAGCAGCTAGTATGGGGCTGTGTTTTGGATTTGTGCTGAAAACAGTGTTGATAAAGCAGGGATGTTTTAGTTACTGCTGAGCAGGGCTTACACAGAGTCAAGGTCTTTTCTGCTTCTCACCACCAGTGAGTAGGCTGGGGGTGCACAAGAAGTTGGGAGGGAGCACAGCCGGGACAGCTGACCCCAACTGACCAAAGGGATATTCCATACCATATGATGTCATGCTCAGCATATAAAGCTGGGGGAAGAAGAAGGAAGGGGGGGACATTTGGAGTAATGGCGTTTGTCTTCCCAAGTAACCGTTACGCGTGATGGAGCCCTGCTTTCCTGGAGATGGCTGAACACCTGCTTGCTGATGGGAAGTAGTGAATTAATTCCTTGTTTTGCTTTGCTTGCCTGCGCGGCTTTTGCTCTGCATATTAAACTGTCTTTATCTCAACCCACGAGTTTTCTCACTTTTACTCTTCCGATTCTCTCCCCCATCCCACCCTGGGGGGAGTGAGCGAGCGGCTGTGTGGTGCTTAGTTGCCGGCTGGGACTAAACCACGACATTGGGGTACTCAGCCCCCTGAGCTGGAAGACAGGGTCAGGGAGCAGAATGAAGCCTCCATAATCCGAGGAGAAATGGTTAGTGACCTGCTACACCACTTAGACACCCACAAGCCTATGGGGCCATATGGGATCCCATATAGGGTACTGAGTGAGCTGGCAGAAGTGCTCACCAAGCCACTTTCAATCATTTATCAGCAGCTCTGACTAACTGTGGAGGTCCCAGTTGTCTGGAGACATTAACAAATGTGACACCCATCTACAAAAAGAGCCGGAAGAAGGATCCAGGAAACTACCTCGGTGCTGGGGAAGATTATGGAGCCGATCATCCTGAATGCCATCTCACGGCATGTACAGAACAACCAGGTGACCAGGCCGAGTCAGCATGGGTTTATGAAAGGCAGGTCCTGCCTGACTAACCTGATCTCCTTCTATGACCAGGTGACCCACCTAGTGGATGAGGGAAAGGCTGTGGATGTTGTTTACCTGAACTATAGTAATGGTAAGGCTTAATGGTGGACTTGGTGGTGTTAGGTTAATGGTTGGACTCAATGGTCTTAAGCGTCTTTTCCAACCTAAAGGATCCTGTGATTCTATGACTAGTGGCAGCTGCACATATATAGCCAGATTCAGGCATCGGTGCCTAAGGGAGGGATTAGACATAATCTGTATGTAAATGCATTACAGCAAAGATTAGTGGTTATTCGGTAACTAAAATCAGCGAGTTTCATACTGTTTCTAGTTATTCCAGTTTGTCTAATTCAGATTAAAACACGCTATGACATTTCTATAGCTAGAATCCTGGCTGGGGAAAGCTACTTATTATAAATGTCCCAAATTACAACATCTAATGCTAAACTGACCCTAGATTTGTGATTGTTTGAGAAACATTAAAAAATTATTGTGTTGACTGGTAGTCACTTTATTTGAATCTAAATTATTTCTGTCTATAGACAATTATATTTATTCAAATATACATGGAACATTGCTCACACAATTATTTAAGAAGGCAAAACTTGTCTGTAAATTAATCTCATATATTGCTATTGGAGTTTCAATCAAGTGCTAATGAAAGACTGTTATGCTCATTTATCGACCAATGCTAGTAAATTATGGTGTAGATTCCTTGTTCTCATAATTCTTTCTAATAAGGACCAGTCAAAGACTAAATAATGAAGTATTTTTTTCTGGAGATTTAGGGGCTGGAGTATGGTTTTCTAGTGAGATTTGTGCTTTCAGTTCTTAATGGATTTTATTTGGTAATCTCTCCCATAGTCTTACAGTACATTTACCTGAAAGATTTGCTTGTCACTACCTACAATTTACCTCTTCAAACAGTAATTCAAAAATATATATCGTATGCAAGTTGTTGATAGTATTTCACATTCTAAACATTATGGACCAGATCCAACTGAAGCTAAAGAACATACAGTGCAAACAACAGAAGTTTGACACTAAAGAAGATAAAGACTTTTTTTTGGTTTCAATTCCTTAGTAAACAGGATGCTTTTCTTAAAAACAGACATTCCAAATCTATGGTGAGAATCATCCCTCTGAAAAACATAGACTTCATCACTCAAATGAATACTATTATGGCAGCATATATTTAACTTAAAGGATTAAAAAATGAGTATGGGCAAAAATACAATTTCTAATTCACGTTAAAGTAAAAGCAGCCTTTCAAAATTTAATTTCTTTGTCTGCTCCCCTGACCTGAAAGGGTGTCATAATTTAATGTGGGATTTCTTCATCCTGGATTACTCCAATTTTGTATTTGCCAATGCATAGTATTCCACAGCTATTTCCTTCTAGTCAGATCAACACTATTTCAAGTTCTCTGGATTTTAAGCATCTGTTTCTTGAATAATGGACTCAACTATATTGAGGATGTTTTACAAGGTTATTCACTGTGAAAATGGAATGCATTTTTAAAAAAAAGACAATTTCTGAAGATAGACTAATTAATTTCCTTTATCTCTGGCTAGATTTCTAGCTGTTCTGTTAATCCCTTTGCAGTGACTGAAGGTTGCAGAACACAGCTAATCTTCTACATGGTGACTATACATTGTGCCAAATGAGTTCATTACTGCGTTTAGTAACGTCACAGTGAAAACACTGTTAGTCTTGTCATTATAAGTCTAGATTTATATAGTTTTTCTATTTCTGCACTGGGTTTACATGGCAAGGTTTTGATAGTGGGGGTGGAGGGGCTGCAAGGTGGGGTGGTTTCTGTGAGAAAAGATCAGGGCTGACCCTAAATGGAATGGAATGGAATGGAATGGAATGGAATGGAATAGAATAGAATAGAATAGAATAGAATAGAATAGAATAGAATAGAATAGAATAGAATAGAAATTTCAGTTGGAAGGGGCCTACAATGATCTTCTAGTCCAACTGCCTGACCACTTCAGGGATGACCAAAAATTAAAGCATATTATTAAGGGCATTGTCCAAATGTCTCTTAAACACTGACAGTCTTGGGACATCGTCCACCTCTCTAGGAAGCCAGTTCCCATGTTTGACCACCTCTCAGTAAAGAAATGCTTCCTAATGTCCAGTCTAAATGTCCCCTGATGCGGCTTTGAACCATTCCCACGTGTCACAGAATCACAGAATCACAGAATCACAGAATCACTAAGGTTGGAAAAGACCTGTGAGATCATCAAGTCCAACCACAAAAAAAAAAAAAAACACCAAAACCCAAACCAAAACAAAACAAAAAAAAAAACCAAAACCACCCACAAACCACAAAACACACCACAACCCACCCCAAAACAACCTACCCACACCACACAGCACCATGCCCATCAAGCCGCATCCCACAATGCCACATCCACACGCTCCTTGAATGCCTCCAGAGAGGGTGACTCTACCACCTCCCTGGGCAGCCTGTTCCAGTGTTTCACTACTCTCTCAGTAAAGAACTTTTTCCTCATATCCAGCCTGAACCTCCCCTGGCGCAACTTGAGGCCATTTCCTCTAGTCCTGTCACTAGTCACTTGGGAGAAGAGACCAACACCCACCTCTCTGCAACCTCCTTTCAGGTAATTGTAGAGAGCGATGAGGTCTCCCCTCAGCCTCCTCTTCTCCAGACTGAACAACCCCAGCTCCCTCAGCCGCTCCTCATAAGACTTGTGTCCTATCACTGGATACCAGGGAGAAGAGATCAGCACCTCCCTCTCCACTTCCTGTCCTCAGGAAGCAGTAGAGAGCAATGAGGTCGCCCCTCAGCCTCCTTTTCTCCAAACTAGAGAAGCCCCAGTCCTTAGCCACTCCTTATAGGACATGCCTTCCAGCCCTTTCACCAGCCTTGTTGCCCTCCTCTGGATGCATTCAAGGACCTTCACATCCTCCTTAATTGTGGGGCCCAGAACTGCACACAGTACTCCAGGTGAGGCCGCACCAATGCTGAATACAGTGGGATACTCACCTCTTTTGACTGGCTGGTTATGCTGTGTTTGATGCACCCCAGAATGTGGTTTGCCCTCTTGGCTGCCAGGGCACACTGCTGACTCCTATTGAGCCTGCTGTCAACCAGCACCCCCAGCTGCCTGTCTGCAGGGCTGCCACTCCTCTCCCAATTTATACTTGTGGATAGATGGACAGAGCCAGCTCCAACCCACTCCAAAGCAAACCTGCTGCAGGACACAGCTGAACCTATCAGCCATGATGGTGGTACCTCTGTGATAATATATTTAAGAAAGGGTAAAAAACATTGCAGAAGAGATGTGAGAGAGGAGTGTGAAAAAATGTGTGTTGCAGACACGAAAAATGCCCTGCAGACACCAAGGTGAGAGAATAAGGAGGGGGAGGAGTTGTTCCATGGAGAAGACCATTATGAAGCAGTTTGTCCCCCTGTGGCCCGTGGAAATGACCGTGCCAAAGCAGATATACACACTGCAGCCCATAGAGGCCTCCACATCTCAGGAGGTAGATGTGTACTGAAGGAGTCTGCAACCTACAAAAAGCCCACACAGGAGCTCGTTCCTGGCAGGAACTGTGGCCTGTGGAGAGGAGCCAATGCAGGAGCAGGTTTTCTGGCAGGAGCTGTGGCCTGTCAGGTGCCCATGCTGGAGCAGTGTGTTCCTGAAGGACTGCAGTCCATGGGAAGGACCCATGCTGGAGCACAGGAAAAGTGTGGAGGAGGAAGGAATGGCAGACAGGAACTGTTATGTATTGACCGCAGCCCCCCATTCCCCATCCTCCCCATGCCGCTTTGTGGGGTATCAGCATCAGGAATGAAGGAATGAAGTTGAGCCTGGAAAGAAGGCGGGGTGGGGGAAGGTGTTTTTTGTCTTCCGTCTAGTCTGAAGGTCTGAGGGCAATAGTGACTCTGTATCTGATACAGATACATCATATAAGAGAGACAGCTGAACACAATACTAATATTTCCCTTTTCTCCACGTATTTATCCCATTTTTAAGTAAAACAGATGGGAAGTGTAAGGCACAAGAGGAAATACATGCGGGTTATCCTCATTTTATGCATTGAATAACAGAAATTCTTCTTTGCCCGAACTTATTCTTTTTCAAATGGTGTAGTCCCCTAGAATCATTAATTCTTTCTTTTTGTGTGGATTTCACAGGACAAGACAAATATCCATTATGTATATCTGATTTTTTTTATTTTGATCCAATTATGCATTTTGTTACCTGAAAGACAGAAATTATACTTACTAGGAAATAGGACAGAGATCAAAAATATTCCTAGGCTTTGGAGGTCTCTAACTCTAGTCCAGACTGCAATATTTAATCTTAGAATTTATTTTCATTGCTTACACAAAATGGTATTTAGCTAAGAAACTAAGAACACTAGCTCTTTGTGTACCTAGTGAAATCAAACTCAGCAGACTGACAAGATGGGATGAGAATGCCATCAAAACCTACAGTGAGAAAAAGCTACCCTAGGTAATTATAAAAATGAAATTGAGGGATGAATTTTTTGGCAAAGTCTTTGCACAGCCCCAACTGAACAAATCTGGTCCTATGAAAAATTAGAGGACTATCCTTATGCGAAAGAATGGGGACTCTAAACCTAGTCTGAGCTTCCTAGGCCCTCAATAAGCACCTTGATGACAATTTGCATAGAAAAAGACCATGGCCAAAAGAACCCTTTTTTTTCCACGTGAATTCCTAGCCGCTGTCCTAGTCTGTAAGAACTGTCAGCTGCAGATGTAAATCAGAGGGTCCTGTTGGCATAGGAAAATTTGTTCTGTATTCTTTGGCCACTGGGTCAGTGTAGGTTTTAAAGTGTTTTTCACAAAGTTTTAGGTATCTAATCTAGCTGTCACTGACAAGCAAGGATGACATTTCATTTTCTAAAATATAAATGAATATATGTTTCTGAATGTATGAAAGAGAGAGCACTGAAATAATCCTGTCTGAGCCTTTTTGTAACACATGTAAGACCTTCATGAATACCACCTGTCCAGGCCACATACTAAAAGGCAATCACAAACATCTGCTAATTAAAAAAGAACTTGGGAATAATGACTTTTAAAATAACATTAGAGACTTTCAATGGATTTCTTAGGCTTTATTAATAATGGTGGAATTGCATTAATTTAAATGGACTATTTGAATCACTGTTAAAATGGAATTAATGATTTGAGCTGTCTTGTCAGAACTGTTAAATGAAAACTAGTAAATGACACATGGACTCAGGGGAAGACAGTAGTACATGAACTGAAAAATATGAGATCAATAAAATCTATGAACTTAAAGAGAGGGGAAAGTCATTTAAATGTGTGTCCAGCTATTTGTGTCCTTGTCTTGTTTATTTCTAATATCTGTCACAATCACAGTTACACATTGCTATATTTTTTAAAAGAATTGCAAAAGAATTCTGCCTTTTACTCCAGAAGGCAATACTAACTGGTGGTCTGCATTTTTGTCATATATAATGTGTTACCAGTTGAGCTACTGTATGCATGCAAAATATTTTAGTGCAAGTTCTTTATAATCAGGATAAATTAAAACAGGAATTAGTCTTTCCTGGAACTTGTACTAAAAAAATGTTCAAATAAATGTCAATGTTACGTCTGGCATAAATGACACTTAAGCATATCAATTCTCAAATGCTAACTATTTAAAAGAAATATCTTGCCTGAAATAAATTTGCAATACACTGATCCTACTTAACTTCATGATTGTTGGATGTTGCATAAGCATATACTTACCTCAATACCAAGGAAGCCTGAGATCTGCCTGGTTGAGTTCCTGAGTCATTATGTCAATTAGTTCTATGTCATGGCAATTATTATAATTCTTACCTGATTCTGCTTCTTCATGTAATCTGTGGCTTGCAATAGAAAATAACTACAATATTTAAAAAAAAAAAAAAATTAGTCTTTTTCATCAACAATCTATTACTATGTGTTATGCTGTGAATAGGGTGATCCAGCAAGCATGTCTTTAATAAAAAATCTCACTTATGGTGATGATAGGTATGCAAGTTTCCTGAAAGTTACAAACACAATTAGAAACTTCTTTATTTAATAATAATTAAAACAAGTGAAACCATAACTTAAAGGCTAGATCGAATACATCTAGAGGAGATAGAGAAGGATTTGATCTGATATGTCCATTTGATTAGCTCTGTACCACATTTTGCTCTCATAGAGATATCATTCAGTAGCTGTAAAAGGAAAAAGAAAAAAAAAGTTTCAATATGTGCTACATTTGCACAGCTATAGAGAAACGGAATCTGACTGAGTAAAACCAAGCACACCAAAAAACCTAAGCAGTAAAGGAATTTTAAAAAAAATTAAAAAATAAGAATGCTAGCTGAAATCTGGACACTAAAAATCTAAAATTTATCTTTTAAAATGTTAGGATATTTGAAAAACATGTTTAAGCAAATGAATCTTTAAGCAAAGAGCTAGTAGGAGTTGTAGACTTGGAGTTGCAAGCAAAGAATCTGACTGATTCAGTTTTCCTGACTCAAAAAAACAGTCTTTTTTGTGTGGTCTTTATGTACCAAGGAAGAGAAATTATCACTTCCTCTTACCAGTAATTTCTAACACTAACCACAAAGCCTTGAATATTGGTTATCAGGTGGACCAATAGGAGCACAAATATACTCTGCATAGCTGATATTTCAAAATAATTCATAATTATGAGGGGTTTTTTTTCTTTTTTCTCACTTTCCCAATCTCCACTTAATTTCAGAATTATTATTTTATATGTAAACCCTGATAACTGATAAGTACTACAATACTAGACTCCCAAATGTCTGTAATAGGCCGCAATTTAACTTTTTACAGTTTCTTTTGAACAGGTCAATTATTCAGTTTTATCCCTAATTAGTAGATGTCACACAACATGTTATTTTTTTTGCTCTGATTTCTTAATCAAAAGGTTAAACAGGACCAAATGAAATGCCTTTCAGAAATTAAATATAGTGTCCCAAATTATTTAATATTTATCAAGTAAATTTGTAGTCTCATCAAAAGAAAATATCACGTTATCTTGACATATACACTTGCCATAAATATCTGTTAAGTTCCTGGAATAACTGACATTATTTATGTTGATTTCAGTAATATTTTATTCATTCAATGCCATATGAATTATTCTATATTTTGCCTGAAATTTTGCAAGACTAAGAATCTTGTCGTTAATTTATGTTTAGAATCTGTGTGAGTTTTTTATTTGAAGAATACACTGTGGTATTAATACATCAATCATCTTTTCCCCCAAGTCAGAAATCAGTACTGTCCAAAAACAAATAATTTTTTTGTTTAATATGATAGCTCTACTATTTCTACCTGTAAATAGAACATTACATAGAACATTATTATTATGGTTTTGTTATTTACTGAATTTCCATTTCTATAACCAACAATTTCATAAGCTGTTGAACAATTTTATTGGTAGGCATTCTTAAAAGGACAGGTGAATGCTTGGAAATGTAACCATATTCTGTAAATATTACTGAAAATGAGAGCTAAATTTTGAGAGGTACACATTATCCTCAGTGCAAAAGTAAATTCTGTGTTTGCAATGCCTACTCATTTTTTAGTGGATTTGTCTTCTGTTGTTTCATATGATTTTTGCTGAAATAAAATGAAGTTGATTATTCTATATCAATATGAAATAGAACATAGCATCTATAATAAACTTATCTTGAATAATCAAACTAAACAGATTACCTAATCTATATAACTTTTAACCAAGAAAAGCACAAAAGTATATAACTGTTAATATATAAGTAAAATCACTAAAAATACTGAAAGTATTTAAGTACTTAGAATTCAGAAAGTGCTGATGTTCTTTGCTTGGCTAGAGCTTACATGGTCTAAAAATAAATATTTTTAAAAGAAAAGAGAATTTGGAGCGGAAATCTCTGTAGTCTGGTCATAGAAGCATGCAGCTCAGGAAGGTGATTCATCTGGTATGAAGATAAGCATCTGAAAAGGTGCAATGACTCACCCTCAGAGGGTGCCAACATTTCTTCATTGATTGCAGGGAAGAATGGAATGACTAACTTACACTAGAACCCCAGCTTCTGGATGATTTAAGTTATGTGAAATGAACCTTATCCTTTCAGTGCTTCAGACAAGTGACTATTCTCCAGCCTTATTCCAATTTTCCACAATTGCTCTGGGAGGGGAAGGTGGAGGGAAGAAAAAGGAAAACAACCAAAAAAACAAAGAAGTGTGTGAGAAAATAGTCACTATCATCCTTCTCACTATCCCTGATTTCATTTACCTTCAGGCTGGCCCATATTTGCTAGGCAAGTGGACCAATGTATAATGTATTCTTCCTTCTTCCACTGAGGAATTCAGAAACCAATACACAGAAGAATACTGTTATGTGTAGATCAGAGAACCATGCAAGTGTAGCAGAAGTCAACCTGAGACATAATTAATTGCAGCATAACTTGAACCAGAAAAGTTATTTTAGCGTTGAGGACAAAATGGTAATTTACTTAAGAATCAAATTTACTTAAGTGTCAAAGGCCAAAAAGAAAAATCCAGTAATGTGTATCTCAAGTGTCTTATGTTGATTACTGTAATTACCACCAATGGAAGGCATATCTTAGCCTACAGGTGCTTCAACATTTCAATTCCTACTGAAATAGTTTTCTCCTGAGGTTTTTCCCGGCTTTTGTAAATTTAACCTAAGTGTTATCCTTACACAGGTATCTCTTTGTGTTTGCATTGTGTTTGGTTTTGTTAGCCAGTATGTTACCGGAATTGATGTTGTTGGTAGCAGCAGCTTAAAAGCCTAAAAGCAGCATAAGAACCTAAACCAAGAGCCTAAAAGAATAAAAAAAAAAAATAAAAAACAACACTTTTTTTTTTTTCACTCATGTTTGAGTGAAGTGTTGATAAACACTTCCAAGCTAGCTAGCTTCTATGCTTCCAAGCTAGAGGGATGCATTCATATGTAGGTATATTAATATACTAAAGGTGATAGCTGATTCAGATGCCAATAGTTCAAATGTAATTAAACTTGAATCAGTAAACAACAGCAGTAAGATTCAAATCAGATGTTTATTTTTCAAAACTCAACCAAAAGTTCGTTTTCCTTTTAATAATGAACTTCCAATCTTACACTGATTAGAACTTTATTCTAAATATATTCCTAGATATATTTCTGGAATATTCCTGGAATTCCTATTACAATGCAATATACAATGCAAATTGATAAAGGACACATCATTCAATTCAGTGGTATATAGAAAATGCCATGTTATTATTACACCTTTATATTGTCAGACAGTTCATTCCTATCTGAAGCCATGCCTAAAGAAGCTACATAAACCAGCTAGCAGGAAATTTAACTTCCAGAAAATATAACTGGTTTATTGTTGTGTATTCACATTAGATGCAACCATATTTTTGCGACAAAATTAAATCCGTATTTAGTTCTCTTTGGAAAAAAGCTTTATCACTTTGTACAATATAGACTTCACAGAGAAGACACGCAGAAGTTGCAGAGTGTTAGGGGATACTCAAACAGGCAGTTCTCTGTATCTGCCTCCGTGGTTTCTTGAGGTAGCTTGAATAAGAGAATAGAATGGACATGCTGATATCTAGAAATAGGTTGGCAGCTCCTATTTAAAACATTTTCAGGAAAAGTATTTCAGGCCTTTTTCCTTTAAACTAGAAGCTAAAATGTCAACATAAATCATCTAGCATAGATGAATCTTTATTCATTATTATATCAAGGAGGAGATAAGTTCAATCAATTTTAACATTCCAGTTAAGGTAATTCAAATTGCAAAAAGAAACTTTGATATTGTACTATACAAGTATAATCTTGTCACATGATGCTACTTATCTAAATCTTGCTATGGTATGTTTTTTACAATTCCACTAATAGATATGCAGGACTGTGGTGCAGGTAGTTGTTTTGCACTTTTTGGAATTACATTTGCATATCAGAGCTATTTAGTTCAAAAATAAACAAGTATTTAGCATAAAAGCCCTTTTCTGAATTCCCTGTTCAGGAAATCAAAAGCCATTCTATTAATGTAGTGAGCAACTAATTTATCTAAAAAAAATTTTTGTAAACTCAGAATGCAATGACTCTCTATATAACATACAGTAATGACATCTCAAATTTTTGACCAGTAATTTTTGGTAATTATATCTATTTTAGGGTTTATGTGTGAATATATCTATTTTTTTCAGTCCCAGTAATTCCTTGTGGCTTTATAATTGCCTCTATAAAATAGTAGTCTACTGTGAAAAGGGCTAGCAATTACTTATGAGAGAAAGAACTATCTTGATTGTGGCAAAGAAACATGGACTACATTAACAACTTTTTTTTTTTCTATTCTGTCTTAGGTATGCTTGCAGTTGAGTTGTGGAAGGAACAAAGAGCATGTTGAAGAATGTGTTTTCTACCTTTGTTGATTGCATGAAATTTCTATTTTCTTTTCTGCTTCAGAGGTGAAAGTATGTATTTAATAGCACAATTTGCAACCTTAGAAAGTTGTACACAACTGAAAACCACATCCAAGGAAAATGGTAATCTAATTTAGAGCCACCAGAGTAATTTTTCAACTGAAAGTGTAGCTTCTAGAGTTGTTTGGGTTTGATTGTTTTCATGATGATCATACAGGTCTTTTCCAACCTTAGTGATTCTGTGATTATTTTGCTAAAAGTTTACAAATTACTCAAGTCAAAGAAATATTCCATTTGGCAATAGTTCAACATGTAACAAAATAATTAAGCTTTTCCTAGTTGACCCAACATGTTTCAAACAATTTCAGCATGAGACTGACTTCTCTTTCTCTTGCTTACCCTACCTCTCTTTTTAAAGTATACCCATGGAAATTTTGTTTCATAAGCCTCCAAGATCTAACAGTGCCACAGGACTACTTTCCATGTTTGCTCTCTTGTGATCCATATGCAGTGTTTACTAGCACCGCTCGGGTGGTAAGCCTTCTCCTCAAAGAGAACAGGATATCAGATAAGAACCGTAACATTTCTGAGGCAAGGCTCTACAAAACTGAAATGCAGTTTAGATTTGTACTGACTTTAATAATTTGAACCTCTTGAAACATTAGCTTAATTGCAAAATGTACCACAATGTACTGTCTTCTCTGAATGATGCAATTTGTACTATAAAAATATAGGAAATCGTATACCCATCAAATTTTAATCTATTTGGGAACAAAAAACATTTTGCAAGGAATGAAAACTGATTTACATTTGACTTGGTTGAAAAGAAGCATGTTTATAAACATATGTGTAAATGTTGCTTTATTATTAAGAACATAAATTTGTCATTAGCATAGGTTTGTGGAAGATAAATTTGGTGTGCACTTGTGGTAATACACAGAAAAACAGGTGAAATGAAGTACAGTTATTTGCTGTGTATCCTCTGCAACAGTAAGACTTTATCCAGGACAGATGAATAATATCATATAATTTTAAGAACAGGATTTGGAGAAGTGGGTGATTCAAGAATGCTTTATAAAATTTTATTGATTATTTAAATGCCTTAAATATCACCTGAGTATTTGAAAAGGCCATAGTTAAAAGTTGCGATCTTCAAGTTCATGACCTTAAAAAAATTTTATTTCATATTTGTATTTTAAAAAATGAAACTGATTCTCAATAGTTTAAACGTTCATATAAATGGGGAAAAAACAAGCAAACAACACACAGGATGGAGAGTGAGTTTGCGCAGAGAAAGAGTTAAGAAAAGATTCAATAAGAAGATAAAAGATGATAAGATGGACTGCAGTGATCAAGCACAGGGCTCAGGCAGACAAGTGTACTAACAGGTCCTGTTTTACATGTGACCAGTCCCTTTATAACCTTCTCTGTCTACCCCCTCCTTGTTTCTTCCTGCTTCCCCTTTCCCTCTCTGTCCCCCTGGTTTACAATGTCCAACTGACCAAAGGGATATTTCATACCATGTGACATCATGCTCAGCATATAAAGCTGGGGAAAGAAGAAGGAAGGGGGGGACATTCAAAATTATGGAGTTGGTCTTCCCAAGTAACCGTTATGCATGATGGAGCCCTGTCTTCCTGGGGGTGGCTGAACACCTGCCTGCTGATGGGAAGCAGTGAATGAATTCCTTATTTTGCTTTGCCTGTGTGAGTGGCTTTTGCTTTACCTATTAAACTGTCTTTATCTCAACACATGAGTTTTCTCATTTTCACTGTTCTGATTCTCTCCCCTATCCCACCAGGAGGGAATGAGTGAGTGGCTATGTGGTGCTTAGTTGCTGGCTGGGGTTAAACCATGACAGTCCTCTGTAGTTTCTTGATAGCCCATCAATTAGTGTGAGTGGTGAGGTTTATTTCTCATCATTGCCTTTGTATTTGTTTTATCAGGTCTCTGCCTCAGTGTATTTTTTCTGACTTCCCCCTTTTCCCTTGGTTTCCCAATTCACGAGGTCCTCAGTCAGATATCTTGCTGGAATAAATATTGTCTCATTCTCACATGCCCTCATCAGTTAGCATGGCTGACCAGGTTTGGTTCTTATCACTGCCTCCCTCATCTAGAGGGGATGATCCCTCAACTAGAAGTTGTTTACTAAAGGATCTCTGTAGGTCCTTTTTTCTGGTACTGGAAACATGTACAAGTGTAGCATTCCTGCAATTTAAGGCATGAACAGTAACAGTCTGGCTTACTCAGCATCTCATTAATAACTTACTTATAGCTGTCATCTGCGAGACTTTTAAAAACAACCTGAATCACATCACATTCATGTAGGTTTTTCTTCAAGTGACAAAAAGTGAATATATATGTATATATTTATGGTTCAATGCATTCCTGTTATTTGTAATTTTCCATGTGTCTCACATTGTTTCCTAACTAGAATTATATGCATCTAAAAATAATACCAGATCATTTTCTCTTACTGATGAGTAATTTTGCCTACAGACTTTATAGTCAAAATAAAAAAAACAAAGCCAACAACAAAAAACCCCCAACACTTGCAATAATAAAGGTGCCCATTGCATTTTGTTTCACAATATTTAATATATTTTCTTGCTTGTTCAGCAGTATCTTGCAGAACAGAAAATAAATCTTTGCCTTTTTTCTTGCTTACTTACTTGTTCCCCTTTGGTGAAATGTTGTATTTCTGAAAGCCACCTGTCTGACAGCTCTGGAGGATGTGGGCAGGTCATTTAAGCTCCGTAACACTGACCTGTACACTCTAGATTATTCAAATCTGGCAAAATTAATGACAAATATTCTTTTTTAAATCATGGAGTTTTCACTGAAATAGTCAAAATGACTGAAGCATTTATGGAGCCTGAGACACTCTTATTTTATGTAGACAATGGTAAGTCTTTTTAGTAAATATGTCTGGATTCCATCTGATAGGCTGAAAGTGAGAGGCTTTCAGATGCTTATATCACCAGGCATAAAAATAAAAGTATTATGACTAGCAGCATTAATATCTTTCCCAGAAAAGTCCCCCATAATCTCATTGTCTGGGTCTAAACATTTCCCTTCTTATCGGAAAGGATCAAATCTGCTTAGACATTAATATCAAATTCCATTGGAAGGTATGACTGAGTAAATATGATGTTTCCCATTACTAATAAAAGGCTTTGCACTGACTTAGAGCACTGGGTCTCAGAAGACACCGAGGCTTGCCTTGGCCTGATTGGGTTTCTGCTTGTTCAATGGTAGTAGCAGCTTGGACAACTCAACTGTTAAGTCACTAATAGTATTAACAATTAATTCTTAGTTCTGCATTTGCTCATAATCCAGTATCTGTATTTGCACATAATCAAATTTTGAGTGTAAAAAAAGGAAAAAAATGCCTTAAGCCTGAAACCTGTGACATATGAATTTTACTTTCCATACAACGTCATTCACATCAGATGATAGAAAACAGAAACTTTTTTCAGCACCCCCACCACCATTGCTCCATAAAATATATTATGGTACAAGTCAAGCTATGAAATCCTTTTGCTCTATCAGAGGTAGCTTTGCAGCCTTTATGTCCCTTTGGTCCAGCTGGCCATCATATGTCCTCTGTTAACAAAATTTTCACTCTGATATTATAGCCAAGATTTTGAGTATGTTTTTCTTTATCCCACTAATGTAAAAATAATCTTATACATGTGGAAACAATTTGTTTCATAAAAAACTAGTGTGAACAAAGCAATGTATCTTTTATTGAAAAGTACTTAGTAATTTAGTTGCCCAAGATCTGTAGGTAATTTTTTAGGGAGGGTGAAAATATGAGTAAACGAGTAGGATCTGTGTAAAATCTAGTTATTTAATCTTATGTCCCAATTATTTCTTCTATTACTTGCTTGAGGACATTGGCTGGGACTCAAAATTTTAATATAGAATTTGGATGTCTAGAGTAGTCTGGACTGAACTACTAGTTCAGTAGCTGGCAGTTTTGCAGAATGTTTTACTCAACTTGAATAAAGATCTACAGTTACAATAGATCTTCATTTACCTGTATTACCAGATTTACAGTATAAATTCTTTAATATGTCCTACCATCATTAAGTTTACAATAAATGTTTAGAAAACAAACAGTTTCAAACAATCGTTTTAAAAGAATTGAGGTAATCATACACAATCAGAACATTCTCTCTGTCTTTTCATTTTCTTGGGAAATTGGGGATAGTGGGAATAAAACATTTCTTAGAGACATTGCTTTTCATCTGATTAAGAGAGTTACTTCATATCAGAACAGTAACAGAAACTAAAATAACACTGTCTTTAACAGTGTGCTTTCAAGTAAAAAAAAAAAAAAGAATATGTAGCATTAGTGGACATGTATGCTAACAGTAGTTGCATACAATTAAGTGGATATAAACCTACCTTAAAGTAAAAAAGTGAATTAAATACTTAAATAGAAACTCAAATTTCTTTTTAGAACTTAGCTGAGGACAATTATTTTAATTTAAAGCATAAACAAAACCCAGAAAATATGTCACTATGGCTGTATAGTCTTATTTTATGGGTACAGATTATCAGTGGATCTACTGAAGAGCAGCATCCTGTGATCATGCCCAAACCAAGATCTCTCTAACCACATCAGTTAAAAATGTCTGAGAAGTGGAACAATTCTATTTTTAGAATTACTTTGCCTTCCATTCATTCTATACTATAACCCTGCTCAGAAACAAAAAAAACCCCCAAGCACACAGGAAACAGTTAACTTTAGATAGTGGAAACAAAAAGATCACTCCAGAAGCTGATTTAGCTGACTTAGCACATCTTAGCATAGATTCTTTCTTTTCACTTACTCTCAAGAAATCTTAGGTAATTCTGTAAATCTTAAAATATTACCTGTTAGACAGCTGAAGTTCAGGGAAATTAATCTAACAATAAGTACTTTTATTTATAAACAGCCAATACTGAAGTTCTTAATCCTAAATCATATATTTTCTTCTCTGTTCAATAGGACAATAGAAGCATTAACTTCTTAAGTGAACTTTTATTTATACATAAATAGAGACCAGAATCAAGTATGCCTGGACAACCATTGTTTTTTGTTTTGTTTTGCTTTGTTTTTAAACAAAAGTGAAATACTCCGTGAAACATGAAAATATCAGTGAAATGTAAGTTCTTAGTCCTTAGCCTAATGCAATATTTTAATTACCTCTACAGTTGGGAAAGTGGAGAAAGAGAGTTCTCACACATTAATCTTCTGTATTGCATATTAAGTGATTTTCTTCTTGGTTTCCAGTCGACAGAAAAGATTGACCCTTTTACTCTTTATGGTAATCTTTTTAGAAGATGGAAGTTCTTCACCTCTTGATCCTTTAGTTTTGGGTCTTCCAGACCTAAGAAAAACATATAGAACAATTTTCTCTCTTATTCTCTTTGAACTTATCCAACTCTTTTGTAAAGAGTGGTCTCTCAAAATAGACACAGATAAATAATTCTCTTGTGTTTCAAATTAAGCACTCCTGTTAATTCATTCCTGAATTAATTAAATCTGTCATTTATTATTTTTTTTAGTACCATTAAATTCACCTACATTTAGCTTGCGCTAAACACCTTTTCCTATAGTCCTATATGAACTCCAGTGGTTCCTCTCATCCTGAGTTATTTTGTGATTCTGTATTTCCTTTCATGTCTTGCCAGGTGTAATTGTTTTTATTTTATAATTTTATCATTGCTTAGTTTTGCTGATACTTTGTCAGCTATCGCTTGTTTCAGGATACAAATGAGAATGTTGTCTTAGTGCGATAATGTTCTCCATTATAAAAAGGTAAGTTAGATGTATCAATACTTGCAGTTGTTCCGAAGGGCATAGCAGTTGTGCATGTCAAATTTATCCAAGCTAAAAAAAAAAAAAAAATCACCATTATAGCTGGTTTTTCATTGTTATCCACCAACAGATCATCCCTTGACTGAAGAATGAAGAGGTTTTAAATAGCAACATGAATAAAGGCACCAAGAGCTTTGAAAACTTTACAGTAGAAATAGCAAGGTTTTAAAAGAATGTCTTGTATCTGAGAAAGATGATCAACCATGTTCTGGAATGGCAGTTTTCTCTTGTTCTCACTGATCATTATAAGAAATTTTACAGTTTTCAAGCATTTGTATGACTGCACTATGTGCTATTGACAATGATACATCTCATTCTGTAAAGTGTAAAATTCTTTTCTAATATTCCTCAAGTCTTTACTTTTCTAACAAGTAGGGTTTGCTCTTAAACTTTTTCTTCAAACCAGTCAGGGCTAAGAAATTAGGACTCAGTTTGATAGTGCTTAAGACATAGATGACAGCAAAACAGAGATGGGATTTGCACATACAATAGACAGCTTGTCTGTCTAGCTATCATCTACCTGTCTATCTACTGAACTATTTGAAAGTGAGAAGAAAACAGAAAGATGCATTGGTACAAGCTTTAGCTTATGTTAACAATCAGAGCATGGATTCAAGATATCTAGAGACCTTTTACTTTGGCAGCTTCCATCTGCTAGAGTCCTTATCTATACACAGCGTGCTAGCCCATACTCCTCCTATGAGGAAAGGCTGAGACAGTTGCAGTTGTTCAGCCTGGAGAAGAGAAGGCTCTGGGGAGACCTTCTTGCAGCCTTTCAATACATAAAGGGGGCTTATAAGAAAGATGGGGACAGACTTTTTAGTAGGGCCTGTTGTGATAGGACAAGGGGTAATGGTTCTAAACTAAAAGAGGGTAGATTCAGACTAGACGTAAGAAAGAAATTTTTTACTATGAAGGTGGGGAAACACTGGAACGGGTTGCCCAGAGAGGTGGTAGATGCCCCATCCCTGGAAACATTCAAGGTCAGGTTGGACAGGGCTCTGAGCAACCTGATCTAGTTGAAGATGTCCCTGATCATTGCAGGGGGGTTGGACTAGATGACCTTTAAATGTCCCTTCCAACCCAACCCATTCTGTAATTCTGTGGTTCTCTGATTCTTTATTTGTTCTTTGGGCATACTTTTTTGTGATACATGGAAAAGTATTTTTCTGTCTAAATTTGGAGTACCTTATGGAATACAGAGATGTGAATTAGGAAGTTATACTCAAAATGTAGTCAATGCTAGGTACATAGAATTGTGTCTATAACAAGTTTATACAGAGTAGCAAGAGTTGCTCTCTTTGCTGATCAATAGTCAGATTCACAATGTTATCTAGAGTAAAGTCAGCAGACCTTTCCTACAAAAGCTAGCAAAAGAATGGTCTCTCTCTTTCAGTTTTGTAGTTAAGCTAGGATTGGTTTGCCCAGCTGAGGTAATCATCTGCTAAATTTTTGGCATAGAGCATAACAATATTCTAAGATGGTTAAATTCTCTATATTGTAAACAGGGAGACCTTAAAAGCCTCCACAGGTTCCTTATTTTAGATACATGAGCTAGGTGGATAGAATCTCCATATATAATAATAATAATAATAATAATAATAATAATAATAATAATAATATCCCCTGCCTTCATTTGAATGTATTAGGTATTTTTTTGAGTATTGGGGCTACTTGACTGTACTGGTCATTTTAATGAGGATAAATTCCTCAGTAGTAATATATAAGGCAGATTTGACCCTACCTCTAAATTTGGAGAACATTCTGGATGCTTAATTCAGTCCTCTTTCTGACAGAATTAGTAACTCCAATAAAAATCTGTAAGAACAAAATATATTGGAATGGGGACTTTGCAGTCCATCTTATTCTACGTCAATTAGTACAATTACATTATTTGTTAACTCAGAAGGAAAACCAATTACAATTATTTCCTTCTCTAGAAGGTAAAGCATTTACCTAACAGTGATGAAATCTGGGCTGGAGACCATAAAGCACTTGTTTCATGTTTCCTTTCTTGAGAAATTATATTTTGCAACAAATAAGGCTCTGTGATCTAATATTTAAGGAAGAGCAATGAGTCAATGTGTAGCAGAGTTATTAGATCCAGACCACCAATAATCAAACTTGAGAACTAAGTTAGATATGTCAGAAAGTATGCTTTGCTCAGCAGTAGAACAAAAATGCCTAGTGTATTTGCTGGGTGACTGGAATGTGAGATCTGAAAAGAGCAAAGAATTAGAGGTTAAACATCAGGGGGTTGTTACTTATGTTCAAATAAAGATTTTACATTTATGATGGAAATTGTAGTGCTGTAAAGACTAAGAGTCTGTGAGCTGTGACTGATGCAGGCGAAGAGAGTATACCACATGAAGTATGACAACAAAATGGTATGTAAGAATTTCACTTATTTCTATGATCTTATTTATCCAGTTATCTAAGCAGTAACATTAATTAGAAGCTGCATATTTTTCAGATTAACTGATTAAATGAGATCTTTGCATGCCTTTACTAGGAGATTATTAATGATGTCATACCATGTAAAATGTTCTCTTCATAAGTATGCCTGAATTCATCAGGTGTGTTTAAAAAACCAATTCATATAATTTTGTGTTGTCTAATGAAAATAACCTTTTAATTTTATGAATTGAAAGCTTGAGTTTGTTCTATATATGTGTGAATGGCGTGTACCACCTGCACCTGTATCACTTGATTTCCTTTCTCTTCAATAGAAATGGACAGATTCTTCCAGAGGTTTTATAGGACCAGCCATGCTGGGTCCTCTTGTTTCTCTTCAGTGGTCTTTAGTGGCCATGGGGCTGGGGTAAGGCCCTGTGGAGAGTAATCAATTCTGAAAGCTCAGATTAGCTTTTCTAAATATACTATTTGCTAGCACTGAACACTGTTCCAGTACAGGTTTGCAATTATATAGAGAGTAATTTCTTGTGCGATATAAATTTTTTTGACAATATTTCAATGTGTTGGGTTTACACGGCAAGATTTTGGTAGCTGGGGAGAGCTGCAGGGGTGCGTTGTGAGAAGAGGTCAGGGGCTGCCCTGTGCCGGACACAGCTGGTTCCAGCCAGCTCCAACAGACCCACCGCAGGACACAGCTGAGCTCCTCAGCCAAGATGGTGGCACTTCTGTGAGAATGTATTTAAGAAAAGGAAAAATGCTGCCTGGCAGTGTGAGGAGTGAGGGGGGAAAAAAAGTATGAGAAACAGCCCTGAGAACAGCGAGGTGAGAGAAGAAGGAGGTGCTCCAGGCACTGGAGTAGTTATTCCCCTGCAGCCCATGGAGAGGACCAAATTGGAACAGGTATTCCCCTGCAGTGCATGGAGAGGTCCACACTGGAACAAATATCCACACTGCAGCCTGTGAAGGGTCCACTCTGGAGCAGACTTCTCCTCACAGGAACTGCAGTCCATGCAGAATACCCGTGCTGAGCAGGCTTATCCCGGACTGCAGTCTGTGGGAAGGTCCCACACTGAAGCAGGGGAGAAGTGTGACGAAGAAGGAGTAGTAGAGAGAACTCTTACAAATTGACCATAACCTGCCATCCGACATCCTCCCTGTGCTGCTTAGGAAGTGGGGGGAGGAGACAGAGGACTTGGGAATGAAGGAGTGAAGTTGAGCCTGGGAAAAAATGGTGGGGGTCGGAGGAAGGTGTTTTAGTTTTTGTCTTTGTTTCTCACTACCCAATGCCATTTTAATTGGCAATAAATTAAGTTATTTTCTCCAAAGTCGAGTCTGTCTTACCTGTGATGGTAATTGGTAAGTCATCTCCCTGCCTTTATTTCACCCCATAAGATTTTCATCTACTTCTCCCATCACTTCTCCCATCCTGTTGCTGGATGTGGGGGTCTGGCAGCTGGCCAAGGTTAACCCACTACATTGGGAAAAAAGACCGCAACAGAGAATGGAAGGTATAAAAGACTTCTAACTTTTGGGAAAATGCTTGTATTTCTTTAGAAGAGATTTTGCTTCAGCTGAAATAAGTGAAACCCTCTGACGCGTTTCCATGGTGGTGACAAATTTTCTTCAGAACTTGTTATCATGTATGTGGGAAGGAGGGAAAGAGGATGCATAAGCCTTTTTTAGACTAACTATGTAACCAAGTTTGCAAAATGAAAGATTGCATAGATGTCTTGAAAGACCTTTTCCAGTTCCAGAATGGACCTAGAATTAACTCCTCTTACTGTGGTAAAAAAATTCATGATTGTCCCAGATTCAGCTCTCTTACAAGATCATGATAAGATACAGGCATCTCATAATGCCTTAGAGGTTGCCTGATCTGTTTTGACACTCTCAAAAAATGCCAGATGAGTATGACTAACAATTTTCTTTAGAAAAAACCTCATAGGTTGTTCTTAACTTTAAATATGTATAACAAGAAATAGCATGAATTTTTCCCATAAGGACTTAGGTTCCAAATTAAGTACCTCACTCTGTTAAAGCCTATGTGGTTTTCTCTACTGGCTTCTAAAAACTGACGTGAAGATAAACATTGACTGAATGTTCATAAATTACAAATTGGCACAAATTATTTTAGAAACAAAAATACCCCAACCAACCAACTGAAAAAAAAACCAAAACCAAACAAAAACCCAAATCCTTTTGATTAAAAATTTTTAAAGAATAATTTCTATTTTTAATATTCATTTTATTCATTATATTTCAGTGACACTTTTAATGAAAATCTCATATTTTGCTAGTGAAGGAAACTTCTTATTAAAGAAAGGAAGACATGTGAAGTCACCAGTAATCTTTTACTTAGAGCATTGGTCTGAAGAATTTCAGCACAGGACCTTGAATCTGTGTCTCAATAACTAGGTTAATTCTTGTGCAAAATTATTGGAAAGGTCTTGGTTTTGTATGGTATGAAACAGGCTAAAAAGGTAAAAAAAAAATAAGCTGGAAAGAAAAAACATTCCTTATCCAGCCTTTAGTTAAGCAGTATTTAAATCAAACAGGGGGGGGGGGAATATTTTTGACAGGGTTTTAAAAATTACATATTGCTTGCAAGAGATCATGTACGACAGCTGGCATATTGGCCTGTGCCTGCCACTTCATATTTTCATTGCCTGCATTGACAAGAGAATAATTTATTTGTGTTTATTCACTTCTCTTCTTTCTGATCTCTTCATATGTGTTTTTTTTCTCTACTATACTAATTCAACAATGCCAAATGCTAACAAAAATAAAACTGGTAAAATGTTTAGTATATTTCTGTCAAGTAAAAAAGCTAAACAAACTAGAAATATTTATTTGAGCTCTGAAGAAATGAAGGATTTTGATTTGATTATCTATGGTAGCTATTTAATTGAAATATTTTTCTTGATCTTAATGAATTGAAAATATCATATATGGAAGAATGCCAAGTTACATTAAGAAGGAGAATGAAAGGAATGTGTTCTGTCTAGTCAACCCACTGAAAACTTTTATGCTATCCATTTGATTACACATAAACCTCAGTGGCATCAGGGGGAAATAATGACATTCCCAGAAGCCATTAAGTGAAAAACTATACTACGTATTAAGTTCAGTCTACAATACTTATTTTAAACTGCTTGCATAAAGTGGTTCATTAAAATGGGCTTCAACTAGAGATACAGAAATTTATGACAGGCACTGAGGGATGAAAAATCTAAATGTGAAGACTGGTAAATAATGCAATAAATTTAGGGAGTTTCTATTCCTTGTGATCTTTGAAAAGAATTTTGATAAATACTTCCCAGATATGGCAATTTATATATAATTCTTTGGATGATGGAATGAAGAAACTCATGTTTTTTCTTCTTCCTCACCCCCACCTAAATTTTTTATTGAAGGATCACCTGTTGACTATTTACGAGTAAACAATCTGTGGCCTTTCCTGTTTCTCTTTTTATTTTTAGGGGTTTTTTTGCTTTTTCAGAGAGTATAGGCAATCAATAACTTATTTAACACTTAATTAAGAATATTGTTCTTTCAGGAAAAAAACCCACTTTATTGTTATAGTTAAAACATTTTTAAATAAAATGATAGTAATAAACCCAAGTTGACCTGCTTCCTGACAGTGTCTCTTTGGCAGACACTGTCAGATATTTAAGAATACTGTGTAAATCTAAGTACCTCTGAAAAGGCAGTTGTCACAAAAAGGTTTTTAAACCAGGTATTTCAGGTAATTAACTAAGATGTATTAAATAAGCCTCTGGAAGTACTTGTCTCTCCCATCTGACTATGGAAGGCGCTTACATAGCTAGTTTAGGCAATACACCTAACTCTAAGATAGCTGAAATTACAAGGAATTAGTAGTATTCTACTTGTGCGTCATCTACAATGAACTATAACATTTTTCTTTCTTTTTTTTTCTTTTTTTTTTCCCTCTGGGGAGTCTCAGTAAAGCTAAACTTCTCAACTGGTGTATGAGAAATTTGATTTTGACTATGTAGAGTGTACACATAAGTGAAAAGATGCATACAGAAATTAAACCAGAATCCTGATCAATGATTCTGACAAGAACTAATTATGTACTGCAGAAGGAATGGAAATAAACTACATATAACTCCCATGGTACACTTAAGAAATTTTAGCATTATTTGTGGTTTCATATTATTGTCAAAACCAACAATCATAGAGATTTCCTTTACACGTTTTCCTTTACAGGAAAACAGAATGTGAATGAGTTTTGATTCAGACTTTATGTGCACAATTAATTATTTTATTTAAAATTAATTATTTTTCCAGGAAGGTTGCTTAACAAGATACATCTCCCTTGGCTGACTTGAATGTCGAGCTTTAATCTCTGTATCATTTTTTGGCTGACTTGAATGTCGAGCTTTAAACTCTGTATCATTTTACATGCCATGAACAAATTACATAATAATTTGCAAAGCAGTAGACCAAACATTGATGAGAAGACAGATGCTAGATATTCAGTAGTTTTTAAATACACTGCTTTCTTGTGTTTCAGTAGTAATTTTCAAATCTACCTGCATATATTACTTTGAGACCAATTACAAAGTTGTAAATGTGAGAAAGTTATTTGTGATGAATAAATGATAAGAAATTTATATGCAGAAGAATTAGTAATGAAACAGAGAAAGAGTACAATGCTTTGAAATAAAATTAGGCAAGAGCTTTAGTTATACAGCTTTAGTTACACCTTACAGCTATTAGGAAAAAAAAAAATCCAAATATAGTAAAATTTACCAGAGATTTATATTTGGAAAAACAATAATGCAGTTTCAGTCTGGTTGCTTCAGTGACAACTGTGAAGCCCAGCTAAAAGCCATAATGATTACATTTTGAAAAGAGACCCCTTAATGAATCATACTGATAAATGATGCACTCAAGAGCTCATGCAGATATTTTGTTCTGATAGTATGTTTGTAATAAGGAAGGGCCAGTACAGTCATTAATGCATTTATTGCTCAATTATCAAATGGTCCTCCACACAAATTCCTGCAGCTATTAATTAATTGCCAACAGTGATCAAAAAGTATGAAGTAATATTTATGGTGTTTCACATACATTTTCTTATTTCGAGAGAACAGGGACAAAAGAGCTTTGTAATGAGGACGGATTTTAATTTACAAAAGATGTTTTAGCATAAAGGGAGAAGGGAGGAATTTATTTGTCCTAACCCTAGCCACGTGCTAAGGTAACTAATCTTTGGTAGAATTCTTGGATTGCTTAAGTCAGTAGACACCCTCAAATGCCTCTCTTAGGGTTGGGCGGATCACCTGGGGAGCTTGAGTAGTTGAAAATAGATGCCTAAAATTTTAATTGCTCAAGTTGGATCAATCCTACTTTAAAGGTGAAACAAATGTAATGATTAAATATCTCCCTATATATCTTGGATATTTAAGGATTCAAACACCTATGACTTTGTTTATTATTTCTTGGTAGTCAGCTAAAAATGAAAACTGCTTGTGCAGAACAATTCCTGAAAGAATTCCTAACCTTAAATTTATAGTCATGAACTTACTGTGTGCCTGTAGTGTGTGTACATGGCCAGGTTTTGGTAGGGGGGGTACTCCAGGGGTAGCTTTTGTGAGAAGAGGCCAGGGGCTGCCCTATGCCAGACACAGTCAGTTTCAGCCAGCTCCACAATGGATCCACAGCAGGACATAACTGAACCCATCAGGCATGCTGGTGGTGCCCCTGAGGAAAGATATTTAAGAAAGGGCAAAAATTCTGGACAGAGAGAGTCAGGCAAAAAAGAATGAGATGACAATTAAAACAGACTGAGAAGTTCTTGCCTAGAGAAAACAATTTCAATGCTGCTCTATTAAGTTAACTCTTTTAGTGGTCTTAATGTATGTATTTTTATGGGCCACTGTTAACCAAACCACTGAATTCATTCAGGTTAATGGTAAACCTATTTTTGTAAAAATTAGGTTTTGCCCATATCATAGAATCATAGAATGCTTTGGGTTGGAAAGAACCTTAAAGATCATCTAGTTCCAAGCCCCCTGCCACGGGCAGGGACACCTTCCACTAGATCAGGTTGCTCAAAGCTTCATCCAACCTGGCCTTGAACAGTTCCAGGGACGAGGGATCCACAACTTCTCTACGAAATCTGTTCACATTATTTTAGTAATCTACTTTACTTCAAGATGCTATTAATATGTTTGCTGACAGTTATGGGACAGCAAATTGTGTCACCGAGACAGAAAAGGGTGTTGGAGGTGGGAGGAGAGCAGAAATGTCTGCCAGTTTTCTTGCTGAAAGAGTGTCTTACAACACCATGATCTGTAACTTCAGCAGGTGCTTTAGCTTAAACTCGGGAGTATCTTGATAGGCAATTTCACAAACTTGGTATGAGATCCAGTTAACAATATCTCATCTTTAACAGTTATGTGTATTGCCATGCTCGTCCAGCTGGACACAGTCATTTCTTCTTTTAGACAGCTTTTGATCAATGATATACAGGGATGAATAATACTTAAAAAAAATCAATTTATTCAGTAAATGGTGTTGGAGAAAAAAATATTTAGCTCTAATCTTACTGGCATGATTAGACTCATGGCCATTTGTAAAACCACTTACACTTAGCTGAAAACAAGGTTAGATGCATCTTCCACTTCAATTACAGTCATTTAACCTTTTTGGTAATCTGGAGGTATTTTCCAAATGGCACATGATTTAGCTGATCTTATTCTCTTTTAGAAACTTGTATTTCCCCTTTTTGCCTTTTCTTTTCCATACCTAACATATATTCTTCTTGTGAGAAAGCACAATTTCCGTATAATTCAACTATTTTGATTCTTTTGTAGGATTTGGGTATAAAATATTTCTTTCAATCTATATTATAAGCATTTTTATGAATGTGCAGCTTGTTTGGGGAGTTGCTCTTTTTCTTCTTCCTTTTTCTTTTTCTTTTTCTTTTTTTCCTTTTTCTTTTTCTTTTTCTTTTTCTTTTTCTTTTTCTTTTTCTTTTTCTTTTTCTTTTTCTTTTTCTTTTTCTTTTTCTTTTTCTTTTTCTTTTTCTTTTTCTTTTTCTTTTTCTTTTTTTTTTTCTTTTTCTTTTTTTCTTTTTCTCTTTCTCTTTGTTCATCCTGTATCTAAAATAATATCTTTCTGATTTGAGATAAAAATGGGATGAATAGCACAGATGTGACTTTGGAAGAGAATAGGGAAAATTTTTTTTTTAATTGTTTTTTTTCCCAGCAACAACTGAGCATTGCATAATGTTTTCTGACTGATTTTTCAGTTTCAGCCAAAGGTGATAAGAGGAATACTATCTCATTGATGGAGTCTTCCTATGAAAGTTCAAACTCCCACTAGAGAAAAACAATTGTATGCCATCAGCTGTGTGCAACTGTCATGAATAAGCTTCTTGGATTAATTCCAAAATACCATTGGGCCCACTGGAAATCACCACCAAATTATCATTCTGCAAAATAAAAAAAAAAGTCAAGAAAGTGAGATACTTAGTTTATCTACTTATGCTTATTCTTACTTTTCTGGGGAAAAAAAAAAGGTCAAATATTTACTCACAAAATTATTTCTAGTAGAAGCTTCAGCAAGTTCAGTATCTTATTATAAACTTGCAAGTAATAGCTGAGAAACTAATTAAAGCCTAAGGGATACAGAAATCACTGTGTATAAATATCTAATTATTCAAAGTGTTTTTAAAATATCCAAGTAATGCATCTTGTTTCCCTTGTAATTACAAAAGTTTCACAGAAGCAACAACAAGCTAGTTAATATTCCTGTACTGTACATTTTATTCTAAGAATGTTGATTTAAAATGATAATTTCTATGCCTCATCCTTTCTATCTTTTATAAGAGAAAGTTCGATATTAATCTCATATTCTGCTTCCCTCCATGTCACTAATTTAAAATCTAATACTATAAGGATCACAGATTAAAAATGCAGAAAAAAAATCACCATAACAATACTTTTAGCTATTTTTTCTCCAAAAAAATTAAAATATATCTATCAAGGAAAGCACTGAAGCACAATTTTCTAGCAAAATTCAAAACCTGTAATAAATAATCAGCAAGCAGAAAATCCTGATCCATGCTCCCCAATAAAAAGAGAAATGTAGGAATTATGCTGCATTACTCTTTTTAAATTGGCTTTCCAAATACCACTGTAGTAGTTGTTCACTGATGCATTTGCTCTGAAAACACTGTGCTTGCTTATATGTGTAGCATATTCAAGGCCAGTGTATTGATTCAGAAGAAATAAAACCAAAAGATTTTATGCAGGGGAGTCACTCACTATTATTTTAAAAGTTGTTTGGCTTAGTATAATTTAAATATGTTGCCCTATTGAAGAAAAATGTCACTGACCTGTGGCTGAAACTAAACTCACCTGCAGCAGTTAGTTATGTACCTTTTTGTTACCTACTGTCCAAATCAGAGACTTCTTACAGCTACTGTGGCAAGTTACAAGTGAACTCAGGGCAATGCAGTCTCTAGTTATGGCTGGAGCATGTGCTGGACTCAAAAACTGATGGTAGCTATGATTCCAATCATACAGATGTTGGTTTTGGACACATTCCTAATGGTACAGACACTTCTACTGGCTTGCATCATGCCCCTGCAAGATTCTTATTCAAGTAACTCCTACAAAAGCCTGAAGATTTAAGATTCATGTTAGTGATATTTCACAAATTGCACACTGGCAAAAGATGGCATATTGCACAATCTGAGAAGTGAAACACCAGTCCTTTGAAATCACATATATTTTACAGATTACTTTCTGAATTTCAGCCCAGGAGTGCACCAAAGACCATTGAAAGCAAAAAGATTTCTCTGCATGGATTTTACTAAGCTGGTCCCAGCTTAGTAATTTGGAAATTTGATGACCACTAGAGACGTTGTATATATTAAATATATTTTGTGTGTGTTAAAATGGGACAACTAAGCATGTGGTAATGATAAGAATTAATTTAAAACTTATTTATTTTTATTTTTTTTCTTCTTCAACTACAGACTTTGCATGGGGGAGTTCTAGGTTCACCTATCTTATTCTGGAATAATCAACTTCATCAGGATTATTATAGCTTCTTTCCTCATGGGAGTTTTGTTCAGATCGATTCACTGATGTTCAGGATGTATTAAAATTCTTCACTTTCTGTACTTAATGTAATGCAAAAAATAGAAAAGGACACACTCAAAACTGTCTATGTTACTTGAGTGGGAAAAATACAGAAGCTAACAGCCTTACAACCAACACAAACACAAGTTTCTTATCCATGAAACACTATTACAAAATATCTCCCACATTGAGGTCACAATTCTTCCACAACTTTTCTCTTTGGGGCATTTTGAGCACACAGTGGCAACCCTGAAACAGTAGGATCTAAAGGACTTACCAAGCCACCTGGTTCTGAAGCTGAATTATCCCTAATTTTCCATTAAATACTGATCACGTGAGCTTGAGCATCTCTACTGAAAATAATTTCTGTAGGAAAACACCATAACATAGTCTCCATGGCCTTGCACTGATTGTCAGTGAGCAACTCAGACAGGGACCCTCATGTCAGGTGTTCCCTGAAAGAAACCAGTTCGCTTACACGAGAATTAACCCCTTTAAATATTCTATATCTTTTCAATGATTTAAAGGAGCCCCAGGGATTTACACATGCAGAATTACCCTGAAATGTCACAGAAGCTACATTTAGGCCTAACATCAGCATTCTGAATCTGTCTAAATTTGCAAGCAAATGTCTTTTGATAATATCAGTACTTTGGATTATATAAAAGGAGAATCAAACCCCATTCTGATTTTCTGAAATAACAGATATCCCCAGCCCCAAATTCACTGGGAACACAGGAGCAATGCAAAATTGTTAAAAAAGTACGTCTTATCTGAAACAAAAACTCTGTAATGCAGCAGCTTATCTTTGAAATTACTAAGTAAGGAGACAATGAAAAAATTAATTTCATTAAATTTGGCACAAGCCCATGCATGAGAGTTTTAGCATATAATTTCTAGTTCAAGTCTATTCTATTCCTAAGTAAAATTTATCAAGAAATATTTCAAGGAGCTGAAAAAAGGCAAAAGCTTTAAACAGAATTTACATTTAGCTTAGACACCAAGTGCACATTATCATGATTTATCTTTTTGACATGAGTGAAATGTTTCACATGAATCCAATTCTCAGATGACTGCAGTATTTCCACATACCCTTAACAAGGAGAAATAGGAATTAAAATTTCATAGTGCATTTACCAGTCTTGTTGAATACTTTATTTTTCTCTAAAAAAAAAAAATAAAATCTTTTAGTAGAACAGAGAATTATGTTCTTGTCTCAATAAGCAGACCTGGTAATCTTCTGCTTATTATTTCATATTTCTATTTCTGAAAAAAACAGTTGAAAACACTTTGATGTCACTCCTCTTCCAGGTAAAAAACAAGTTTTTTTTTTCCTTTTTTTTTTATAAAATATATAAAAAGAATAATGAAGGTATTTAAACTCTTGATGTCTTCTTGAAGTTTTTGGTTACCCATTTGAAACACAGAGGCCCTTTTCTGACACTTTATGTTACACAGAATTATTTTTTATCATGTGGTTGCTTCTGTTAAACTGTGAAATTCAGACACATACCATGAATCTAGGTAATAAATATGACATGACCTTGGTGGAATGAAGGTCTTATGCCTTTTGCAGAACTGTGAATAAAAAAGACCTTATCAGATACTTGCAATTAATTGCAAATCTTGTATCCAAACTGATTCTGAAGGAAAATATTTAACTGTATTATTTATAAGCATACTTGATATTTTTGTCTGCAAAATAACTTTTTTTTCTAAGAGAAAAATCATGAAGGCTTTAAAAAAATATAATTACTTTATATAATGAGTAAAATGTATCCCTTGTCTTTTCCTTTTGTCTCTTGTCTACTTACACATGAGAGAGGGAACTGTTATTCACTGGTTCAGTTTTTGTTGACATTACAGGAAAAACTGTTTCACTTCACTGATATTTCAGTGCAAACTTGAAAGAAATTTCAGTGAGGAGTAAGAAGGTTAGTCACTTATTAATCAAAAAAAGTTATTTGCAAAAACAATACATGTTAAGGGATCTTCAGAGGCCAGAAAGAAATCTCTGCTGCTGCATTGTGTGCCACATCCTCCCAGACTCCCTGTGAATGTTCTTCTAAGATACTGCAATGTTATCAGAAACACTTGTGGCCTCCCTTGTACAGCCACCCACAGAAAATGAGATCAATTTACATGACTGCTAGTAGGGAGGAAAATGTGTTAGCTAAGGAGTCTGTGCAAAGTCTGTCTCATTTGTTCTAGACACCTTTCTCAACTTTAAATGCTTCACTTTTAGACAGCTAAATTTCTTTAAACCAGCTCCTATCCTAAAGTCCCTAAATTCAGAATGGAAGAATGGGGACTAACAGTTTTCTCTATCCAAAAGAGATAGTAAGGAATGGTCAGAGAGAAAATACTGAAATGTAAATATCAGCTACTGCAGTCCATATTGTGATGTACAATGGGGATAACAGCTGCCAAGAAGCTTCTGCTTCCCCATAAGCATAGCTAATACACGTTGCTTATAACAAGTGCAAACTGTTGTCTGCAGCACTCTGAGATTTTTTTTTTTTTTGCCATTATTCTTTTCTAAGTACATTTCTTCCCCTTTGTTTTTAGGTAATACTGTTCAGAATTATTTACTAATCCTTTTCAAAAGCGGTTCATTTCAGACACTCTTAGTTCACAGTAGTTTGTTATTCATGCTGCTTTATGTTTACAACAATTTCCTTGAAGTATCATAGTACTATTTATTGCTTTCTGAGCATTTAAGCGTTTATTTTCAGAAAATCTTTAAGCTTAGTAACAGGATCCTCTTTATAATGTATTCAGTTAACCACAGATAGGGACAACATTAGAATCTCATTAGAATAAGTTTATAAAATAAAACAATCACAAGAGACAGTCTAGAGTGGTTCAAAGTAATTGTGTAAAAGTTAACAATCATTTTAAAAGGATGGCAATAAAGAAAGAAAGAATGAAAGAAAGAAGATGTGGAAGTAGTTATGTACTTAACAAAGGACATTATAAAAAGTAGATTATTCTTTTTCATCAATGGAACATAAAACTCGGCAAGGAAAACGTAAACCTACAAGACTGTACAAAAAAAGATTTTCATAAGCAACTTGCTATAGGCATTAAAACTAATATTAAAAACTTTTTCCAGCACATCAGAAATAGAAAATTTTCCAGAGAGCTGACAGGGGTGATAGATGATCATCTCAAAAATGGAACACTAAAGGAAAGATAAAACATAATAGAAAAGCTAAATGAGTTATTTGTATTAACATTCATACCAAAGGAGTTTAGGGAGATTCTTATTCTACATTCTGTCTTTATAGGAGAGTCTAAGAAAATACTACACACTGGCATGTTAATAGTATAGTTTTAGAGCAAATCAATAAAAGGCATAGAACTAAATTATTTCAATCAAAAGTTCTAAAAGAAATCAAATATGGAATTACCAAACTGTTAACTGGTATGTTAACTATGGTCTAAATTGGGCTTATTTTCAGGTGATAGGGAGAAGGCAAGTAAGGAAATTATTTTTAGAAAAGGCTTCAGTGTGGATGTGGGGAACAGACTGGTGGGAAAAACAAGGAAAATTGTTTTTAAGTGCAATACAAAATAGAATTCGTATATAAATAGAGAAATAGAATATACGTGAAGAATCAGCACTGATTTTTGTCTCAAGAAGTTATGTTTTAATAAACTTTCAGAGTGCTCTGAAGCAGTCAATAGGCATTCAGATAAGCTTGATATTATTGATAGAATGAACTTGGATTTTCAAAAAGCTCTTGACCTTGAAAGTTACCCTCCTATGCCTTAACAATGATCTGTATTACTTTTTCCCCTCCACGTCTCATCTGAAATCTCTTGTTCTGTCCTGCTAAGCAGCCATTCTGTTGCCTTCCTTAAAATTATGCTCCTTGAAGAGGTTGGGAAAAGATGGGAGCAAAGTAGAGAGATATAGTGATGGTCTGAAAAGCAGTTCCTGTTCACCATACTGTAGCTAAACATTTCCTGACCAGTGGAACGTAATTGCACAGTTGATACAGTAAGACAATGTACCTCACTTGATTCCAAGGGCAGGAACACTGCGTAAGGCAGGGCAACTGAGACTTTTGACATAGTCTGTTTTCTGACTGACTCAGGAAAACTAGAACAGTAATGCTCAGTATCTTCAACAGCATAAATGACTTTTTACTTGGCTTCACCAAAGCCCACAGATAATAGTAACATCACTACTTTCTGCTTAGGGCCTTATAGGTTTCCCTGTGATTAGCTGTATCACTTTACACTTGCATTTCGGATGGTGTTTTTTGCACTAATTGCTGCACTAGTGCTGCTAAAAAGATTAATCATTGTAACTAGAAAGCATGATTGGTTTTATGTTGTGCTTAAAGAACTGTAAAATAGAAAAATGATTTAAAGAAACAACCAAAATATGAATTAATTACAGATTAAGAAAAGACAGCAGTGAAAACGAAGGAGAAATGTTTAAACAGATTCTCTCCTCTCAAATTACAAAAAAAACCCCAAAAGACCAAAGAACAAAAAAACCACCAACCCCCCCCACCAAACTGTTAAATTACAACAAACTGCTAAAAAAAATTTAAGTTCGTTAACAGTTAGGCTAGCATCTCTTGACACTTGATACAGCGAACATTTGATAGACCAGCTAGTCTTTTTCAAATCATGAATATATTGTAATGAACTGTATCCTAATTTTTGTCAGATTTTTATTAGGATTTTTAATTGTTTTCATAGAGGATCAGAGGCTAATAAGAGCTTTGTTCAATGGGTCCATTGTGTTGTTACAATGTGACTATATTTTGTGTCTGTATGTGAATTATGTTGCACTTCTTATACTGTTCTCATTGTAGAAAAATTCTTAAAAATCTGTTTCTTTATGCCCAATGTGTGTTGCAGGACTACCTGTGTCTCTGAATTTCAAGAAGGAAGACAAGCATATTCTCTGGCTTCACATCCTATGCTGCATAATTCACAAATTAAACTTCATATTGTTAAAATCTGATTTGAGGGGATAACCTGACACAGCTTTCATGCTTAGGACTTCGGGTTGTATAGCATTTTGCCTAGGTGGACTGAAAATGCCTTAATCTTTAATTAAATATCTTTGAAGTATCTCTGTCTCTGATATTTCTCAGATTTTCATTCTCTCTCACCACATGTCCCCCAAACCATTCACAGTGAAGACTCACAATTAAAAGCTCTGGCTTACCATAAAACATGGATTGTGTTTCACATACCTTTCAACTTTGTAGCAAGAATAATTTTTTTTGCAGTTTGAATGTGGTGCTAGTATAACAGAGGAGAAGGCATTTGCACCACCTCCGGTGCCCCTGCCAATCAGTTCCTCCCTCAACAGCTTAGACTTGAAGATATTAAGCCCAAGCTGTGCAAGGACAATATTTTACATTCCAGTTTTGTTCAGTTTGGAAGAAGAGTCTCCTATAAGCTAGAAAAGTACCTTACTGACCGTGATAGTTGTACATCTTTCTCCCATTTCTATCCTGAATGTGAAAAAAGAATGATGTTTTCCTTGACAGCAATGTGGTTCTTTGAAAAGTTTTGGCTTGTTGAGCCAGCTCTCTTTAAAAAAAAAAAAAAAGTCATATTTCAAATAGATTTTCTGACTAACTGTATCAGAAAGTATCATTTCCTCACTGCTGTACTTAGATTACCATTCACAGAGCTTAGATGTTTCTCTCATGCTTCTAATTTCTCAACATCACAATTCGTTGGATTTTACCCCTTCAAATGAAGGGATTACTTATGAAGGAAATCAAGGAAATTACTTGATGTTTCACCACCTACAATATGAGAAAGTAGAGAAGAAAAAGTATTGCACATAATGACCTGTCCTTTCTAACTGCATCCTGATCACATGCATGCAAGTTTGTAACCACAGCCACCACTTCCATTGTCATATTGTCACTCACCCATCACTGCAGAACTTCTTTCCAACAGTAGTAGTTGTGACCTACGGAGCACCCATTTGAAACAATTAGGGTGACTGTTCCTTGCTGTATCACTACCCTCTTGCCACTCTCCCATGACACTGAAAATCATTTGTAGTAGAAATGAAGCACGATGAATCAGCTGCCTCTTTGTTCATTCATATCTTCTACCCCTCCACCTGTTTAGCAAGGCATACATTGCTGGATATTACTGCATCAGCAGATGGAATTCTTTATACTAGGTGAGACATAAATTTGTGAACAAGAGGTCCCACTGGCGCACCAAACCCCACAAGTCTAAGGTCTAAAATGGAACTTTGCTACTTCCAGTTGGGATAGCACAGAATTCATGAAAGTTTGTCAATTTGACATATAAAATAGGTGAATTTACCATTAAAACTAGCACTACACCACTGCTTGCTTGAGACTATTAATTTGATCAAGGTGTTCCCTTGAACCATACAAGATAATCAGACTTTTATTGTAACTGTGTCAGTTTATTTCCTTCTGGGAAAAAAGTAATGGATAACATAATTGTAATAAACTGCTATGTAGTAGTATTTACTATCCTTCTAGATGCTCACAGAGACAAGGAATTCTCCAGAGAAGAATCATAGCTCAGTCACAAAAACTGCACAAGCAAACTACTCTGGAGATGCTGCATGTCTATTCCAATTCTTTTACACAGGAACTCATAAATAAGGTTCTTGAACACTGGGAATGTGATGTTAATGGTATCATTAGCAATATGATAAACAACTTAGTATGAAAATGCTAAAGGAAGATGAGGAAGATATGGATTGCTTCTTCATTATTTTTGCAAAATATTGCAATATTTAAGAAACTCCAATCACAGTAAGGAACTCGGGACAGGGTGGATGGTCAGAAGACTATTATTTTCCGTGATCCTCTATTTGAAATAAAATAAAAACATGCCATAGTTTCCTCATTGTGATGAAATTATAATCAAAATATGTTCCAAATTGTCAGATTATTCCCCTAGCAATTCTGTATTGGGTGCAGAATAATTTCTTCTTCTGAATTGATGAGAAGACTATGAAATAGAGCTATTCTTTCCATTCTGCCTCCTCACTGGTTTCATTGGGTCTCTGAATGTAACTCAAGGGCCAGCAATGGGGCAGAAAAAGAAGGAGAAAGAACTAGTGGATCTGTATAATGGTGAATTTGGGAGTGCTAGCACTCCACATTCAAAAAATTACCAGATGAGGATATATTTACCTATTTACAAATATGGAAGTCTGCTATTTCACATAATCATATCAAAACTTAGACATATGGCACATCTTCATAAAGAAAACAGAATTTATAGACATGATTATATAAAAGAAATACTCCTGGTTCACATCTATTATATTCCACTTTGCTTTAAAGTTCAATGACAAACAGGAGTGCATTTTGCAGTGCCAATTAATCTAGATTTAAGAACAGATTTTGGTTTCTATTCCCAAGGCTACCTTAGACTGAACGCACAAAGAATGTGAAATACTCAAAAGGAAAGCAAGTTCCCTGTCTGTACCAAGAGAGCTAATGCATAGAGTAAAATTGTTTGTGCCAGTGAAATCGACTTGGCTGCATTCCTTGCTGAAGGTAACCATATCTGCCAGCATATTAAATAACAAAATATAAAACATAAAATTGATTGGGAAAAATATCACTCTATAGAAAGGATTCATCCATGAAGCTCATAATTTAAGTTGGATTATTTGGATGCATAGGCATGAATGGTCCCACTATCAACATTTTCATAGCTATATAGAATGACTGAAGAAACGCAAACAAAATGAAAATAGTTTGGGGTTTTTTCAGCACTGTTCCCCTTCCCCTATGCTTTTTTTGACAGCTCAAATTGAAAACATGCTGTGCCTCCTCTGCAGCTGATGTACAGCAGGTACTATGTCAACATGCAGGGCAGCTGTGAGAGGTTGTGCAATTGCTGCAAGGGGAGTGGATGGGAGCAGGAGCAGCTGTCACTGCAGCATTTGTCTCTTGTCAGGAATTCAGACCAAACTGTATAAAACAATGTTAAAGATTGCTTTTTTGGTCTGTTTTATTTTGGATGCTGTAAAAACTCCTTATCCACACAGTTTACACAATCCCTGCCCAGAACATCAGCTGCGCTACAATCTTCACTCTACTTCTCAAGGCTACTTGCAATAGGCAATGCAAGAAGGGCATACTGGAAGTATTATTCCCATTGAGTTTATGAGAATATTTCATTTCTTTTGGGATACTCAATCTATTATATGGAGTTTAGGATCAGAGTTTTCATAACTATCATATTCAAATCTGAAGGCTAGTACTTTTATGGTATTCAAAGATTTAACAAAAAAAACCAAAAGCAGTTCTGACAGAAATAACCTTAAACAAGAATACACAGCTATTCAAAGGACAGATTGATTGGTAAAAATTATTAAGTGTCACCCTCTTTCTACCAAAGTTATAACAACGTTTGTTTGGGTTTGGCTTTGTATTCTTTTAATTTTAATTTTCTGTGTCTATATACTCTGCCAACATTGCACCCATATTGACTTGAAGTAATTTTTTCAACTTTATCTTCAAAACACTGTATGTTCTAAGGTTAAAAATGCTGACATATTTCCCTTTTTGTTAGGAGCAGAATCTAAAATCAAGTCTAAAGTTTAAGCATTGAAACATTTCAATAATAGATAAAACTCCTACTTCAGTCTTGTGTCTGTTACTTGTTGCCATTTTTTGCTGACCAAAGAAAAGAAGCACTCTCCAAAATACCAGAAACAGCAGTCAGCCTTTGTAATTTGTGTCTTAACTCTAGACTCCCCAAGTCCATAATCTAGCAAGGACCAAAATGATTGTCTTTATTCTAGCTTGATTCTCACTGTTAGATTGTGTTAAAAAAATGGAAACACAGTCGGTAATGATGCTTTAAATTTCCTGAACAAGGAGTAAGTTTCTTCCAGCAGCCAAGCATCTTGTAATTTTGTGAAAAATTTTGCAAATGGTGCATGGATGCCATACCCTCACAAACCATCTTGAGATAATTTTCAGTCTCTCTTTCTCTGCAAATTTATTCTAAAACTTAAGATACCACTGTATTAGGAGGAACTGTTACCTAAAACTACCACTGCTTTGACCTACAACACACCTTTGATTGTCAAAATAATATAAGTATTTTTTTTTAACCAGACTCATAGTAAGATGAACTTGGTCTCAGCCTTTTTTCTGATAAGAATGCTTCTGGTGCAATATCAATGGGAAAACTCGGCAGGTTTTTTAATTCTGAAAAAAACCCCAAACAAACCAAGCAAACTCAAACAAGTTGGAAGGATGTGAATTGTACAGTTTACTATGTAAATGTCAGAATTAATTTGGTTTTAAACATGGTATAATACACACAGAGAACAGTGGTTAAGATAACACATCTTTAATACAGCTTTCTGCCTTAGCATATGGCTGCTGTCTGTATTCAGTCAAATATCCAAATATACTTACCTATTAATATCCACTCCCAAAATATCTGACTTGCATTTAGTTGTCTAAAGGCATTTCAAGTTTTTTCCTTTCAAATCATACACACGTTAATCTTAGTCCACCCCCTTCAGTTCACACTTTAGTATATTTTTTAATTTTGAAGGAAATAGCATTTTAATGTCATTCCATAAGTATTGTAGAAAAAAGATGGCAGATAGGGAAGAAAACAGCTATTTTACACTGCACCTGGGGTGCCATTAGGTAGGAATTTTAAAGGCATCCGTGACATCAATCCTTAAGTTCAAAACAGATATTATAGTTAGATGGGAAGTCTCCCTCATGTTTTATTTATGGCATTTATACTTTCACTGATATACCATTCTTGGAAAAGTTACATTTAATTAACTCAACATTAGTTATATCCAAACGTTATAGTTGCACTTTGGGAATGTTTAAAAGTGTGTATATACATATATATACTATTTTTAACATTCATTCTTCTCTGATGAGAAAAACAAATGTCGTTTTTCTACAGGAAGTATCCTCACAATGATATTAAAGGAACACTGAAAAATGGAGTGCTTTCTTAGAGGAATGGTTTTGATAAGTTTTATCATATTAATCCTAAAAATGCACCATTAGTTTTCAATTATTCCTAATTAATTCACCTTTTAATAGTCTATATCTTAAATATTTCAACACATGAAGGAAATCTGTAAAATTATTTGTTTATTTTGTTTTCTTTTGTTACCTAAACTTCTTTGGAAAAATTTTGAAGAGTCTAGATACTTCTGAAAGCAAACAAGCAAAAAAAAGTTTGTTGTAATAGCCTGAAATTATTTCCTCTCCTGTCAGCTTGCTTTTTGTTTTTGTCTCGAGGTTTTGTTTTTTTAATAATAAATTATTTACATGAAAAGGCTGGCTTGTGGAGCTGGAGTCAAGGGAGAAGATGGGGCTTGTCTAATATACAGATTCTTTAGAAACAATGAACTGTCAAAAAGACTAAAATTCAAGGTCCACAAATAAGATGTTTGTCAACTGTTCAGTATGTATTTGTTTAATCTTTGATGGGATTTGTTTTTAAGACTGAAATTATTTAGCAAAAAGGAATAGTAATTCAGCAGATTTTATTGCAGTATTCTGTGACTTATATATATACATTTATAGAAAATAACTCAAATCAAACTAGTCACATCACATGACAGTAGACCAGAATGAATCATTAAGAAAGGTGAAAGTCTGATTCAGAAACAGTGGTATAGCAGCGATGAATGCATGCCTTTTCATGGGTAGTTCTGCAGTTAATTACTGAAAAATTTTTGCTCATGTTCATTCTGTGACTAAAAACTGATAAGATTATACAAAGAATTATCAAAAACAGCAGAGAAGACATGTTGCTGTTGTGAACATAAAGGAATATTCAAACCTGGGCTTAGAGATAAGGAGCTAAAGGCAGTTACTTAGACAGGTAAGTCTTTAAAATAAGCTAAGATATATTTGTTCAATCACAAATCCTCTAAGTGTCTGCACTTCTAGTGGCTATTCTAAACCTTTGAGTGGATTTCAAAGCAGCACACTGAAGCATAGGGGACTGTAGGTATGTGCAGGTTTTGTGCTGGTTTTGGCTGGGATAGAGTTAATTTTCTTCATAGTAGCTAGTATGGGGCCATGTTTTGGATTTGTGCTTAAAACAGTGTTGATACACAGGAATGTTTTAGTTACTGATGAGCAGTGCTTACACAGAGTCAAGGCCTTTTCTGCTTCTCAACCCACCCCACCAGCGAGTAGGCTGGGGGTGCACAAGAAGTTGGGAGGGGACACAGCCGGGACAGCTGACCCCAACCGACCAAAAGGATATTCCATACCATATGATGTCATGCTCAGTATATAAACTAGAGGGAAAGCTGGCCGGGGGACTGCTGCTTGGGCTGGGCATCGGTCGGAGGGTGGTGAGCAATTGTTTTCATTTGCATCACTTGCCTTTCTTGTTTGTTGTTTTTGTTATTTTCCTTTTCATTACAATTTTTATTATCATTATTATTATTATTATCTTACTTTATTTTATTTCATTTCACTTATTAAACTGTTTTTATCTCAACCCACGAGCTTTCTCACTTTTACTTTTCCGATTCTCTCCCCCATCCTGCTGGGGCAGTGGAGGAGTGAGCGAGCAGCTGTGTGGTGCTTAAGTTGCCAGCTGGGCTTAAACCACGACAAGGTGAGACCTGGTTTGAGTTCATTACAACTGAAAGCAATTTACTGGAGTTTAGAAAAGAAAGTGCACTCTCAATTTGTTAGCGTGATGATTCCTGAAATCTTCTCATAACAAAGCACATATTAATCTAGGGTCAATAAAACATTGCCTTTGTACCTGTTTTTCCTTTTCCTGCTTTCCCTCTTTTCTTTTCCTTTCTTTCTCGATTGCTTCTCTTTCCACAGTATTCTTTTCCTCTCAATTTTGTAATGTTGTCAGTGAAAATTTCAAAAGGTCATACTAACTTCTGTTTTCTTCTAGGTTGGGCTGATGGTTTCAGCAGCATCATTTGACAGTGAATGTTTGAATTATTCACATCTAACTGTACAGGCATCTATTGGAGATGCCCAGTTGAGCAATACAGTCCCTGTAGGTCTTGACTCTGAAAAGCGGAAATAATTAGGCAATTCCAGGGAGTGTTTCTCAGCTTGAATGACCTAGAACATTTTTGTCAGGCCTCTGCAGGCCTTACTGGCCCTGCCCTGCCTCCTCTGGGGCCTCCCACCACCCTGCCTATAACCCAGGACTCCCATTTCAGATCAGTCTAGAGCCCTCAGTCCCTGCCCCACTGACACCACAGCAGTGCCAGTCTCCAGTTCCTCACAACCCTGCCCTGTCTGGCCACGGGCCCAGCTGAGCCCATGTTATCACCACATTGTACTGAACTTGTTATTTCTCTGCATTACAAAAATGTAGCAATACTTTTCAGGACGTGCTTGCTGCTTTGTCTAATAACACCTCCAGTACATCAGTTGTTCAGGTTTACCAGACAGTCAAGGGATATCTTTCTCAACTCAAGAATATAACACCTTAATTTCATAAAGATATTTTTACAAACTTTTTTCCAAAAACTTTTGAATGGCAATCTTGCTTTGTAAGTATTATAATTGGCAACTGGTATAACAATGGCAACTGAAGAAGAGTACAAGGACCTCGTTAGGTCATGCAGAGAGGGAATTAGAAAGGCAAAAGCCCAGCTAGAGCTCAACCTGGCCACGGTCGTAAGGGATAACAAAAAATGCTTCTATAAATACAAAAAGAGAGCCAAGGAGAATCTCCATCCTTTACTGGATGCAGGGGGGAACATCGCCACCAAGGATGAGGAAAAGGCTGAGGTACTTAATGCCTTCTTTGCCTCAGTCTTTAATAGCCAGATCAGGTATCCTCAGGGTATTCAGCTACCTGAGCCAAAGAGACAAGGATGGAGAGCAGAACAAACTCCCTGTGATCCAGGAGGAAGCAGTTAATGACCTGCTATGCCACCTGGTCACTCACAAGTCTATGGGGCCTGATGGCATCCACCCAAGGGTGCTGAGGGAGTTGGCGGAGGAGCTTGCCAAGTTGCTCTCCATCATTTCTCAACAGTCCTGGTTAATGGGGGAGGTCCCAGATGACTGGAGGATTGCCAACGTGATGCCCATCTACAAGAAGAGCGGGAAGGAGGATCTGGGGAACTAAAGGCCTGTCAGCCTGACCTCGGTGCCAGGGAAGATTATGGAGAGGTTCATGTTGAGGGGGCTCACAGGGCACATGCAGGACAACCAAGGGATCAGGCCCAGCCAGCACGGGTTCATGAAAAGCAGGTCCTGCTTGACCAACCTGATCTCCTTCTATGACCAGGTGACCTGCCTAGTGGATGAGGGAAAGGCTGTGGATGTTGTCTACCTGGACTTTAGTAAAGCCTTTGACACTGTCTCCCCCAGTATTCTCCTGGAGAAGCTGGCAACTCATGACTTAGACAGGTGCACTCTTCGCTGGGTAAAAAACTGGCTGGACGGCCGAGCCCAGAGAGCCGTGGTGAATGGAGTCAAATCCAGTTGGCAGCCAGTCACAAGCAGAGTCCCCCAGGGCTCAGTTTTGGGGCCAGTCTTGTTTAATAGATTTATCGACAATATGGATGAGGGGATTGAGTGCACCCTCAGCAAGTTTCCAGATGACACCGAGTTGGGTGGGAGTGTTGATCTGCTTGAGGGTCGGAAGGCTCTGCAGAGGGATCTGGACAGGCTGGATGGATGGGCCGAGGCCAATTGGATGAGGTTCAACAAGGCCAAGTGCTGGGTCCTGCACTTTGGCCACAACAACCCCAGGCAATGCTACAGGCTTGGGGATGAGTGGCTGGAAAGCTGCCTGGCAGAAAAGGACCTGGGGGTGTTGGTTGACAGCCGGCTGAAGATGAGCCAGCAGTGTGCCCAGGTGGCCAAGAAGGCCAACAGCATCCTGGCCTTTATCAGAAATAGTGTGGCCAGCAGGAGTAGGGAAGTGATCGTGCGCCTGTACTCAGTGCTGGTGAGGCTGCACCTCCAGTACTGTGTTCGGTTTTGGGCTCCTCACTACAAGAAGGACACTGAGGTGCTGGAGCGTGTCCAGAGAAGGGTGACGAAGCTGGTGAGGGGTCTGGAGCACAAGTCTTATGAGGAGCGGCTGAGGGAACTGGGGTTGTTCAGCCTGGAGAAGAGGAGGCTGAGGGGAGATGTTATCTCTCTCTACAACTACCTGAAAGGGGGTTGCAGAGAGGTGGGTGTTGGTCTCTTCTCCCAAGTGACAAGTGACAGAACAAGAGGAAATGGCCTCAAGTTGTGCCAGGGGAGGTTCAGGCTGGATATTAGGAAAAATTTCTTTACTGAGAGAGTGGTGAAACACTGGAATAGTTTGCCCAGGGAAGTGGTGGAGTCACCATCCCTGGAGGTGTTCAAGGACCGTGTGGACGTGGCGTAGTGGGACATAGTTTATTGGGCATGGTGGTGTTGGTTGATGGCTGGACTTGATGATCTTACAGGTCTTTTCCAGCCTTAATGATTCTGTGATTCGGTGATGATTAACCATATAATAAACTATATATCTTAGGGAAAAAAAAATCCCACACTAAAGGTATGTCCCAAAAACTTTCATTCTACACATTACTTTCTCCCTTTCCAAATTTTCCCACTTATTCTCTTCTGTTTCTGTGTCTGTTTCTTTTGTTTAGCACAGACTTTTTCAAATAGGATCCCATTCTGAGATCCCACACATTTGTATATTAAAGAAATTATACAAAGTGTATTACCTTTACTGACCACTGTTTCAATCTCCAAGGTCTAATTAATTTGATGAAATCCTCACATATAAATCAGAACACAGGAATAATCCTTAAATAGGTCCGAGAAATGTCTCTGTATTAGCTACAAAGGGCACAGTGATTAGGAACCTCAGATTGCATAAGAAGAATGTCACCTTAAATGCCTATAACTTATATTAAATAAACTTGAGTTCTGGACGTATTGAAAAGATCTCATAAGCAGGCTGCTGTGAATGAGCATGCTCACTTTAACAGTTTCAAACGCTATTTGAAGTGCAGCATAATTTCTTTGAAACAAATCTATCTTTAGAGAATGACAGTTTCCTGTATTGCACTTAAAAAGTATAGGTGGGATATATAAATCCTTAGCCTTGCAATCTCTACGTGTACATTTATGCACGTCTCTGTTCCTTTCTGTCATGGCTACTGCAATAATTTATTAGTAATAATAAAGTACAATTAAGTTGTCAGTAGAATGTTGCTATTTATTATGGTAGGCTGCAAGCTTAATTTTTTTATGGTTTTTTTTTTGTCTAAACTAAAGCTGTAAGAAATATTGTTCTGTAAGACTTGGGGGCTCAAAGTTTGTTATTTTTTAAGTGCTGGAGTACACTTTTAAAATACTCTCTCCTAGTTCCATGAAGAAAACCCAAAACATATAAACCTGCTTTCTCCTACTTGGGTGCTTAAGTACAAACCTGAAAACCTAAAAAACCCAAAACCTACTTCAGTATTTGCATTGCTCTAGGGACATGTGAAATCCATAAATGCTTTGTTGAAGCTCAGCTGGTAACTAGGGAACTGCGTCTGCCCAGAGCACATCAGTCCTAAGCACATAGTATAGCTTAAACCTGAGTCTACAAAGCATTTAGAAGAGAATTATGCTGTCCTTTAAATATCAGCTGGTTCAGGAAAGAGGAAATGGGGTAAAGCAAGGATCATTAACAAAAAGTCAGGACCAGAGGTGGAAACCTAGGAAAAAAATACCCCCCAGCATATAGATTCTGAATTAGATTGAGCTAAATCAGGAAAAAAGTGATCTAGGAACAATATGGGGATGAAGGACATTCCTCCTCTTTCCTTCTTTTCTGGGTACTCACCTCTAATCGAGTAACTGCTGTATTCATTTTGTCGTGTACAACCTGTTCCCTGATACACAATATTTAAAAACCAATATCAGATTTATAAGATTTCTATTTTAAATGTTTTGTAAATTCTAACCACAAGAGGCAGGAGTTCACAGGTCTAAGTAAAAGTGGAGGAGCCACCTTATGAACTAAGAATGTTTGGTGTCTTATGAAAAAAAACACGAGAATCAGGAAAACTAAGCAAGACAAAAGCAATCTTTTAAACAAATGATTCAGCAAGAATTAGAAAGCTGTATTTAGGTGTCCATAAAGAGATTTGTCACCTGTTGGTCTTGTGTAATGTTGTCCAGCCCCCAAAAAACATGTATTCTATGGCATCTAAAATGGCACTAAATGTCTAATAACTAAATCCCCACTAATTACAAAGAGAATTTTCATGTCTAACACTATTTCTGCATAAGGGCATAGGTAGCTGTAGCAGCTGAAACTTAGTTTCTGTATCTACACATAAAAAATGAAATTCAACTGTATCAATCTCAGTCTGAAGCCTACCTTAAAATTTTTTGTTTGGTTTTGGTTTTTTATTTATTTTACTAACAGCTAATTAAAAAGGTAAAATACAATTGTCCTTAGTTAAGAAATTAGTTGCTGCTGAATTCAAGACTTATCTCTTGCTGAATCAATATCTTAAATATTCCTCCTCCTCTGTTTTGAATGGTTCTGATTTAATTTACTTGCTTGTCTATGCCAAAACTAACTAGTGTGCACAGAAAGTAAAGTCAGATAATGTGTTTTATACTTCCTTTTACCCTCAAATTGTATAGCTAAGGTACTATACCCAAGAAATAGGAGATGTTTCCTTCCTGAGTGACTGTAGTTTGAAAATCTTTGAAATTGTACTGCAATGAGTGCAAGTGTAAAATTCAGGCACGAAAATATTTGACCTAAATCTTGGCCTAAACAATTGAGACTGGGGCATTTGCAAAAATAAAAGCTCAGTAGTAACTTTCCGTCTGTAAATAAGTAGCTGACTGATTTTCACAAGTACTGAGCATCTTTGCTGCTTACCTGTTTTTTTCCTACAAAAAAGATGTATGATTCATCTGCCTTAAATAAGGTACCTTCAAGTTGGATCTCAAAGTCTGAGCTAGTCACTCGAAATTCTTATAATCTGTGGAGAGAAATATATACATTCAAAAGGAAATTCATTCAATCTTATGACAAGTAATACTAGATGGATCAGATTAATTATTATCTGTAAGTAGCTATTTCCCTCTTTTGCAATAGAAGCATCCTTAAATAACTTTATCAGATTCAGAAGTCAGTCTTTAAGATACATAAAGCTAGGGTTAGTGTTAAATCTAAAGTTAGAGCTCATTCCACCTGAAGAAAACAAAATGAAAAATTACGTGCTATAAATATTTGAATTTTTGGTATTGCATACTTTTCATAATTTAAGGATGCTATTTTTAATGACATCTTACTGTGTTCATAATAATTAATATTCATCTGTTAAAATTGCTGCTCTGGAGCAACTTAAAACAAGCAGCCCAATACCATAATCATCTAACTCAATGAAAATCCCGAACTTCTTACTCAGAGTTTTACTGAGATAAAAATCATTGCACTGAATTGATCTTAAAACTTGTCATTAAAAACTTTTTAATAAATTATTCTCATTTATGAACTGCAAAACACAAAAGCAAGGAAAAGGAATATTTGATTCTTCAGTACTGAAAAGTGGCAAGAAAATCAAATTGTAACATAGAGTCTTGCTGCGGGACTGAATTAAAACCTCGTTGGACAAGTCAAGAGATTTCAAAGAATTGCTGCAGAAGATGTTATGAACAGATGAAGGAAATATTTCTATAAGCAGCTAGCATACAGAAGTTCGGATCAGTGGAATTATGCATGTGACATTGACAGAACCTCTGTGGCTATGTAACCACCATACACTTGCATAACAATGGGAAACGGTCTTGGTTTTTTAAGATTAGCTCTTTATTTTCTTTTTTTCTTTTGTAAACAGAACAGATAGGACTCTGTACAAGAATGTGTGTGGGAGTAACTGAAGATTTAAAAACAGTGCTGCACACCTTGCTAATTGGAGAAGGAGAACAGTAAAAGAAAATCCACCCTGGAATATGGAGGTACAGGCTATTTTACATTTTAACTCAAGTATACCACTGCCCATTAAACAAATGGTATTCCATGTTCTATATTTCAGTAAAGAAAAAAAAATATTATGCATTGTTCATTCTATTTTTAAAATAAATTTGACTGGATAGCTGAACCAAAAGTCAGACCTGTTCATGTAGTTCTCAGTCTTTCAGCCAAGTAATGTTTCTATAATTATTTTTTATTATTTTTCACAGATTTCTTAATCATTTTTGCTACTAGTGAACTTTCTCGCCTTTCTCTACAATCCCATTTTTATATTAGCAGTATGATGATCAGTATCAAATGCAGTATTATGGATATTGAACATTCTTCTGCATATATATCACATTGAATTTAGTGATGTACCTTGCAGTCTAACAACCTATATGAATATCAAAAGAAGCTCTTTAGTACTTCAGGCAATTTCTGAAAACAGCTAATAAAACTGCATCTAAAACTATAGTACTTCATCACACACCTTCTAGTTACCTTTTATCTAATATATTGTTTATGGTTTTTTTTCCCCTTGAATTCAGGTTTTGCTTTGCAATAGTATAAATGAATATTTTTTCAGAAATACAAAAGTGCAAACTACATATACTGAGATACTTTCTCATCAGAATGTCTTAGTATCTGTAATAACAGAAGCAGCGGATAAAAATGAAACGTTACTATTTTATGGGCATGTTAGCTTCTTTTATAGTTAGAGACAAAGATAATAGACACTGTAGCTTAATATCCAAGTTTTCTAAAACTTGAAAAAGGGATGCATACTCTCACATGCCAAATGAAAATGAAGTTCAATTAGAATGATGGGTGTGGAATGAGTATAGAATAGATTACCGAGAAAATTATAGTATAGGGCTATTACATGTTGCATTGAGAGTGAAAACACTCTTGGAAGGGAGTGTATGAATGAACATATGAATGCATTTACTATTCAAGTGTGAGAATAAAATAAATTCTGAAATAATTTTGAATTACTAAAAAGTCAGACAGTCCAAAACCATTGATTACCACTTTGTTCAGTAACTAGGAGAAAACCAGATATGGGTTGCTATAAATCCTGCATTAAAAGTAGAAGACAAGGAATCAAACTATGCTAGCAACTGGCCTATTTTCCTTGGATTATTCATAGGTTCCAAAAAATTGAAAGGTTCTAAGAAATGGCTAGTTACGATGGAAGTCATGCAGAGTCCTTTTCATGGTACTTTGCTTCACAGAGTAGTTTCAGCCTAAGAGAATTTTTTTTTTTTTTTTGTCTAAATAATATTAGGAAGAAAATTAAAAACAGATTCTGTGTTATCTGTCTTAAAGACAGCAACATATTTGATAAAGCTGGCCACTTAAATGCTATGAACCTTATATTTGCAGATTTTCAAGTCTATTTTTTAAAAAGTATCATTTGTGATAGAGGCTGTTTTATTTTATCACGCCTTTATATTAGGCTATTATATTTAATTCAAGGTATATTTTAGATCAAGATAGGCTGTTCTAAATTGTTTTGGAACTAACTCTGGACAACTTAATAGACATTAATTTTTACTCATATTTTGTGTTTGTAGATTGCATTTCTGTAGCATCAACAGTGTGAAAAAAATGGACATACTCACTTGCATGCAGGAAAAAATAATCCAAAGAAGCTATCTATCACATTCAACATTGGCATTTATATCGTTTTCAAGACTTTCTGAAAATTTTATCAAAAATATAAGGGATTGGTTTTGTCACAGGAAAAATATGAATTGTTCAGTTTACAGCATAACAACATGTATCTATTACAAACCAGACCATAGCATATGTTAAATTTGATCTTGAAATCATTCTGAGTGATTCGAGTTTCTTTTAGGAGTCCACTCAGCTGTCACAATGCTCAATGCAAAAAATAGTAAAACTGACATAATTAAATAAAAATACTGTAAAATAGTGTAAGTAAGTCAAACAAATACATACTGGACTCCTGTATAGTTTCTGATTCAGAGAACTATTAACTTTTTATTTTAAATGACAGCTAACTTAAAATAAATCTGAAAGTCCCATGTAAAAAAAAAACACAAAAACCAACAACTGGCAAAATATGTTTACACAAATTCTAGTAATCTCTTTTGTTACTCTTTAGGAAAGAAGGAAGAAAGCAGAAATGAGGTCAGGAAGGAAGGACCATACAGGCAAGCATGCATATATGCATATGTATGGAAATACAAGCTGGTTTGGAGTCTTCTGGAGGCTTTTTTCATGCATGTGTAGTAAGAAGCCATGCAGGTATAAAAGCTTTATTTTTGTAAGCAAATATATTTTTCTCCACACTGGCTGAATTTTTTAAATTCAAGATGGCAGAACGCAAAGCCCATGAAAGCATGAGTGAAAAAAAAAAGAAAGAAAAGTAAAGGCTGCAACAAGGTAGATTATTTTAAGGTAAAAAACTAATAATAGATGAATGTGAGGACAGAAGGAAGAGAACAGAACTTTGTAGATGAGGACAAAATATTCAATCTTTCTGCCAAAATGTATTACCTCCTTTAGAAACATCTGCTTACAGAAAGGGAACTAAATGTTCTGAGCAGTCTGACATTTTGAAAGTGAATATTTACTATTAATAAACTAACATATCTAAGAGAATATTTTACTGGAGGAAGAGAAGAATCAGAAAAAGTACTAAGCAAAGTTAGTGATTATAGACCAAAAACTAGTTTCAGGCTTACATTGGTGTACTAGGCACTAAAATAGAACAGAAGAATGTTGAAGAGGAGTGGGTCATGGTGACCATTCACTCATTTCTCTAGTGAAATGTTCACATCTGGATGTCCCACTGCTTGAGGGCTTGGCAAACATACAAACAAAAGATAAATAATATTGCTATGCATGGACGTATGGAATAAGTATAAAATAGCCCATATTTAGTGCCTATATTTGGTACGTAAATAAATAACTTCACTGACAAGTCCATGTATGCTTATGCCAGAGACGATGCAATCCCTCTTGAGGAAAACACCTTAGAAATTTGCAGCCATTGATGCCTCAAACATGGGTAGATTACAGAGTCACAGAATCACTACGGTTGGAAAAGACCTGTAAGATCATCAAGTCCAAACATCAACCCAACACCACCATGCCCACTAAACTGTGTCCCACAATGTCATGTCCACACCTTCCTTGAACACCTCCAGGGATCGTGACTCCACCACCTCCCGGGGAAGTCTGTTCCAATGCTTCACCACTCTCTCAGTAAAGAAATTTTTCCTAATATCCAGCCTGAACCTCCCCTGGCACAACTTGAGGCCATTTCCTCTCGTTCTATCACTAGTCACTTGGGAGAAGAGACCAGCACCCACCTCTCTGCAACCCCCTTTCAAGTAATTATAGAGAGCGATAAGATCTCCCCTCAGTCTTCTCTTCTCTTCTCCAGACTGATCAACCCCAGTTCCCTCAGCCGCTCCTCATAAGACTCATGAGATGATCTGTCAGGCCTGGGTCTAGCCGAGCCCAGGGAGTCATGGTGAATGGAGTGAAATGCAGTTGGCGGCCAGTCACAAGCGGTCACAATCGGAGTCTCCCAGGGCTCAGTTTTGGGGCCAGTCTTGTTTAATAGATTTATCGATGATCTAGATGAGGGGATTGAGTGCACCCTCAGCAAGTTTGCAGGCAACACCAAGTTGGGCAGGAGTGTTGATCTGCTCGAGGGTAGGAAGGCTCTGCAGAGGGATCTGGACAGGCTGGATGGATGGGCCGAGGCCAGTTGGATGAGGTTCAACAAGGCCAAGTGCTGGGTCTTGCACTTGGGTCACAACAACCCCAGGCAACATTACAGGCTTGGGGACGAGTGGCTGGAAAGCTGCCCTGCAGAAAAGGACCTGGGGGTGCTGGTTGACAGCCAGCTGAATATGAGCCAGCAGTGTGCCCAGGTGGCCAAGAAGGCCAACGGCATCCTGGCCTGTATCAGAAATAGTGTGGCCAGCAGGAGCAGGGAAGCGATGGTGCCCCTGTACTCAGCGCTGTCATGGCCACACCTCGAAACCGGTGTTCAGTTTTGGTGCCCTCCCTACAAGAAGGACACTGAGGTGCTGGAGTGTGTCCAGAGAAGGGCGACGAAGCTGGTGAGGGGTCTGGAACACAAGTATTATGAGAATCTGGAAGGAGAGAAGGAGATATAAGCAATTATAGAAAATAATTTAAATGGTTTAATAAACAGTAATAATTTTGCAGTGATTACACTGGGTCAATTTTTATTGTCTACTCGAAAAAGGGGGAGATGCCTTGTTTATGTAATGTACATACTTTATCAAAATGGACAAGACATATCTAAAAAAATGAAACAAAGAAGATGGTAAATGGAGTATAAAAATTACAGTTGCAATACATTTTCCTTAATTAAACAGCAGATTCATTACAAAGGCAGCTTTAGTAATATTTTGAAAACTTTTGAACTAATTGTTATGTGTACAATTATGTAATTAAATGTATTTAATCATGAACTTCAAAAGTATTATTTTGTAATGTAACTGACACTGCTTTTATGTCCAAAACAAAAACTTCTGAACTATCTTGATTTGTATCAGACACGTTAGATCAGTAGCTTGTCATTTGCTTCTATGTGGTACTGGTAACACCTGTATTGCTGCCATAGTTATGAATATTTCACCCTTTTGATTTATTATTTAGCAAAATACAATTTTCCAATTTCAAATGAAAATTCTGATAGCAAATTTTTGAGTTCATCCATATTTCATGTGATTTGAGTTTGGTAAAAATTTCCTTTTAATGATATCATAGTTTGAGGCAAATTCCATTCAGATAAGGGGTATGCAGTATAAAACCTCAGATTCGCCAGAAGAAAGTAGTATTAAACAGTAGCTGTGCTTTTTGCTAATGAATAATAATACACCAAGAGGAACTTTTTTAATATGCTTACATTTTATACTTTTGTATACTTATTTTTACATATATATACATCTAAGTATGCAATGCACTTTCTGAGGAATAAATTTATGATTAATATTTTTACCTGACTTTTAATATTAATTTGTTCCTGACAGATACACTTAGGACTCTTTGAAGCACTGGTAGCTCCACTAATGGAGATAATTGGCAAGTATCTGAAAATTAATTTTTTTTTTTTTTTAAGAGATATATTGAATTGCCTTAAATAATTATTGCTCATCATTTTAAGGTACTGGAGATTCTGACATATGAGAAAAGGCTGAGAGAGATGGAATTTTTCCGGATGGAGAAGAGAAGGGGAAACTTAACAGTGTGTGTAAATACCTGATGTGGAGAAGTTAAGAAGACAGAGCCAGACTCTTCTCACTGGTATCCAGTGAAAACAGAGGAGGCAAAGGGCACAAACTAAAATACAAGATATTCTGTTTAAACATTAAAAAAACGCTATTTCATTGTGACGGTGGTGAAGCACTGAGGCAGCTTTCCCACAGAGGATGTGGATCCTCCACCCTTTGAAATATTTAGAACCTGACTGGACATGGTGCTTGGCACCCTGCTGTAGCTGGTCCTGCTTTGAGCTGGGAGGTTGGACAAGCTGATCTTCAGAGGCTTCCCTTGCAATCACAAGTATTCTGTAATTGTATGTTTTGGGTTTGTTTTATTTGTTTGGGTTTTTTTCCTTCTTTTTAGTAGTATACACAAAATGGCTTAACTTAGCACAAAATATTTATTTTGAACTTGCACTTTTGTCCATATATAAATATAGGCAATAGAATTCTAATCTAAATAAAGTCTACCAAGTTAAACAAGAGGATGTCCACCGACATACAAGACTTCTTACTAAGCATTCACTAAGTATTTTGTAGCCATCCTATATAGAGTACAGAATCACAACAAATTATTATTAAGCAAAATATTCTAGAAATAAATTAATGATGTATTGGTGCTTCATAAATATTTACTTTTTGTAATTGTTTTCACAAAAAAATAAAAGACTTGGATCACAGCTCAGTCTGTATCATTAAGAGGAAACATGGGAATTTTTACTAGGTTTATTCTGTTGCTCTGTGGAGAAGATGTAGTTCTGTCATCACAGCTTGTGCAACACAGTTTTGTTCACACTTATTGCAGTTAGATTGCACTAGTTTTAATTAATGACTGTTGTGCTGAATAATATATTATATCAACTGAATAAAGAACTAAAGTGGAGATGAGTATAGTTTGCTCAAATTGCAAAATGCTGCTCACTAGAAGAAAACAGAACTTCAGTGACTTCAGCCCCCCAAAATAGATGTTTTAAGATTAAGTAGCCTTTATTCATTCTAGAATTTACTTATGTCAAAAATGCCCTTGAAATAAATTAAGCAACTAGAGATTTCCAGCCTTTCCTTAGAAGCGTTCCCCTCAGGGAAACAATTGCAGAACCACGCTGTCACGATGCTTGTCTGTAGAACAGATGATTTACCATAGCTAATAACCAAATGGAAACAAATTGGCACAAAACTGTTTTCTCATTTCACTTTTTCTCTAACTGGTCTGAAAAGTTTGGTAAAACATGAAAGACAATGAGACACAGAAATAATGTTTCACTCATGGTTTAACTATTTCACAGAGGAATTAATTACAACTACCAAGAAGTTTATATCACATACTGTTCAATGACTATAAATAAACGTTACATTTTGAATTTGTCACACTAGGCTCTTTTTCTAGGCAATATGCTTTTTGCCTCAGCATACTAGACTTCTTATCCATAGATGCACCAACCCTGGTTACCAAAGCTGTGAAAATAGCAATAATAATTCCTTATAACTTGGTATTCATTCTCTTTTTGTACAGCACACTGTACTTCCAGTTGAACAAGCAAGAAACATCAGAGCTTCTTTTTGCCAACATACCTAAGATATGCAAGTTCTGTGCTGTTTCAGGTTGATCAACCAGGAAATATAGAATACTCCCATGAGTGGGAGTTGTGTATACCTGCTGATACGGCAAGTTGTTTTCCCTCTGCAGCTTTGCTGAAGATTTCAACATCTTTTGCAGTACAGATTAAGTAACTACAGGGTGTGTAGAACTGTTGCAGCTTTTAAATGCTTAATCTCAGTCTATAGCGCTAAAGCTAATATTCACAGTCATTGAAGAGAAGACCTAAGACTAAAGTGAAACATAATAAATTCAAAAGATCAGCTGACTTTAAAAGATTACCGTAAGAAAGAAATCCTGAACTCCTCATCTGCATAAATAAGTACATATAGACAATGCATTTCTGCCACACATTCATATAAAGAAATAATTATTTAGGTGAAAAATCTGCAACGTGGTTCCTTGATCTGTAGGTAGTTAGCTACTCCCTTATTTCCTTCTTAGGTCTAGTTACTAATGTCATTAAAAGATAGATAAAATTGCCTTAGTTTTTTTTTTTTAATATTCATCTTGGTTTTTCCATGTAGAGCATTACTCTTGTTTCTGTCATGTGTAATAAGATCACCAGAGACAGAGTAATTATTCATGAGACAATTTTTGTAATTAAATATACTGTCTTCTACATTTAAAGATTGCAGATTTGTGGTACAGTGTCTTTACTTTGAGATCTCTGAATAGCAGTCTATAAAAAATTGAATTTGGGATGACCTTAAGAAGATAAAAAGAGACCATACTTGAATTGTATCTAGTACCATACGCAGTCTCTTAAAGAGAGAATTGATGGTGTAGTTGGTATAAAACATTAACATTCTGATTCAGTAGACTTTCAGATCCATTTTGCACTGAAAGAAATTACGCAGTACTGAGCAAAAGAAAATCAAAGCCACTTATCTTTAATTTATATATAGATGTATTGGGGATGAAATGACCTTTTTTTAAGAAAACATTTCTAAGATAGCTTGTCTTATAAGCAAAAAAGAATGCACTCAACATGAACAAAGAAAGAAAATTACTGAAGTAAAATTTCAGGTTTTGATAAAGTTTTTCTTTCTCCTAAGATCATGGGCTCTTAAAAAAAGGAAAAAAAACGAACCACCCCCCAAAACCAAATAAAAACCCCTAAAAATCACACACACCCCAAAAAACCCAAACCAACCAAAAAATAACCCCAAAAAAACACAAAAAATATTGGAACCTAAAGAATCAGCTTTGACTACATAAGTATCTTCGTTAATACTACCTTGTAGTAATGATCTGGGGAAGTTATCAGACTGGTTTTGTTTATTTATTTTTTATGAATAAAAAGTGAAAAGGCTACCTGGATAGTAAATATTACTAAGACAGAAAGAAGAAAACATATGAGGTGCTGAGATTTTAAACTGCTAGATAAGCCCATTTTAGAGAAGGAAATTGAATAACTACATGGCAATTAGGTAAAGATTTCATAACACCTAAACAACCTTAAGGCATCTAGAGAAATATTTTCACCGTACTTCTACCTCTTCCTCTACTTTCTTTTTAATGCAGTTCTTCTGATATGTGTCCAGTCAACATCATGCTCGTGTCAGCATTCTCTCTGTACTGTGGGATGAGCGAGCTCAAAATAATTTTGATGACAAATGTCATTAATGTCATAGAAGACATGAACATCTATGAGATTAATGTTTAAATTAAATCTAAAAGAAATTTTTACATGTTCTAATATGGAGTGTACCAAAGGTGGCTGAAACTAGTTATACATAAACCCTTCTCTGTCAGATTAGCAGATTTCCAGACAAAATAAACACAGGAGGTTTAGCCTTGTTTGCTTTAAGACAAATAAACCAAGGGGACCAAAAGGAGGAACTATGGAACTACAGGAAAGTTAATAGACAAGTTTCTCAATTATTTGTCTGTAGAACCATTTAATGTGATATTTCTATTAAGAGATTTGGCTTTAACAACAATAATTTCCTGATCATAAAGGGTGGAGAGGATCATTGTTACTTAGGATGACCAGGCTATCTTATAAGGAGAACTAGTAGTCTTGGCAATTGGAGTCATAGAAATGAGGTGAAATTCCAAAAGTTTATTAAAAAGCTATGAGTTAAAAATAAATAGATAAATAAATAATAGAAAACTCTGTTCCAGAGTAGAAGATCATTTGGCTGGAAATGACACCAAATGAATTAATGATTTGCTTATCATAAAAATATATATTTTTATAGTTATATATACTAGTCAAGAGTAAAAGTTGGGAATATTGATTACTATGTAGGTGTAACTCATTCAGAAAGGAATATGGTTTTGATCACCAATTTTCAGAAAAGATGGATTTGAACAGATGCAATTTTCAGAAAAGATGGATTTGAACAGGCCTACTAGTGTGTTTAGGACACAAAACTGTGTTAATATGTTTAACAGAGGAAAATGACTCTCTGTCTATGGAAAGGCTTTGGAAAAACTCTGGAAAATCTTTTTTAGTTAAGGAAGGGCTTTTTAAATTCAGATGAAATGCTTCTTAGGAAAAAAGGATATATTCTGGCTATTATTAAATTTGAGTTGAAAATGATACATCTCTAAACCAAAGAGTTCTATCCTAGAGAAGTTTCAGTAAGAGTACCTGTGTTTTAAAATAAACACCAGCAAATTTATGAAAATTGTTTTGTGATGTGGACATAATTAAAACATTCCTCATCTTATTTTCTTCACATCTAATTTCTTATGCAGATTTTCTAACTCCTTTCCCTTTCTTCTTTCCACTGACACTGTTGAGATGTAAGAAATGGAGCATGCACTTGGCATGAAAAAATTTCAAAGGCAGGGAATTAGTTACCTTGGAATGCCAAAGATGAAGCAAGCCAAAGCTGAAAAGAAAAAAAACCTCAAATATTTCAATCACTAATTACTACACAGAGTCATAGTAATTGAATAAAAACTTATATCTGATCTCTCTGTTAGTATATTGTGATTTATCCATTAATTTACCGCTTGGTCTTTACTATTTGCCTCATTCAAACTAATGCTACTTACTATGAGCAGACTGTCCTGTGTCTTGTAGAGGCTACATATTCACTGTGTCTCCATGCAACAAACCAATCCTCATAAAGTATTTTAAGAAATGAAAATAGACATAAAACTCTCAAACTTGCTACCAAGTTGAGTGCATGAAAATATAGGGAATGAAAGAACACAAGGATAAGGCATTTAATATTTCAGTATTTAAAGGATGCTTTTAAAGAACAAAGAACTTTTTAAACTCATTTTTTCCACAGTTAATTCAGCCAATTTGAAACAAGTACCCTTAGTATGAATCTGTCTCTTTCCTCCATTTAGTTCTTTTCCAAAACAGCCTCCCATTGCCCTTGACTGCTGCCCATTAATCCTACTCTCTATAAATCTTAATTGCACACAGCAGTGCACCACTTACTCATAGTCTCCAAAAAAATGCTTAACTCTTTAGCCACTGGTACATAATATTTTTACCAAGTCCTTCACACAATGGGAGGGAAATAGAAATAGGGATGGGAGCAAAGTTCTTAAAGTGAGAAAGGAGGCAATAGCTATCACCAGAAAAGACAAAGATAAAATCTCACAATCAATTTGATATGTTTGTATGTGTATATTTACATTTGCAAATTATTATTTTTATGAAGGTAGTATTCTAAAATGCTTTGGCTTAAATCTTGGCTTGGTTCTACTGAGCATCATGCACATAACTGATGTCAGAACACATACTGACACTTGACGACTGAAGTGATTTGCCTACAGTGACCACTATGAAAGTTGTCACATTTCATGCATGCCTAGTAGAGTACACAGGCCTCTCAGCTCTCATGGCTGTTCACTAAACTGTTTCCTATTTGAATGCTATACAAAGAATTATGATTATTATAGCCCATAGACAAGAATGCATGCACAATATTGTCACTAAATGTTCACACAGTTTTTATTTCATATTGTATCTTTCTTGCACTAAAATTCACATTTACCATATCCTTCTTCTGTGTGTAGAAGAATGCTGCTTTTATAAGTATAAAATATATACGCTGTCATTGCTACAGTGCTTATCCCAATGAATCAAACACACTCTGCAAAAGCTGTGTCTTCGACATGCGAAAATAATTTTTCCAAGACTTCTCCAAAAATATACTATGGATAGCTACATTTTGCAGAGAAGTTATGAAGCCCATAGATGCTATATTTATAAAGTTTAAAAAAAAAAAAAAAAGTAAATCTGAAAATAAAATAGTGCTAAGGCAAAGAAAAACAATCACATATTTTCTAAGCTACTTCCCTTTGCCTGAAGGAATCTTCTTAATACAACATTGTGGAACACAAACTAAATTCTTTAATCCCATACTGTGTCTTGTACATAGTTGACATTCATATTTTTTCTGTGCAATTCTTTTTAAGCATGTGGAAGCAAGAACTTTCTCCCCACCCTGGAAGTAGGCATAAAGCACCAAACACAATAGTGCTCCAACTCGTATAAGTTCTGTGGAGACTATTGCAATTCTATCTACAGTCAGTATTGATAACCCCTAAATAGCATTTCCAGTTCATCTGACAGCTCTCTAATAGATAAAGACTGCATCTTATACAATGCCTATGTGTACTATTCAGTATGAAGGCCCCACAGGTTATGTATACCAAACAATGTTCTGAATAACCTACAGTTCACTTGTGTTTGTGTCAATAAACAGACACTTAATGAAGCAAACCTGAAAGTCACAAAGCTGTCACGAATGACTTCTTCCTCCTCCTGCAATATCATACATACCACAGAGGGAAGCAAAAACTAAAATCTGTATAGAATTTATGCAGAGACATACCAATCCTGCAGGATGCTGATATTGCCTCCTTAAATCCTGTCTACTCCTTTCACAATAGGATAAAAGCTGAGAATACATAAAAAGACTATTGTACCTCAGCAGTCCACAGGCAGAATGGCTAGGCTGAGCCTAACTGGCCACTGGATGCTGCTGTTGCCTCATAGAAAAGTAACAGTAAACTCATTAAACTGGCTGCTGATCCTATAATTCATGAAGACAAAAAAGTTCAGAACCAGTTCTTTCAGGACTTTTGCTTGCTTTTAATTACCTCAATTTTGTAGTAACAGATGCCACATACTAATTTTTGAGAGCATGTTGTTTGTCTGTGCTAAAGGAAGATCTTTTATCAGCCATCATTTTTTCCAACTACTAATACCATGCACATTTGACTTTCTAGTGGTTTTGATACCTTTTATTGAGGAAGGCGATATTTATTCCTTAAGGTACACACAAAAGAAAAAGGAAAAAAGCACAACTTTTCTTTTTTTTTTAAATCTGGCATGTCTCATATTCAAAGCATGAATGCTCTATTTTAATTATTTTTAAAATTACTGTAGTAAATGTTAGATTAGTATCTATTAAGATGAATTATAAATGGAACATGTAGATGCTGTGTGACAGAACACTAAAGCACCTGTTTTTGTGGTATGACTCTATCACTACCAGAGAGATGTATGAATACTGAGATATATGATTCAGTTTGATGTGATCAAGCTGTCTGCTTTTCCCTTTTTTATAATATTTCAATGCTGCATTACTACATAATGTACTCTTGACCCTTGCTATCACCGTTTATCAAAATGTCTCTGTTCCACAATAGCTAAAAAAGAATTCAATCAAGGATCCTAATTCTATCACACCAAGGTTGGAACAGCTCAAATATCTTAAATAACAAGTCTATACTCCAGTTACAGAAAAAGGAAGACTCTTTAGATATGCTAACAAAAAACATAGATCATATATATAAAAAAACTTAATACTCCTATTAGGTGTTGATTCTGAAAAACAGAGAAGGAGGACGATATTTCTGCCTAGATAAAAGCACATAAAGTGACACATTGAGGGGTTTTTTCCCACAAACACTGGGGAACTGGCCCGCTGCTCCATACATTTCCTTCTTTTCTACAAGTGACTAACATTTTCAGTTAATAGTCAATAGGATTAAACACCTATAAATGCAAACCTCTCAACAGCTCTTCTCTCCAGGTCTGGTCACACCACCAGATCAAATTTGGTCAGTACAAGTTCACTGCCTTTACTTGGACTGTCCCTTTTTGACATAGGAAACAAACATGTTCTCTTTCACTAAAATTAACTGAAAAACAGCCAAGTCAAGCAGAGTCTTTGCCAAACATAGCACAAGAAACAAAAAGGACAATTTTTGCAGAGAAAGAAAACATTGACCAAACTGAAATTGGTAGCAGTAGAAATGTAGGAATGGTAAATTTACTGTAAAATTCTCCCTTTCCCCTCTTAACTTTACAAAGGATAACAAGGATAACAATCTGGTTCAGTTCATTAGTAAATGTAACAATTTCTTAACCTCATATCTCATGATTGATGGAGCTTTAATTGGTATTCTAAGTAGCATTCTATCCCGAACAGACTGTGATTGATGAGATGTCAATCAATCAATCAAATCTTAGTCGGAGACAAAGCACAAAAGAAAGGAAATGGACAGTTAAGATACTGATTTCCAATAAAGGTAAGAACCTTATTAGATTTCATGGGAACTGACAAATTCTAAGAAAAGAAATTCCCACATTGAATTTTCTGGTTTTGGGGTGACTTGTTTGTTACATTGTCCATTGCATTGTGCAAGCATAACACTAAAGAAGATGGTACTAGAGACCTGAATACTGCCTTTTCTCTGTTCTGGTTTGGGCAATACGCATTTCCTGAGAGGACTGGAAAAGCAATAGATGGTTTAGGGGATTAGAGAGATGGCCTGCTCTCTCTCTTTGTGTTCTCTCTCTCTCTCTCTCCCTCCCAGTAATAGAACCTGGAGTACCAGGGAGTTGCTTACACTTCTGTCTCAGAACAAGTGTTAAGCAGGAGCAAGAAAACCCTTTTAAGGAGCAAAAGAAAGCAATAGATCTCTTGATATATGCCTACTTACAGAAAAGGCTACTCCTGAAGAAACTTCTTTTAAAGATAAAGGAGAGAGATAAAGGTAAAAGCTGAGGAGAGGCAGGTAGTAAAGAGTTCCTGGCATCTGATCTCACTTTGTCATTATTAATACATACTTCTCAGTGTTATTTGAATGACTAAAAAATAATAATATAAAAAAAGAAAAAAAAAACCCAGCTATTGAGTGACATAACCCTGAAAGAAAAATCATGTATTTTTTGTGAATGTTATCCATGCACAAAGTTGAATGTGGGAAGAAGCTATGACACTTTCCTTTTAAATATATAAACACCGTTTCTCAGGTAAAGAAGCAGCATGCACAGAAATCATCAATGATGGGAAGAACTGGTTTACGTTGTAGCTTTTTTTCCTGAGGTAAAATGCAATGTCATTCTTGTTTGATAAATGCTGTCATCTGGACCAAGATTTTACTCCCTGGGTTTTTGCAGCAACATGAGAGAAAAAATATTACTTGGCTTTCCGTGTATGTGGCTGTCTTTTCCTTTAACATGTCTGAGAACCTCTTGCAATTTAAATAGCATGTAGACTTTAATATCAAATTCTTAACATGTTAACTCTTTCTCATTTTATTTGGTTTGAATTAGGAGTTTTTACTTAGATTATGCCATTATTCAGAAAAATATATGGAAGGAAGATGGGAATTTTTGAGAAGATTTTTAAATGAATTTAAGATTTTTTTTTAACCTGTCTTCTTAATTAAAGTAAAGAAGTTATAAAGAAGTAATAAACACAGAACTCATAAAGTTACTGAGAGAAGTATGGACGTTTCCATGAATAGTCTTAATACCAAAGAGATTCAATTGCTCTGAAAGATTAAGGAAGAAAAACTTTAAGGCAGCTTTAAGGAAATTATGTGAAAAGTTCCAGACATAATCTGGAACAGCAATTACAGATAGCAATTTTTCTATTGTTTGACAGTGGAATGAGCTTCATATTTTCTTATTCATTCATGCTGAATCATTATTAATGTGTTTATTTCCAAGGGTTTATAGACCAATCTTCATTCCCAGGGGAAAAGGTTGAAATGGGTGGTTGTACAATAATAAGCAAACCACATCGCTGACAAACAGAGAAAGGAACCTAAACTTAGGTGAAATCTGAGAATTTTAAAAATGCCTTTAGTGGTCATTTCCCAATTTTAGAATAACAGAGATGTTATTCCATGCAATTGCTAAAGTAGGGAGACAATTAAGGAGGGGGGAACATCTACTTTTAAAATATTTTTTCACTGATGGTTAGTGGAAAGAAATAACACCTGATTTAGAATTACGTGATTAATAAAATTCTTGTAATAGCTATACTTGGCTTTTAAAACACTCCTAAATTATTTTTCATAACAACACTTAAATAAAGACGTTAACAGACCAAAGAATAGACTTTTAACAGCTTCAGGTTCCTTGTCAGAGCTCAGTAATAACACACTTCTGCAAGAAGGCTTTAGATTACAATTGCTCATTCTCAGCTTTCACTACAAGTAATATAAATCCTTCTAATATTATTGCTAAAACTAAGTTGACATGAAATTCTTTTGAAGATAAGACAGATGTATTTTTTACTTGGGAGTTGGTGGAAGTGAATTCTGGATTTCTTTTTCATGTATGCTTAAGAAAGGAAGGTAAAAACTACAGCTGTATTGGTCAAAGGATGGTTTTTATGATGTCATATACACCTGGATAATCTTCCAGGGGTTCAGACATAAACTACAACTCATAGTCATAAGAGGAAGGTACAGTTTAGATGTTTGGACTACCTTTTGAACAAATGAGGAAAAATAAAATATTCTTGATATCAAAGCTAGTGTTTTTTCTGCTGCTGAAAACAAAAATACTTTCATTAAAGTTGAAATTCTCTTACTGAAAATGAAAAAAAAATCACTGAGGAAATCACTCACTAAGACTGCTGACCTATTTTTAAGCAGTAAAGCAAAACAAGTTTTAATGGGTTAGTAGGGCATAGTTGATAAAATTAATTGTTTACTCATTAGACTCTTGCAAGATGTAGAGTTTTTGCTCTGATCTTATTTTTTAAATATTAGTTCATTTTCATTCGTTCTCAAGCTAACACATTTCTGGTTTCTGAATACTTAATCATTTTCTGCACACTTGCATGGAGGAAAATTTTTTTCTCTTCTCTCTCCTTTCCTTTCCTTTCCTTTCCTTTCCTTTCCTTTCCTTTCCTTTCCTTTCCTTTCCTTTCCTTTCCTTTCCTTTCCTTTCCTTTCCTTTCCTTTCCTTTCCTTTCCTTTCCTTTCCTTTCCTTTCCTTTCCTTGCCTTTCCTTGCCTTGCCTTGCCTTGCCTTGCCTTGCCTTGCCTTGCCTTGCCTTGCCTTGCCTTGCCTTGCCTTGCCTTCCCTTCCCTTCCCTTCCCTTCCCTTCCCTTCCCTTCCCTTCCCTTCCCTTGAGCAAATATTACCTTTTGTTGTACTGTTATTCCACTTCTGCTTTTCTTCTTCTTCATAATTTTGCATCTGCTATTTAGGTAATTCAGACACACTATTTTGTATTGTATTTTCTGGATGAAGAAGGAAGAAACCCAGTGGACATTTCTTGCTGAAAGTTTAAAGATAGGTCATAAACTATTAAAAATTTTTAAATACCTCATTTGAACTTTTCTGTAAAGCATGGCTGAATTGTTAATTAGAGAATAAAATAAAAACAATTTCATGGAACAGTACCTCACTGATATACCTGAATGTTTGCTTTGTGTCACACCTGTTGATGTTTATCATCTTTGTTAGTAGACATTTTGTTAATATATTTGATGCAAAAAAAGAAAATGGCCATGTTATCTTAGAATGATGATATTTCAATGGCAGAATTAACAAATAAATAATTCAGCCATTTTGGAATAAGTTTTGGGAGAGTCACATCAAAACCCAACATCCAAATGAAATAAAATCCTGACAAGTCACTTGGCCTGAGAAAAAGTTGTGTTATCCTTTTATTTTTCAGTTATAACCAAAACCTTTTAAACCCCACATCAGTTCAAATTTTAAAATCCTCGGATAATCTAACTTATTTTCAGTTGGAAAAGGTAACTGATTTAGTTAAACATTGATGCAGAATACATTGAAATTGATGAGAGGTTTTTCATTGACTTCAGTGAGACTTGTATCAGCCTTTGATAATCTGTTCCTTAGTCACATCAATATGGCATGCTGTAGCCTGGGAAAGATCTTGAGTGTTTATCACTCTAGTAGAGACATTACTATAAAAAGTAGTTTTTCTCTTGGGGCATGAATGATTGGGGAATGAATTTTTAAGATATTCCGGGGTTCCAGCAAAAATCAAATTTTGAAAACTTTTTTCCCCTTGGAACAGCTATGTAGTTTTTTTCTCCTGCAGTCTGTACTGTCTTCTAATTAAAACCCATTTCCTATTATTTTCCTGGGTGATGGGGCTTTATATTCTGTGCACATATGTGTGAAAGTCTCAGTGCCAACAACTAGAGGAGAGGCTGTGGGTTACAAGGGCCTGTAGGTCTGGGTGCCAGCGACTGCATAAACCAGGCTGTGTATATTTTTCCCTCAGGAATGCAAGTCCTGTGTGTATGCCTGTATGTATGAGCATTTCATTAGCAAATTTCAAGTCAGAGCAGTTGGAAAGTAACTGGTGAGTAGGATAAGAGGACTAGGATCTGGCTACCAGAGAGTGCTGGAAAGACTGGGGGTGTGAGAGTCAGCTACAGGGGACACCACAGGTCTGGGCCAGCTACAGGAGAGATGGGGTGGGGACTGGGGTGGTGGTGTTCAGGGAGGGAGGGGGAGTGGGTGTAGGTTTGCATACCAGAACTTGGGGGACTCATTTGTCCTGGTGTCAGCAACTAGAGAGACCATTGCTGATTCATTACAATTATATTCTTCTACCATGATGACCAACCTGTACATTTTTTCTCTAGACATCCTGGCCACTAGAAAACTAGAAGGAAAATAGTCAGAAATATTATAAATTCCTCCTACCACTAGTTTAATTTTTTTTAATGGATAGCATATAGTGAATGAAAAAATGTCATCCTTGCCAGGATAATGTTCCAAAGCACAAGGCAATAAAGGTGCCTGGATCAGGGTACAGTATTTTCTTTCTGTTGATGTCAGTCTTCCCTTTGGGATAATGTTCACAGAGGAGTTCCAGATTCAAGCTGAGAAGGAAAACCAGAAAGAAACTAATGATTTGGATTTTCAGATAACAGAGGATGGCCTTCAGTGCTGCTTCTTCCTCTATGTGTAAGAAATTCATGCCCCAGTTTATTCCTCTCTGGGTAAGCACCCTAACAGATCTTACTTACTTTGATAGTAAAACAGAGAACAATACCAGCTTGGTAGGTACCATCACACAATACAGTTGAAGAGAGAACTCCAAAAATTTACTTTTACTCAATTCAGCTGTCTTAGTATGGATGTCTGGTTTTATATGAGACACTAAGACATTTTCACAGAGCAATTGCATATAGCACAGGTCACAGAAGAGAGCTGGACTGATAGCTGGAGGCCAGGCAAATGGCACTAGACATGTATGTTCAGTCAAACAAAAGAAGCCCTTAGTAGCTAATAAATTGAAACCCTTTCTAGTTTGTGTATTATCTTTATTAAATCTCTGTTAAGTATAACAGGAGTTTAGAGGCCTAATTTGCACATAGATACCTAAATCTAGGAATCTTGATATCAGATTGGATCCTACCTGACTGAGTTTTAACATAAACATTTATATGTGGGGTAGCTGTCGAGACTTATAATGAGTGAAGAGAAATAGGCATTCCTAGTGACAGATTCCTATCCTCCTCAAGCAGACATCTAAAATAGATCAGAATAATTATCCCTCTATCAGATATGCAGAGTCCCATATAAGAAAAGGTAAATAGTTTAACCTAAGAGAAGAAAAAAGACCTCATATACACAAAGATGCTCTTATTTGATTATCGTATAAGCAAGTTATTCTGTGAATAGTGGGTTGGGCAAAACCTGAATAATGGCAGTGATAGAACTTGATTTCTTACGGAATCTTTGCCACAGACTTCTTATTTCTTTCTTCCATGTTCAGCGTCCCTTGCCACTTGTTATGAAATACTTTTTTCCTCATATATCTTTTATCTATTTCTATGACCAAACAGCACCACATGCTGTTGTTTGCTCATTTTTGCAGAAAAATGTTAGTTTTTTTCAGTGACATTCATTTGTAACTGTTTTATATTGGCCACTGATTTCATGAAACCTTCTGTCTTTGCAAATTCTACTACTTTAGCTGCAACTGACCAAGGGATTGAAAAGTTATTTAGGAGGTATAATAGACAAACAGAGTGATTATATCTGATTTGTAATTCACTCCTGAAATTATACAGATTATGGGGTCTTGCGCATTGCAATCCATTTGTTCATCATAAGAAGTTCATCCTATCATTCCTTCAGACTGTTACCCCACGTTGCCGAAGAGGGCCAGTAAACTTTAAGACATGTGATTTTCATCTCTAGTGTTAAAGTATTTCAATATATATCCTTGCTTTTCTTATTCGTGATTGGCTTGCTTTTCTCTTTGCTTTCTTTGCGTGTGTTATATTTTGCTGGCCTACTCATTTGTTCAGATTTCCAGATCCCAGGTCATGTGAGCAAACTAGCACAGCTGCACAATGAAGAAGATGTATCATAAGGTTTATTAGCATTTACATTGCAAAGGGTAAACCATTCTCTTATTGAACTCAGAAATAAATTTTGCCATATTATGTATATGAATATTTCACATTTGGTCAAGTTTTCCTTCTATAACAGGCTTCAAGAATAGCTCTTATGTAGAGGGATACAGTACTAAAATGACTAGCTTATTGAAGTTTTGTAATGTCTTTTCTAACTTTTTTAAATTTGGATGTATTTTTTCAAATTTAATTATACCTGCCATTTACATATGTGATATTCCACTAATATTGCATATGCCCATAACGTAATGAACTGTAAAGAGGTATCCTGGACTGTAGAAGTCAACATTAATCATATCAATATCTTTATATCTTGAGCAAATTAGTCAAAACTGATCTGAGAAGATACGGAATGGTACTTAGTGCATATATATAGCAATCGGAAAATAATCATTAAATCTTTGACATTTACAGTGAAAGCAGACTGACTCTTGACTTCCAAGGTCCAAAAAAAAAGGGGATGTCATATGACATCACATTGTCCCATAAGCCATGAAAACGTAAGGATTTTTACCTTGAAGCATTTTTAGCAGAATTGCTATCATCTGTGATGGTTATCTTTTTATTAATTTTATTCTTAAACTGTTTAAGTAGTAAAGTATGGTGGATTAAAGGTGCAGTCTTAAATATGAACAATTTGTGAAGGATTCAAACCACTAGAATGTCCTCAGAAATAGAGTACTGTACTTTTCAATGTCTATAATTAAACATTGGCATGTACAAAGTTGCAGTAGGTCAAAATTGTGGCGAGTAGTTTCATAATTACTCTTCTTCTACATATACAAATATTAATTAACCAAGGATGCCTCTAGAAAGGTACCTTACTGCTTTTCTGATAATCTGTACTGCTCAGTCAATCCAACTTCAGCCTATTCAGAAGTCTATATGACAGCTAATGATAACCACAGGCAGTGAAACAGCCTTCATCTGGAAGCATTAATCTCTCTTGCTTTGCAGCACATTTGACTTATTGTCTTTACTAATACTTCAATGGTGGTGTCATCAATAACTAGATTTATAATAATTTTTAACCATAATGGTGCTGAGAATCAATAGAAAAATCTCATATCAGAGTCGTATGTGGTTTTGAGACCATAGCATAATTGCAACACTAGGTGAACACACAGATGCAGAGGGTTTGGGGGGTTGGGATCATCCCATCGAGTTCTATTTTTCTGGAATTTAGCCATGGCATTTCAGTTAGTCACAGTTAGTTAACAGAGGCAGGGGAATGAAAGAAGCTGGGACAATAACTCATCTTGTGGTGACTGTTGCCACTGATTATAAAAAGGAGCCTATATGATTAGTTTATGTGAGATATTCAACCTCTATGTAACTAAAGTTAAGCAAGATGAATTCCATCTTCACTCTTGACAAGATGTAAGGTGAGCTAAAGTGCTCTGAAATAGGCCACTTGTCTTATATCAGCATGGCAAGAAGGCATCTTAGTCACATTTTGTGCAATGTGCTTAAATGAGACAGCTTTTTTCTCACTTTTTCTACTATTCCCCCTAACAAGCTTGCTACATTCTTAGTATATAAGAAATTATTCCTTTTTTATAGTTTCAAAAGATATACAATACTGCTGACATAATTTTATATACTTATTGTTTTCCTGATGAACAGAAGGTTTAGTGTTCTCATCATTACTGAAAAATACAGACATCTTAGCCTTAATACTATTTTATTTCTTGCAAAGAACATAGTAGATGAGAATTATTAAATTTAAAAGGTCAGCCTTCTGCTTAAGAAATCAGCTATGTATTGAAGAAATTTGTAATTATCATTATTGCTTTTACTTTTGGAAAGATAATGGAAGACATTCCAACCATATTTACAATCAGTTGTAATCAAAGATTCTGTATAGGTTTACACTTTTCTTTTGAAGTTTATGGAAATTCAAATTGATTGGAATTTATATTGGCTATATCTTAACCCACCTGAGATAGGCTAGTTGCAGCATGTTAGTTTTAAAAAAAAAAAAAGTTCTAAAAGGAGGCATATTATCTCATACAGTCTGTAATGGACTGTATATTTTGTCTGTTGTTATGCTAAAACAAAGTCATATGGACTGGATGAGAGGGACAGTGTGTGCTGGAAGCCTATAGTTTGTGGAGAGGGAAAGACAGAGAAAGGCTGTGGAGAAGAGCAAGGTGCCAGCATGTCATGGTCCAGTACACTCTGACCACGTTCTTTCAGATGTTCCACATGTGGCATGTTTGATGCATAAAATAAAATGTACTTATTTGAAGCTTTTTGAAGTTACTTGAGATCTTGATTTAGCAGAGAAATGTGGCAATGCTACAAACTAGACTTAGTGGAGTGCAGCAATAGCCATATATAATTGAATCACAATATAAACTTCATATACTCACTGCCTGTCTGTATAATATGGCCATTGTCACAGCACTGGGTGTCCCCATTTGCCAGGAAGGAAGGCATGGGTTCAAACCAGCTTAAGCCCATTGCTACCCTCAAAGTTCCTTTTGCTGGTTGTTCAGTTCTCATACTCTATGTTGGGATTACTCACATTTGTGTTGAGATAAGTTCAGCTTTCTCTGCAGCAACTATGGTTAGTTACTCCCTACATCCTTCCCTGAGCTTCACATGCACGTTGCCATTGCCCATCTCCTCAGGACGCTCTTCCAATACTCATTGACTGGTCCCACAGCATCAAGGAGCCAGGACTGAGACCACTCCCAAATAAACATCAGGGACCACACGGGACCACACAGAGTTTTTACTGAAAAAAAGAAAATTGCTGAACTGCCTGGCAGCAACAACCTGTTTGTAAGGACCGTGGGAGATTTGTTTATAAATACATTTGTTTATAAATACATCCTAGTTCCACACAGTTTCTTCCATATTGTTTGAATTTGGATTATTTAAAAAGTGAAATAGATTTGTTTATATTCTAATAGACACCTCCTATCTGCACACCACCACCAGGTTTAAAAGCCTTTAGTCTTCTCTGAGGAGATGAACATAAAGAAAATTTTTAGTCTGATCCCCTGAAAATTCTGATTTATTATGATCTCTAGAGAAACTATGCTTGACAGGAATATAGGATGTACTGCAATTTCAGTGTTTAGTAAGGTTTGGTAAACTATGTGAAATTAATTGGGAATTTGGATCAGTTTCTTTCCATCCATCTAAAATTGCAAATTTTCATTCAAAATGTAGATATATCCTTTTTCCACCAGCTCATTTGAGTGCATATATATAGTCATACACATATATTCATGTACATAATATAGCATATATAATTAATAACTGTTTTCACCTTCATATATATTGGACTTGATGAATAATCAATTTAAAATAGTTAAAACATGTTGTAACATCATTTCATAACACATAGCAAAATGAAACTGCATAGTACTTACACATTAGACAACCTGGTAGTGTCTTGGCTTTCCTTATAAAATTACTGTGAAGCTTTTTATTTGCTTTTGCTGTTCAAGTATTAGAATTGCAATATGATCTGAAAATACTTTCTTTAGTCTAGCATTTGACTTCTTTATTCAATAGCTTCAGGGACAATCAAAGAACAGTTTATTGATAAACACTTTACAAACATCTGGCCCATTAGTTCCTTCTCTTTTTGTTAGAGATAAGTCAGGAAAAAAATGCTTACCTGGGTAAAATCAAGTGAAAATCACCAATAACTTGGTTATATGTAATCCTTAAATTATATTGAGAGATGAATCTGCTAGTAATACAGGCCCAGATGTTTTCATAATATCAGCATTATTTCTATCTGACTTATCTTTTTGCTGTTCCCTTTACCGTCTGTTTCCAAACACAGCTGATGAAACTGCCTCATTATTACTCTAGAATTTCTAAATAAGAATATAGGAAGATTCAGTTAAGATTGTAGTAAATTTGTATTGATGGAATAAATTTACATTGATAAAACTACTTACATTTTATAAAGAAAGACTAAAATGTATAATCAAAGGAAATAAAATGTTAAATTCTGGACAGTACAGAAAAAAGAAAAAAATGCCGAAACTATTATACCTTTTTGCTTGTGATGATGAACAAAATACCACAGAAAAACTTTGTTCAGCTAACGGAACTTCTTCATCACAAATTTTAAAGAAAAGTTTTGAACGAATCCTAATTCTAAGACATCATATAAAATTCCAGGGAATTTTTAACAAGATATAACCCAAAACAAGGGAACTATTTATAACTATGTTTCCCTTCCCCCTAAAAAAACCTGTGATTCACATAATCATACAGGCATACCTAAATTATTTGTATTTATTCATTTGTCATGGAAAGGAGTTTTCTTACTTGTAATAATAAAAGTTAGCTATCAATGCCACAGTGTGATTGTGCAATGATCATTGCAGCCATCAGTGAGTGGCTACAATGTTTTCTCACATCTATTATTCTGGATTATTTTTATCACTGAAACTTTAAAACTAAATATATTTCTAAATGTATTCATTAAGTTCCCCTCTCATTTAGATTTTTAGTCAATGTAATTTGAGATATAACAGATTTTCTGCCCATAAATGCTGGTAGTTCAGCTTCTGGGCATAAGAAGCAAGATCAAAACAGAACATCTGGGTATCTGAAAAGCTATTAGGCAAAGTTTAGGTTCCTGAATGTAAGAGAGATAGCATATGAAACCTTAGTAACTCCAGATGTTTATATTCCTTCTTTACCTTTTCCTTGATGTTTTTTGTTCTTTCTTTTTGTTTGTTTGTTTGCATTTTTAATGTCAGAAGAGCATATAATAGCTGCTTGAAGTTCATTAGGTTTTTTTGTATATCACCATTTGTAGACTACCATTTTAGTGCTAAGGTGCCATTTCATATCTATGCCCATTTGGATTTAATAAATGAAGAAGACCCACATATAAGTCTGCTGTGTTTTGTCACTGGTGAAGTTAGAGACAGACATTCCATACAAGACTTATTTCTCTGGCTGAGTTCTCTGAAGTGAAAAGCTATCAATATTTTGTTCCTTTAATCATATTTTTAATATATCTTATTTGAAGCAAGTTTCTACTACATCCAGCTGCAGGGCATGTGGAAATGGATCATTGTAATTGTCAAGTGACATAGAAAAGAACTATTTATCACTGTTGGTTGGGTTTTTTTTTTTTTTGAGGAGGAGAACTTTTGAGAGTATTTATTCAACAAGCTGATGGCATCAGTTGTATTTTCACACTTAACAGAGAAAATCATCAGTAAGTTACATCACTGCTTACAAAGGTAAATCAACCCATTAAATAAAGTGAAGCATTTAACACATTACCACTGCATGCAAAACTGATAATCTCTAACCACACACACACACACATACATTTTCAGAACATCTCTGAAGAATTTTGATTTATTATGTTGAAAACCAAGTAAAAATATTTCAGTTTTCTTGGTTAGTATTGCATCACACAGTAAAATTCACTACCACTGACAATATTTCCCATTTTTGCTGAAATCCAACACCCTCCAAATACTTTCTGTTTTGTTTAGTACAAAAAACTATCAAATCAAACCCTAAGATTTCTGGAGCTTATAGTACACAGAACTATGTAGTTATAAAGACCACCAAAACAAGCCACTTAAAATTTGCAAGTCTTAATGAGGACCCTGGTGGAACCAGTGATTTTTCAAGGTTTTAGAAGATCTATGATGACTCAAATTAGAATGCTTTAAGTGCTTTTTAATTTGACTAAAAAAAAAAAAAAAATTGAAGTGCAAGTTTTTCCTGACTGTCATCTGCAAAAGTATTGATGAGAAACAATGAGAATACTGATTTTACAAAGTCAGTTTGCAAAGCTGAGTGAGTTCCTTTATCTCCTAGATGCTGAGGTTGTCAGGAACACAAAGATACTACTATATAACTTCTGCTCAAGTTAAGTCTATAAAATTCCAGCAAAACTTGCCAAACTCAGGCTGCTTCTATATTTTTTGCACTGTTTTTCAGGCAAGACATAAACAAAAGCCCTGCTGACATTAAATCACAAAAAGTGCTCTACTAATAGCATCTTTGCAGAGTTCCTCAAAAGCCAAAAAGGGGAAAGGAGACTGTTATTAGAAAACTTTTCAGGGATACTCAAAATATAAAACTCTTAAGTAGTGGACTTTACAGTGGCCCTTAAGCCAAGAAACACAGGGAACTGGCCAGTACAATTGCTTAGAGATTTCTGCAAAAATTTAGAATGGTGTATTTTAAGAATGTTTTAAAGCAATTATTCCCAGTGGGAAAAAAGCTAGATCTTTTTGTGTCTTCTCACAGTTCCTGTAAACAGGTTCTAGTATTGACTATGCATATAAAAGTTAGCAAGCAGAAGTCAGTGAGGAGTTTTGTTTACTGAAGTTTTATCCAATCATAAACTGTCTGGTGGAAAAACATGTTGCTTGACATCACGAACAATGTGAATTTTCCCTTGCTTTGACAGTATAATTCTCAGTAATAGTGAAGCTGGAGTAGGTATCTTGGCAACAAAACCAACTCTTTGACAAACTCAGTGATGGTTTCCCTGAAGGCTTTGTTCATGTGGCAGTACTTTTCAGTATTTAAAGCATTGGTATCTTGTTCATTGTCTGTCATACATGTTTATATCTGACATCTAGTTTGAAAAAACAGCGGGCAGAGAGACAGCTCACAGTAAATTCATGTGCTACGAGATTTAAAAATATATTTATTTATTTATTAAGCACCATCAGACCACACTAGAGAGAACTCTTGAGTATTCCCAGAATTCAAACAACACCCCTGTAAGACAAAAGTCTGAATAAAGCAGGCTAGTACTAGCTGAAAAAAGCAATCTTGAATTCATAAGTTTGTAACAAGCATGCACATGCTGTTGCATTGCATTTTTGGTTGCTGAAACAGGTACAAAACTAGAATAATAAAAACTAGAAGTATTTTGAAGTTGAACACTATTGCAGATCTGGCTTCCGGTATTGTTAATCATTCTATCAGCAAATATTGTACAAGCAGCTGCAATTACAGAAGTTCTGTAAAATTACCAGTATCAAAGATCAAATACTTGTAGTGACTTAGAAACAGGATGCAACTAGGAAAACCTTTCAGGTACTGGCCTCAAATCTTTTCTCAAGACACAAAGAGCAAGCATGTGTTAGGATGTTATGTGTCATTCAACAGTATGAAGCAAGGACAACCTTTCATTCTCCAAATAAAATAATATTGTTGAGTTTGTAGAAACCTTTCCAAGACTTATTTTATTTTGGCAGCACTGGAGCAGGATCAAATGCTGAACCACTCAGTGAAGAGTGGAGGAAATTCTCATTCTAAATAGAAACATGATGAATCTCAGTAATGTGAACATAGGAAACTGCAACTTCTGCAATTACAACTTCTACTGACAAGAGTCACACTTATGAATGAGATATAAAAGGAATTCATCAGACCTTTCCAAATAGTGGTGACAGATTATAAAGTTATAAGTGTAAATTTATAATTTTTCATTGCCTTCTGTATATGGCATTCCAATCCCTTGGGAATCTGAGCAACTAGGAAGGTTCAGAGCAGGCTTCTTTGCTTGATTTCAGTATATTGTTGAAGATGTGCTTCTACTGAGCTCTCAGTTCTTGCATTATAGATCCAAAATAAAATAGAAGGAAATATCCTGCTTAAGTTTTTCTGCCATCTTGTGGTTCAGGAAGAAAAGAAAATGATGAGTTATCTGTCCCTTCTTTCAATAATATTGCCGAGCTTTATATACTGAGAGCTTCAAATAACATATATAAAATATTTGCAGAGAAAAAAGTCTGGAAGTTGCATGGGGATGGAAAGAAGTTAGTGTGGAAAATAATGCTAAGAGGCAAAAAGGGTTGAAAGAGAAAAAAAATATGTAGAGGGATTAGCTGCTTATTATTCCTAAAGATTAAATTTAATACAAATAGAAGGGTGTGGTTGCAGCTAATTTTTAAAAAAGCTGTGCATATAAAAATCAGAAGTGGCTATGAGATTTTATACATCATACACACAAAAAACACAGGAACTTGTCATACATTGAAGACAACTTTTTGAAGAGTTACAGAGTGCATGTATTATCTCTGTAGCGCAATGATATGAGAGAACTAAGTTCCTGTTTCTCAGCATATCTTTTACTACTCTTTAAAACTTGTTGACATTAATTATTGTTTAATATTCATGACCACAGTGTTTTTCGTACATATAACAAGCTTTTGAAGGGTTGTAGGAAATTACAACTCAGTAAATATTTAGAGTATATAACCCTTCCCAAAATTAAGATCAAATAATGCAGATTGGATTCTGTCAAGGTTTTCACAGGACTGAATTTTCCTTGAGAAATCACGATTGGATTGTTCCTTGTGCTATATATATATATATATTTAGACAATATATATCTAAATGATCCTTAAATACTGCCCATTTTAATAAGGACTGGTTGAGTTGGTTCAAGAACATTGACAGGAGCTGATGTTTTCTTTCATAGATTATTTTATTATATATGTAGGTAACTCTTGATCTTAGCTCACTCAGAATTTTATATGAACAAGAGAAAAACAGAACTATGTCCCATCAGTTAATGACTATACTGAGTTTCAGCTAATCATATATGTGGATTTAACTACAAAATAGATTTGGGTACTATCTGTAAACATATTTAATGTTAAGCCAGAAGTCTGGACATGCTGAAATCTGTTATTTTTCCACTTTAGCAGGGGGAAAGCAAGTCCATTGATTGCTCACAGGTACACACACTCCCAAAACTCTTGTCAAGAAAACTGCCAGGACCAGGAGGATTGCTGACGATTTGGTGAACTTCTAAGACCATCTGCTACGTACAGCTAATGTTGATCCCCAAGAAGCCTTTACTAAGCACTGCCTATGTAGGCTGCAATGATTTTCTGATGAACTAATATGAATAATATGGCATAAGTCTGGAGACCTGAGTTCTTATTGACTCACATAAGGACTCAAAAAAGTATGTTATGAATATAAATGCATCATTTTAGTGTATAAGCCATAGAACAGCTGTTTCAGCTGAAACTAAGACATATCTAAGAACTATAACTCAGAAGAGGGAAGCCTTTTCATGTACTGGCAAACCTTGTTAGCTTCCTCATGTATAGTGAAAGAAAGTGAAGCGGGAGTGTATAGGACTCAAGTGGCTGCATTGCTCAAGAGATTTTTAGTTAAAAACTCTTGGACTTCCAAAAGTAGATTTATTCTACAGAGGTTTTTTAGCATTTTTCCTGAATGGTAAATAGCTTCATGCTTCTTATGTTTAAACGTTTTCCAGTATCATTTTTCTTTAAGAGAGGATGGTATTGGGGGTGGCGGAATGGGAGAAATTTGTTAGTCTACCTTTGCACTGATGGAAAGAAATTGTGACAAGGTCTGTATGCCCTCCATCCACTGTGAAATTTGTGTTGCATCAGAATCCAACAGCTAGTTATGTTTAAATGTTTAAAGGTGTACTTAAGGCTAAATTCTCCATATACGTGCATGACAACTTTGTCAGGTAAACTGCTGTGAAGATCAGTTACAGTTCAGCAGCAACTTTTCTGCCATCTGCATGCTTCTGTCTGCAACTGCTGTCATTGTTTTTTGTCTTGCATTCACCATTAGTATCCCACCTGAACCTCTGTGAAGTGAAGGTCCTAAGATGAGATTTGAGTTCCACTACTTGTACAAGTATACACAATCTATTTTTATTTTAGTCTTTGAGTTAAAAATGGTGCCAGGGAAAAGAAACAGAAAAGAAAACAGTAACAGAATTTATATAAGCTTTAGAGAAGCACAGAATAGCAGCATGGTAGAGCAGATAGGAATGCTGAGAGGTAACAACAAAACTTAAACAAAACTTTAGAATTGTGACAAGAAAGGGGAAATACGCATTGGTAACTGTGTTGTCTTCTTGGTATTGACTGTGAAAATGGGGCCTGGGGAAAGGTTATTTACAGCTCACCAGTTCTTGGCTTAACATTGATTGGGATGTAGAGGTGCCTCGTCTTCCAAATTTCATTAAGAAATGTCTTACGTAATGTCATGTAAACCCTTTTGTCGCAAGGGTGTCTAGATATGCAAATGAGACTTGAAGAAAACACATCACAAAGATGAAGTGCATAGACCTCTGAAGTATACATCATTGTGTATAAGGAGAAATTAGCCATCTGGAACATCTGTGTAATGACCAAATCTTTTACTCCAAGCACCACATTGGAGAAGGTATCTGACAACACTCTGAGCATCTATGATGAATCCTGTATGATAGACTGAGATAGTTACACTAGAAAGAGTATCACTGTCCTGAATATCCTCAACATTTTAATTACAGGTGGGATCTCAGTCTGTGAAGTAAAATATCTCAATTTATTTAGAATTAAATTGATTCAGGCAAGTGGGACATGTGTTTGTGCCTTCAAATTTGGAGCATCCTCTGCTGAAATAAAATAGTGTATTCATTCATGTGCCTATATTCTGCTCCATACATTGGAAATCTTAGATTGCATGGAATTCTATTACGGTTCTGGTTAACTTAATATAAAAAAAAACATTGTCAGTTTGGTAAACCTTTTGCCTGAAAAAACTGACTGAGATTACAAAGGAAGAATGCGTTGGGATTTGTCTTTTGAAATGTGCTGAGTACCAAAATTTTGCTTGAAAAAAATTATAATATTGTTGTATTTTAGTAGTATAAAATAGTATTTTTTAGTTATGATTAGTTATTGGGATCTAATTTTCAGCTTAAAGAAACAATCAATACAATGTCTAAAATGAGGTTTCTCCTTCTATTAATTTTTTTCTTGAGAATTTTTTAATGTACTCGCAGTCTCATTACCTTGCTAGATGTCAAATAAGATTTACGAATCCTAAACCAAGCTCCCTAATAAGATCACTGTTGAGAAGATTTATTCCTTACTATGAGGCATATTGACAAGTTGTGGAGAACATTCTTTTGGTAACAATTTAGGCAATGGATTCATACAATGGACTATTATGACAGCTGCCATCTTGTTCAGAAACAAAAAAATCTCTGTAGCATGAAGTTGATATTTGTAACAGATAAACATCCTCTCTGCCCTGCACAAAGGAAATAGTTTGCAAGCTACTTGGAGGGTTACACAACAGTTAGTTACATGTGCAATTTCTTCCATTTCCTTTTATAGCTGAAAATCTGAAACCTCAGAAATATTTCAATCCCTCAGATGCTGACAGTCTCTAAAGAAGCTAATATCCTCTTAGCCATAAGAAAACAGTTAAAAGTTTGTCATGCGTAGTAACTCAGTGTCTTGTGCAGCAAAGCTTTTGAAAAGCTTTAGTTTGATTTAATGTTTAAGAGAAATTATTTTGCCTCAGTGAGGTAACAAAATTATGAAGAACACTATATAAAAAAATGCATTGAAATAAATAACCAGCAGTATCCTAGCTTTTTATAATAAAATAATACAAAGACAAAATCATTTTTGTACAATAATGTACCATTACACCGTGAAAATAATGGCAAAATTTTAAGGTGGTAGCCTTCATCAGACCTTCACATTATTTAGAAATGAGATCAGAATTTTATTGCAATTAATCATTTTTATCATCTAGGCACCCTTGTCATTCACTAAGACCTCTTTGGCCTTACAACTGTACTAACATGGATCAAAAGAAAGCATCAAATTAAATAGTGTACAACATCAGCAATTTGGGGGTGGCAGTGCTGAAACATGGACTTGAATGAAACATGGACTTGACTAAATGTTTTCAGAATATTTTTTACATATAAACCCAGATCTTGTTACCAATGAAATTAATAGAAAAATCAGACTCCGTAAGGCATGTTTCTATTGATTCATCTCTGCATTCAAAACCATAAAAGTTTTATCCAAATGAGAAATCCTTATTGCTTCGTGCTTGATTTTTGCTTCCAGCATATTTCTTGAATATTCAATTTCTGACCAGTAGCAAATTTTTATTCATAATCAGTACTCTCATAGCCTGGGTAGCTTTGCTACAGTGGTTTTTGCATTTTAGTCCAATTTGGCTTTCTGTATTCCCATAAAACCAAAGAAAAATTTAAGTTAATGAACTGGTAAAGATGCAACAAGCATGGAAAACTAATGTCAATGAGGTATTTGCTAACTCTAGCACTAAAATACTTTTCACAAATGTTTAATTCACTACTATTTGCCATGGCTTTCTTGCAAGGAAAGTTACTAGGTGGATTGATGGTGACTCTCATAATAGAAAATACGTTTTTATTAATGTTATGTCGTCACAAAAGATAAGGCAAACACTCTGCCATAAAGTTGTCATCACATACTATTCACTTATTTTTGAGTCAAAGTTCCAATTAATTTAGAGGAGACTTTCCAAGCTCATAATATAATAAGTAAAAGCCATATTAAAGTGTGAAGTAACTTATACTTTTCTTTTTGTTTTTTTACCCAAAGCTTAGGCACTTAATGTGTCTGTCCAAACTGCTATCTGTAAATGTATGTATATTTCACCCTTTTTTCTTTGATAAATTAAAAACGTTCTTTATCAGTTCATTGGGACTCAGAAAAAATAAAAGAAACAAAAGAAGAACTCCTCTTCTCCAAAAAGCCCTTCCAAACAAATGGCAACCAGAAAAAAAAAATCTTTTAACTTGGTACAACCACCAATCACTCTACTGGAATATTCAAAGGTAATTAAAAAGACTAAAATGCAATCAATTATTAGTTTACATGTGTGCGTGCCATGAAAAATGTTCATGTATGTCCTAGGAAATCCAACATTGTCTATCTTCTGCCCTTTCTGGTTTTTGTTTTTTTTAGATTTGCCAACATGATAAAATATGTAATTCAGATGTAAGACGGAAGAGTGAAACCCAGAAAGAAATGCCTTGATCTCCACTTTCACTACTGTGATTTTTCAGTCCCATTTTCAGAAACCAGCATTTCTTATTGTATTTTTCCACATTAACTGTATTTTGCCAGCACATTATGATATGTACTTTAACCTTCTCAGTTTAGATTTGGTTTATATTCAGTAGAGAAAAATAAATTTGTTAAATGAGTTTGACCTACTTTTAAATCTGTCTCATGGTCAGATAAACTGTGGCTCTGTTTCTTCTGTATTATCTACAAAAGAAGCTGGAGTGAAAAGTTCAAATATGCATGTTTACCTTTGGTCAGAGTAATCCCATCTTGGGTCATATGAAAAAGCTCTGTAATTTACTTTTTGCTTATGGAGCACCAACAAGAATGAGACTTCAGACACATTCCATGGTGAAAAAAAAAGGTGAAGAGCAAAGGGCTACATACTAAGACAAAAACAAAGAAGAAAGCTTAAGGGTTTTGGAAGTTTTGTATTTAAGGAATACTGTGATCCTTCCAAATATCCCAGTGATATTAAAAAAGCTTCAAAATGAACACTAAAGACAACACTGCATAAAAAGGCATGATACAAACTCATGTCAGAATCCTCGTCAAAAAGTGGTGAGTAATAAGTATGAATTTAAGAGAGTGGCTAAGGAGAGCGCTATAAAACCATCAGAAGTTTTCCTTATTGCAGTTGTTTGAGAAAAGTTTTCTGAATAAACTGGTTTTGATAGTACAGTCTGAAAAGCATTTTCAACACTGACAGTTGCAGAAAATCTGTAATCCCTGTAGGCTGGGATTAAAATATGGTTTCAGTGTTGCCACAAGACGCACCTAGAAAAAGAAACAAGCAAAGAAGCAAAACCAACCTTGCACATACATCTGTATCTCTCTATCAATCTGAATTAGAAAAACTTGAAATAACTAGAAACAGTATGAAATTCACTGGGTTTGGTTACCAAATGACCACTAATCTTTGCTGTAATGCCTTTATATACAGATTATGTCTAATCCCTCCCTTAGGCACTGATGCCTGAATCTGGCTGTATATGTGCAGCTGCCACCAGTCATAGAATCACAGAATCATTTAGGTTAGGGAAGACCTTTAAGATCATCAAGTCCAACCATTAACCTAACTCTACCACGTCCACCACTAAACCATGTCCCTAAACATCACTTCTACAGGTCTTTTAAATATCTTGAGGGATGGTAACTGTGCTGGTTTTGGCTGGGATAGGGTTAACTTTCTTCATAGCAGCTAGTATGGGGCTGTGTTTTGGATTGTATGGGGCTGTGTTTTGGATTTGGGCTGGAAACAATGTTGATAAAGCAGGAATGTTTTAGTTACTGCTGAGCAGGGCTCACACAGCACCAAGGCCTTTTCTGCTCCTCACCCCACCCCACCAGCGAGTAGGCTGGGGGTGCACGGGAAGTTGGGAGGGAACACAGCCGGGACAGCTGACCCCAACTGACCAAAGGGATATTCCATACCATATGACGTCATACTCAGCATATAAAGCTGGGGGAAGAAGAAGGAAGGGGGGGACATTTGGAGTAATGGCGTTTGTCTTCCCGAGCAACCGCTACGCGTGATAGAGCCCTGCTTCCCTGCAGATAGTTGAACACCTGCCTGCCGACGGGAAGTGGTGAATGAATTCCTTCTTTTGCTTTGCTTCTCTGCCGGTGTTTTTTGTTCTACCTATTAAACTCTTTTTATCTCAGCCCACGAGTTTTCTCACTTTTACTCTTCTGATTCTCTCCCCCACCCCACCTGGGGGGAGTGAGTGAGTGGCTGTGTGGTGCTTAGTTGCCAGCTGGGCTTAAACCACGACAGTGACTCAACCACTTCCCTGGGCAGTCTATTCCAATGTTTAATAACACTTTCGGTGAAGACATTTTTCCTAATATCCAAACTAAACCTTTCCTGGTGCAACTTGAGACCGTTTCCTCTTGTCCTATTGCTTGTTACTTGGGAGAAGAAACCGACACCCACCTCACTAAAACCTCCTTTCAGATAGTTGTAGAGAGCGATAAGGTCTCTCCTCAGCCTCCTTTTCTCCAGACCCTTTTCTCCACTTCTCATAAGACTTGTTCTCTAGACTCTTCGCTAGCTTCATTGCTCTTCTTTGGATATGCTCCAGCATGTCAATGTCCTTCTTGTAGTGAGGGGACCAAAACTGAACACAGGATTCGAGGTGTGGCCTCACCAGCGCCGAGTACAGGGGCACGATCACCTCCCTGCTCCTGCTGGCCACACTGTTTCTGATACAGGCCAGGATGCCGTTGGCCTTCTTGGCCACCTGGGCACACTGCTGGCTCATATTCAGCCAGCTTTCGACCAATTATCACAGGTTGTTTTCCATTGCACAAACTTTCAGCCACTTGTCACCAAGTCTGTAGCATTGCATGGGGTTGTTGTGACCAAAGTGCAGGACCCGGCACTTGGCCTTGTTGAACCTCATACAATTGGCTTCGGCCCGTTGATCCATCCTGTCCAGATCCCTCTGAAGAGCCTTCCTACCCTTGAGCAGATCAACACTCCCACCCAACTTGGTGTCATCTGCAAATTACTGAGGGTGCACTCAGTCCCCTCATCTAGATCATTGATAAATATATTAAACAGAACTGGCCCTAGTACTGAGCCTTGGGGAACACCAGTTGTGACTGCCTGCCAACTGGAGTTAACTACATTCACCAGAACTCTTTGGGCCTGGCCATCCATCCAGTTTTTTATCCAGCAAAGAATGTACCATCCAAGCCATGAGCAGTCAGTTTCTCTAGGAGAATTCTGTTGGAAATGGTGTCAAAGGCTTTGAACAGAATCACAGAATCACGACGGTTGGAAAAGACCTGTAAGATCACCAAGTCCAACCATCAACCAACACCACCATGCCCATTAAACCATGTCCCACAATGCCTCGTCCACATGTTCCTTGAACACCTATATAGTCCAGGTAAACAACACCCACAGTCTTTCCCTCATCCACTAAGCTGGTCACTTTGTCATAGAAGGAGATCAGGTTGGTCAAGCAGGACTTGCCTTTCATAAAGCCATGCTGACTGGGCCTGATCTATCTCAGCAGATCATCTTCTATTACGCTGCCTTACTTGCTATTAAAGCCACATCTTATGATAGTCTAGGGTATCTAAACTTGTAGTAAATGGGTATGTTTAGGGATATGAATTTTTTTCCTGTGTGTTCTTGAATCAAGTACCTAGAAAAGAAAGGAGGAAAAGGTTCTCTAAATATGCTTTGGAACAGAACTTGAAAGGACATGGGGAAGGCTGAGGAGTACTGATTATCATTTTTTCCTGGAGAGTCTGCTAAATATCCGTAAGTATGTGGATATTTTAATCAGTGTATAAATCTCCAGAACCTTATTGTTTTATCAAAACAGTATTTTATTTTCTCAGGACCTGACTGAACCTAAATTCTGTGTGAATGCTTGCCAGCTCATAAGCAAATCGCTTTTTACTGTAGTCCTTTGTGGCAAGCAAAAAGGTTAGGCTTTCAGACTCAGTCTTTCATGGCAAGAATACTATTATTCTCAATATATTTCAGGGATTTTCCCTCCAAGTTGATGGGAAGAAGTGGAAAATATTTACTTTATGTTTCTGTTTTAAAACAAAAGAATTTTACTTAAGCTGCAAAAATAATCCATCTATTGCTTCTCCATGATTTTGTATGATTACACTGAGCTGTCAGATGTCAAACCTTAACAAAATAATAATAATTAAAAATATTATTACAGACATACTTAAATATTTACATTTTAAACTTTCTAGATTGTATTGTACAAATGTACATATGTGTATATATTGCTTTGTTACATATATTGCAATTATTTAAACAATAGAGTGCACTAAAAGAAACCCTAAATTCTTCCAGTTTCAATAAACTTCAAAATTTTTCATTGTAGGATTAAGTCAGAATTTTCTGGTTAGCAAATCAAGCATTTAAATAGATTTGACTGAGTTAGTAATCCTATAAACAGAATATAGGCTGATAAAGAATATGCTTGTATTTGAACATTCCTGTTGTGTACCAGATGGTGTAGCCTAAGTACTATGATGGTAATTATGACAGCTTTTTCTAACATTTCATATTATTCATGTTATTCATAATAACAAAAGATTTATTCATTTTGGGATGGTAGATTTTTCTATGAAATGTAGTAATAGAAGAGAGGAAAACAGTTTATTAACTTTTGCATTTCTGTAAGTCTGCCATGGTACAAAGCTAAAACAGGTGTTAAAAAACCAGACTCAATGTTTCTGTTATTTCTCATCCCTTTCTATCTATTTGTCCCTTTGCTCTTTCACCTCACTGTACTTGAACAACGGTTGTGAGTTAAAATCTTGATTGAAATGGACATGACTAATGAAAAAACCTATGCTGTTTATAGAACCACACATTTCAAAGTTATAATGAACAACAAAATGAACGCTAGAATAAAGAAAATTTGTTAAGAAAAAAAAGATGAGGGCGGGAATTGTTTTTGTGAATTGAAACTGGCATTTCAATAAAGTGCCCTGGCATAAGGTCACGTCAATTTAACAAACTAAAAAAAATTAGTATCATACAAAAGCCTTTATTCTTAGGAATACAGAAACAAACATGTCTTTTTGGCACAGATCCCAAAGTCAACAGTAAAAACACCACAAATCCCAGGAGCGATATCTGTAATTCCAATGATCATAAAATAAAGACTCCATAACTTGTGATTATGACACAAAAAAGTGTAAGTGTCAAATGTTTACTGAAACAATGACAACAGAGAATGAAGAATGGATTTTAGATACAGATAATTATGTTTCAAACCCAGGGCTTATCTATACAGAGATGGATTTCTTTCAGAGGATTTTATTTTCACATTATCTTTTTCAGCATAATAACCACAATAGTTACATCCACACGGCTGACTTCACCTTACTTCCTTAAAATCATGTCCAAATGACAGGAAATCAACATAAACAGATGGTATATTGCCGATTACCATATAGCATTACAATGTAGGTACAACTCATAAAAATTAGGGTGGTTTGTGCTCTGAGTATTTTCACACCCTCAGCCAAGATGGTGTGACAGCTAAAAAAAGTAAAACCTCAGTCATGCCTTAGAATTTAATTGGGCATTTCCAGTTCCCTGATGTTTACTGTCCAAGTAGTCAGCTAGGTTTTCTAAAATACCTAAAGCTATAAGCACACTCCTGATCAATAATGCTGGCCACAGGTTTGCAAATGGAGGAAATAGCAGGTGACAAAACACTGCTGTACCCTCTGAGACATTGCCCCACACAAGTAACCAAGTCTTGGTTAAGGAACAGTAGAATCATGAGATTACATTGAGGCATCACCTTCATAGGGAGGTAAAGGCAGAAGTTCAGTCAGCAGAGTTGGATCACTCTGCCTTTGCAACTGGTTTCATTCAGCTTGCTTTGGAGTCCTGATCTTTCACTTCTCTAAACTGGTACCCAGTTAGAGTACACTGGGGTTCTCCTTTCACAAAGTGTTGGGATGCTGCTTCTTATGAACCTTTGTCAGTAAAATGAACTGAGTTCCTGAGTGTTGCATTATAGTGGTAACCCCACAAATCTGAAAATGAGAGAGGCAGCTATCCACATCAGTGTGATACTGAGAAATTTTTAATTTTAAATCTTTAAAGTAAGAAGAAAAAAGAAACCACTGTCTTGTTTGAAGGTAGATGGTGTCTATTAGCTATTTAGAGGAAACAATTGTGGTAGATTTCTCCTTAAATTATTTGAAATTAAATTATATTTAGAATTAGAGTAACTTTCTTTACATTTTTTTACGAAAAAAAAAGAATAAGTCTTAGAATCAGTAAATACTAATTTTCTGCCTTCAACCTTCCTCCAGCTCCTGCAACCTCTGTGTCCTAGTTCCAGTGGAAATCAGAACCTATTATGCCTACTGAATTCATATGTTAATTTTCAACACCATGACTGTGATGACAAATTTCAGAAGTCATGCATGTGAATCATCCAGCACTGCTCTATCATGGGTTAATTATAGTGCTTTGTAGATGTTGCCTTGTCATGACCTAAAGGGTTACCTGGCCTGCAAGTGTATAGAGATGGAGACCATCTGTAGGATTCCATAATGCACAAGAACACGGAGGCTTTATCCTTTAAATTTCTCTACATTGTTGACACAAAAATCACTAGCAATTATAACTATGATTAATAATTTGAATGCATATATCAAGCTATTACAAATTATTATCAGCAATCAATAGTAGCAGTAATCAATAGCATAGCAGCAACCAATTATAGCAACAATCAATAATAGCAACACCCAATAATAGAAGCAATAAAGTATATATAAAATTACAGGTTACAGATTTATCACTAGTGAACCAAACTTATCAATAATATAACAGCAGATATACTTATGATAGACTCCTTTTATTTTTTTTATATATATATATATATGTATGGTAACAAGTGCATTAAACATATTCCAGAAGGGGGCCAAACCATGCCAGAAGGCAGGACAACCATCCCAGAAGTGGGAGGACAAATCAAACAGACCCCAGAAATGGGTCTAGAGTGGGACCAGTAAAATAACAGAGTCTTACTTCAAAGGTGATCTGCACCACGGAGTTTGGAGTCAGCCAGATGTCCCTAGAGAGCCCAGGATCTTGTAATATGTTCATGCAGACCTCTTTCAGAAAGGGAAAAGTACATGCAGCCCAGGAATTCCCCAGGGAGAGAAGCTCCATTTTGAATAGAAATGAAGTAATTCTTATATCATAGAGACATAAGATAGTGTAGGATATCACCTCTTCGAGGAGCCAAATGATGATGTTAAGTTCTGGTTTTGACCTGGAACATCCAATAGACGATGATGTTTTCTATGCTCTCAGACCAATTTTTATATTTCCAGATTATCTTCCTGTTCTTGCAGTTAAAACAGCTAATGGCAGTTACCGATTATTACTTTCTCAGGATGTTTTCCCCTTTTTCTGGACTATTTTTCACCTTTTCAGTCAATAAATTGCAATTACAGTTCCTTGTCTGTGGGCTTATCGATAGTATCTCAGGACGTCTCCATTTTCGAGGTACCCAGCTGTACTTCAAAGATGCCAGCTGCACTTCTCAAGGATGCTTCTGATCAACAGGCCTAGTTCCCAAGCTAACAGTTCCCAGGCTGGTAGGCATTTTCTCTGTCAGTATTTCAGCAGACATTTTCTTCTGTTCAGTAATTTTCCCCTTATAACCAGGTTGCCTTTATGGCTGCTCACATCGAGCCTATATATATGTTTATATAGTCACACCAAGGTACCTACAATGACACTTAAATTAGTGAGTCAAAATAGCCAGCTGTACAGCCATTCCAGGCATGCTCCAGGGATTCAGATGAGTTTGAAAGACAAGAATCTTTGGATTAATCTTTGACACTTTATCAAATAGTAGTCAGTCTTCCTAAAGCACATTAAAAAGGAGACATGAGCAATTTCAGTATGAGCTACATATGCCTTGTGAGGAAATACTAAATCTCATAGTAGAAAGCGTATATTAGACAGGAAAATGAGAAACAATACTGAAATAGCATCTGTTTAATTAAAAATAATATTGTGTTATCTGACACAATCCAAAATCTAATTAAAGCATCAGTGTTCTACAAACTTTTGTAAATTAATCTGAACTGACAAGAGTGGGAAAGAAGGTTTCAAATATTATTATAGGACCCTGTAATTCAGCACTTACTTGACATTCTTAAATTCTGAAAAAATACTAGAAAGAAGTGGAATTGCGTTCCAGAACAGGTGTAAGAACTTGTTACTCTCAGTAAAAGAACACACTTCTAACAAAATACCTTCTTGAAAAAATATGCTGAAGATATTCACATTATCCACGTTCTAAGCCTGCAATCATAGCTTGACTATGGAGCATTACATAAATAAATGAATGTAAAACCTTTCTGTAGACCTGAGGATACAGCTTAGAAAATATGTTCATATGTAAAGACATGTGCGGGCTCTCACACAGGTCTTAGAAACAGGTCCTGGATGTGAACATATGTGACAAATGGGAAGCTAGGATTCTTGAAAAGTTCAAGGTGTCTGCAATATCCACATGATGAATCACTATAAGGAACACTCAAACATACAGTCTTGCCAAATCACAGCAAGGCTGCAAAATAATGTTCTAAAATATAGTATTATTTTCAGTTACTACTTCCTAGAAGTCCTTGATATAAAACAGTAAAAAAAAAAAGTTTTTAAAAACTGCAGATATTAGAAGTTAGCTGACTGAAGAAATGCACAGCAGATGACAGGGGAGAAAACAGATGAACAGTGACATGAAGAAACATACGAAGTAGTCTTGTAGAGCTAGGAAAAAAGTTTCAGTAAAAAGCATCTGCTTGTTGCCTGATAAAATCGTAGTAGCTGTTTGAGACCTTGTAAAGTTGGTTCATCTGCAGGACCAGTAGGGATATAGTGGATATTTTGCTAAACAGTATTTCTGCTTCTTTTTATCTCCAGGATGATGTCACATCTTGTCAGTACTGATTATCACTTCAAAAAGTGTCTTTTCTCTTGGTCTAGTATAACACCTCTGAGGCTCTCAGTGTGGGAGAAAGGGGTCTGAGAAATACAACTGGGGACTGACAATCATGAATCTAGTGGTTTATTCCTAGGTTTGCCCCTCATCCCCTCTCAACTTGCATAATGTCATTTCCTCCCCTTTGTTTCTTCTTGTTCTTTAACACTACGGAAATCACACAGACATGTGTAAAGCAGTCTTTCAAAGCTTAGCTGAATGTTGTTAATTCATCAGATAACAACCACTCTAAAGTGCAAATATTAACAATGATTTAAAAAGCAGATTATTCAGTACTGCCTGCACATTTCAATTGATGTTGCTTCTGGAAGAAGGCAGCAACTCTAGCTGTTTGATATTTGAGTGGAATGTCCAGCAACTCAAAGGAAAAATACTGACAGTTTTAAAAATGTAAGTGGATTCAGAGGTACAGAATTATTTAAGATCAGCAGTGTGTTCATGTTGTATATGGAATAGGATTATAGCAACAGAATTCAGGTATCCTTGAGGACAGAGATGGACACTCACCCTGGTAACTAAGACACTCATCCTGGTCAAGACAATGGTACTGTACAAGAACTTTCAAGTAGACAATCACCTATTTAGTCTGTGTAATGGTGTGTAGTGATATAAAATTTGTTGT